>NC_081166.1:2110000-2424573 GCF_012432095.1 Onychostoma macrolepis | reverse complement strand
GCACTTTTTAGCGTGACACGAAATACACCAATAAGTACATATCACTGCAGTTTCCAAAATAAGTTGTGATTAATAAAGCGTAATTTTCGCACAATTAATTGAAGAATATCATGCCGTGACTTCAAAACAATATTAATATGCTGGGAGATTTGAAAACTGATGCTTTTGAACGTTAACATCGCACACATCCAGCTTCATATCTATGGGTTTTTGTTCAGTGGCTCTCGGAGTATGGAGACTTATGCCGAGTTCACACTGCACGATTTTCAAACTCGTCGGATCGCTGTTGTTTTCACACTGCGTGACTATTGGGGTAGCATTCAGTCGCTGTTGTGTTCACACTGCCCGATGGATCGGCGACAGAGGCTTTCACATTGCAGGATTTCACAATTGGAAGAATCTCCGACAACTCTGTCTGATCCACAAACTACATTTCACAACAAAACACGAGAAGTGATAAGTCAAAGTCAAAGTCAAAGTCTGTTTTATTGTCAATTCTGCCACATGTACCGTACATACATACAGAGAACTGAAATTTCGTTACTCTCTTACTCCCTGGTGCATACAGATAACACTAAGTACTAACAGTAGAACGCATAAATACAGATAAGTACAAATCAAATATATATATACACATATACACATACACAAACACAAAATGCAATTATTACAAATATACAAATAAGGACATGTAGAATAAAAATGAAAATAAAATATGAAATGGATAAAGTGGCATAAGGCACATGGTGAATAGAGTGCAAACCAGTGAGGCAGACAAACAAACACACAGTGCAGACTATAAATGGTAGTGCAAAGAGCTTATTGAGACTATTTTTTAAAGTGACGAAGAGCATTCTTTTTCCAGACTGACAGAAGAGGTAGCTGAATGAGGTCAGTTCAATGCTTGTACAAAGTGACTGGTGCTGATCACAGTGTGTGTGTGGATGTGGGTGGTGGTGGTGGGGGTCAGAGTTCAGTAGTGCGTGGGGTAAGAGAGGGGAGGGGGGGCAAGGACGGGAGGGAGTTCAGCTTCCTGACAGCCTGATGGATGAAGCTGTCTTTCAGTCTGTTGGTCCTGGCCTGGAGACTCCACAGTCTCCTCCCTGATGGTAGCAGACTGAAGAAGTAGTGTGTCGGGTGTGTGGGATCGCCTGCAATGCAGAGAGCTTTGCGGGTGAGACGGGTGCTGTAGATGTCCTGGAGGGAGGGGAGAGAGACACCAACGATCTTCTCAGCTGCTCTCACTATCTGTTGAAGGGACTTGCGGCAGGACGCGTTGCAGGCGCCATACCACACAGTGATGCAGCTAGTCAGGATGCTCTCGATGGTGCCTCTGTAGAAGGTGCACATGATGGGGGCCGGGGCTCTGGCTCTTCTGAGTTTACGGAGGAAGTAGAGACGTTGTTGTGCTTTCTTGGCCAGTGATAAGGAAATAACGTGAGAACCCGCGTGCGTCAGCCCGTTGTTCTCAAGCGAGACTGGAAGTATTAAAAAATATAGCCCGCAAATTGTCTGTGCTCTGATTTCAGCTACAAAAAGAAAAACAGATTATGCAGGAGGGAGATGCAGGGAACAGGGATTGTGTTCTGCAAAGAGTGGTAAATAATAATTCTGCAGTAACTGTTATGCTGATGTTGCGGCTGGTCAAGCGTTTGTGCTTGTTTCTGTATGATATAATTGTACATATTAAAATACTGATATGGTCTAACCTATAACTCCTAACCGAACTTCCCTCTGCCCTGTATCTTTGTCTCTCATTGGCTGAAGGTCATCGCCGATGTAGTTTTCAGTCAGAAATCATTGCACACAGCGTGATTGTGAATCGCCGACAGCTCCAGATATTTAGCATGCCAAATATTTCACAGGCGTCGGCGATCTCTCAAATCGTGTCTTTGATAATTCACACTGTGCGATTGTCACTCGCGTGAACGAGCTCCGATTTGCCTCCGATTTCAGGCATTTGTCAGCGATTTATCAAAACCTGTCCGCGAGTGAAAAATCGGGCTAAAATCGTGCAGTGTGAACTCGGCATTAGGAGACGAGAAGCACCGGTTCAAATCCCATGTAACTACGGTTCGACAAAGCAATTAAAATATGCGTAAAAGGAAGTTCAAATAGCAGTTGCATCAGCTAATACGTTTTTATATCAGTTTTCCATCGGGTAGGTTTAGGGCTGGATTTGGTGTAGGGCATATTTTCAACATGATACAGCATTAACCTTTAGCGACAGTCCCCGGATATAACCGCCGCAAAACGTATCTGAAGCAATGTAATAAAAAAAAAACAGCAATATGTACCAATATCTACGTAATAAAAATGTGCCAGGGTTCACATATTGAACCTGTGTTTTAGCGCCACTCAGTGGACATTTCTATTTGAAACTGCAGCGAAATGTGCAGCAAGTTACGTAAAACGGTGTTGCACAAAAAGTGCGCAGAGGTATGTATTTTTATGAGACCAGGCTGATAGACCCACAGAGTTACATTATTTGTGGCGGCATATATATGCAAATTAATTCTCTGCCAGCAGGAGGCGCTTATAAAAAATAAAAAGTTATAAAAAACATCACCCCCCTTACAGTTGTCATGAAGGGCAAAATTACCTATATAGACCAAAACCACTTTTTGTACCAGGCTGTAAACAGCTGTGCTGTAAAGTTGGGCATTTTAACATGGGAGGTCTAATGCTCCAAAATGTTTGCGGGCGAAAATGCAAGTGATCATAATTAATGGGCAACTATGCCCGTAAAAAGACAACAGCAATCCGGCACCGAGAAAGAAAAAGAAAGGAAAAGAAAAAAAAGATGAAAACGAAGCTTGTGCATCACTTTCAGGTAGACTAGCTACATTCATAATCCTGTGAAACTTTATGGCTGTTGACGTTAATAACGTGTTTTATTGTCTGTAATAATTTCACCACCAACAATGCATCTATTATTCTCTCCGAGTTTGCATGTTCCTTTACGAAAATTAGCCATGGTTTTAACACGAATAAAACCAAAACAATCATGGTTCTTGTAGCCGGTAACCGCAAATCAACCATGGTTTTGTTAGGCTATACTTCAAATAATTTTTCACAAAGAACTATTAATATATATATATATATATATATATATGTGTATATATATATATATATATATATATATGTGTATATATATATATATATATATATATATATATATATATATATATATATATATATATATATATATATATATATAGTGGTTAGAAAAACAGACCTAAGCCAACAACAGCCTTTGAAATGACTTGAAATGCATTATATAAAAACAATTAGGCAATAATGATTGGCTAATTAATAATTATTGAATAACACTGTTAAAATACATAATGTAATACAAAATAAACAATTTATGTACATTTCATGTTATTTAAAAAGCCTGCAAAGGGAGCCAAAGACCTGGCAATTGCTGCTGTTATACTTACAGGACGGTCAAATCCTTGTGCAATAGGCTACTGACCCAACGTTTAATTCAAATATCAACTTAATTTGAATTTTTGGCCACTTTTTTTTTTTTTGCTATAGATGAAACAGCCTCTATAATTTTTTCAGCAAAAACATGTGGACATCAACCCTTACAAAAATTAACCATGGCTTAATTTTATTTGGCGTGGTTTCTGAATGCTTGAGACTATAAAATAAATCAGACAACTCTATTAATAAAATAGGTTAATAGCCATAGGGAACTGTCTAGAGCTACAATTGTAATTTGTAAATAATACAACTTAATTACTATTTATTTGTTTACTTTTATATTATATTTTATCAAAGTTCTATTTTTACCCTTATAGTAGGTGTTTTTTGTTGTTGTTGTTGTTGTTGTTGTTGTTGTTTTTACTTCAAATCAAATCAACATTTATTTATATAGCACATTTAAAAACAACGCCAGTTGACCAAAGTGCTTTACATATAAAAAATTCATCAAAAACAGACACAAGACACAACAATATCCATCACTGAACAATGTCCCAACAGCTAGGGGCAACTGTATACCACAGTAAAGGTGTGTTTTCAACATTGATTTAAAACAGTCTAATGAGTCACATGATCTAATGTGCAATGGGAGACTATTCCAAAGATGTGGGGCTTCCACAGAAAAGGCTCGATCACCTTTGGTTTTCAACCATGATCTGGGAACATGTAAAAGCAAACTCTGAGATGATCTCAGATATCTAGTAACACAGTGCTGTTGCAACCATCATGCAATGTACTCTGGAGCAAGGCCATGCAATCCTTTAAAAACCATTATCAAAACTTTATATTGGATTCTAAAATCAACAAGAAGCCAGTGCAGCGAAGCCAGCACTGGAGAAATGCTGGAGCACTTCCTTGTGCCAGTCAACAGTCTAGATGCAGCATTTTGCACAAGCTGCAGCCGTGAGAGAAGATTCTTAGACAACCCTAAATATAGCAAGCTGCAATAATCCAATCTGAATGAAATAAATATTTTAATACATATTTTAATATATTTCAATATTATATATATTAAATATATTTAAATTATATATTTTAAATACATATTTAAACAATAAGTAAATATTACTTCCATAATATTTGATGGAGGGGGCACAACAATACAATCCTGCTTAGGCCAGCAGCGCCCTGTTAATAATGCATTAGTAAATACTGAAATTAACATGAACTAAGATTAATAAATGCTGTAGAAGTATTGTTCATTCTTAGTTCATGTTTACTAATGTTGTTAATTAATGTTAACTAATGGACCTTATTGTAAAGTGAATTGTTGTAAATAAATATTACATTTTCAACTGGTCAGTGTTCAAAAAATGCTGGGAAATCACTTCACATAGCCCTACAATAGTGATTACTGATAGACTGTCTGATTTTTTTTTTTTTAAATCACGTCTTAGAGAAGAAAAAAAAAAATCACCCACTGACTTTCAGAGCTGCTACATAGTAATGACTTTCTACTTCGAGGACCTTGATAGAAATCTAGTGGAGTGAAAAGTATGATTTTTGTCTTTCAAATGTAGTGAAGTTAAAGTCATAAGTTTCCAGAAAAAATAACACTCAAGTGAAGTACAGATACTCAAAAAGTGTACTTCAGTACAATACTCAAGTAAATGTACTTTGTCACTGTCCACCTCTGGTTTTCACTTGTGTTTGCTGGTCGTTGTATGAATGCTTTCATTTATTGTTTCCTGTTCCTTGTTTTTAATGTGTGGACTATCTGAGTTTGGCTTTTTTTTTTTTTTAATTGTGCGTGCATGTGGATTCTCTCTCTGCCTCATCTCTCCATTACCAACATGATCTCACAGAATTCCGTGTAATGTTCACGGACTTGATTAACCCCGAATCTGTGGTGGCATCACGGAATCGCTGAAAATTCCGTGATGGGCTCACAGAAGTGATACCAATGTAAGTCAGTGACAGGCATCAGCCGTGCTCCACGCACGGAAACCCTTAGCATCAATATGCCGACGCGATATTGGGAAATTTATCGTCATCATTATTGTTCAGAACTGGGTAGGTTTAGGGTAGGGGTGGGTCAGGTACTCCAGTGAAAGTATAACTGCATCGGAGTCACTCTTTTTACGTGGTCTGATGCAGCGCTGGTGTTGAACCAGTGAATCCGTGCATGGACCACGGCTGATGCTTTCTGTGAGCCCAGCACGGAATATTCGGCGATTCCGTGATGCCACCACAGATTCGGGGTTAATCAAGTCCTTGAACATTACACGGAATTCGCTTTGGCAACTGAGCAATATGACTTTGAGAAGAATGCTTTGAAAACACACTTTGTGTCTTATTTGCAACAAAAACAAGACAATACTTTACCAGTGGTTGTGATTGGTGGAGTAATGGATTCTGCGGATGGGATTGTCTCAGGTGTTGTAGACACTGATGGGATGGACTGATTTGAGGCGTCTGGTATTAAGAACAGTTTTATATCAATAAATATTTTTTAAACAAAACCCAGAAAGTACATTAATGAATTACATATGAGTAAATGCTCACCTACACAGTATGCTCCGCAAACTATTGGCTTGACAAACTCATAAACATAGTAATCTCCAGCACAGGCTTTGACTCGTATAGGGTGGGATTTGTATTCACAGTCGGCACTCCATGAGACACAGACCTGACGGGTGACCACTCCATCTTCCGGCTGAGGATGAGGGCCGCTGAGCCACAGTGGATCATAAGTGCCACACATGCCTTGATTTACAAATGATTCTGGCATATGAGCATTTTCACCATTGTAGAACATCCTGTACCAGCCATTCCACTCCACATTATAATCACACATGCCATAGTAGTTATAGTTGTCTATGGATCTCCAAGGCTCATCCAGACTGATATAGGTGTAGCAGGGGTCGACACTTGGGGTGGAGGAAGGAACTATTATGAAAAAGTAGAAAGAGAGTATTATCGTACTATTGTATTATTGTACATACTTTATCAATTTATTCAAGACAATAATACAAAAACCAACAGTAGAAGTGATGATAAGCATGTCAGATATAATAATGAATGAAAGTACACATTACCTGCACAATATACAGGAGCTGGGATTAAAAGAGTTGGTCTGGTAAATTTGTAGACATAATAATCTCCAGGACAAGCTTTGACTTGGATTGGTTCTGATCTGTAGCGACTGCACTGATGATAGTGAGAGCCATAAACTTCACGAGTAACAACTCCATCTTCTAGCTGAGGATGAGAGCCACCAAGCCACAGTGAACTAAAACCTCCACATGCCATATAATAAAAACACCACTCAGGCATCTGAGCACTTGATCCATCAATGAAGAGTCGATACCAGCCATCCCATTCAACACGAGTGTCATCATGATCATAGATGTATCCATACATAGACCAGTAATTGAATGTGCTTCTCCAGTAGTCGTTGATTACATTGTAGTTTTCACACGGGTCATAATCTGTGTTATTAAGATATAAAAACAGATGAGTTCAATTTTAATGAGGAGCTTCACAAGTGCAAATCTCAAACAGTAAAACAAAGTAACAATCATTCACAACATGAGTGTGAAGTAGTGAAGCTAAAAGTATAAAAGGTGACATTTTCATTGCAAAATAAGGTTTAGATTAGGGAACACATTCAGGATTAGTATTAAGAGATTTCCCTCAGTAAACGTTCTGCTCATCGATAGTAAATAAAGTAGTTATTGTAGTAGTTATGTTTAGGTATATTAAGGGGTCAAGAATATGGTTATGCTAGTAATTTGCATTTTAATATGCAACTACTTAACAGAGAGTAGTGTTCACTAATCTCAAGTGTTACCATAAATACTTTTAAAAATTAAAACATAACTTACTCAATGTGATGCTGGATCCAGTGATTATATCTGGACTTACAGTGTGAGCCACCTGTGAAATGGTGCTGACATCTACAAAGAAGGACATTCAAGACATGACTGAGATCATTTTAAAAGTTAGGAAAGACTTTGTAAGTAAATAAATTAATAAAAAAGTAAAAGGCATGGTACCTGTGCAGTATCCTGAACACCAGATTTGTGGATTCACAAGTTCATAGACATAGTAATTGCCTGGACACGCTTTCACTCTGATGGGTTTTGTCTTGTAATCACAACAGCTGCCCTGATAATACGATGCACAGACCTCTCTGACCACCACTCCATCCTCTATCTGAGGATGAGGACCATTGAGCCACAGATTATAGTATGTGTTACAGGTGTATGAAATGGCACAGGTCTCTGACATCTGGATGTTCATTCCATTGTAGAAAAGCCGGTACCAGCCATTCCAGGAGAAAGATTCGTCACAAATCCAGTCTCCACTTTCATTGTTGGCTCTCCAGGGACGATCCAGAGACTCATAGTTGTAGCAGGGATCACTGCTGATGCTTTGGAAAGCAACTGTCAAGAGTTTGAAAAAGTACTGTTAAAATACTGTTTTTTACTGTACTATTTACAGTACATTGAAGGCAATTTAGAATATTACATTGTAAAACACAGTGATTCTTCATTTCATGATTTTCAACCAACCACGTATAGCAATTCTAACTAGTGGTGTGCAGTCATGTATACCTGGCTACAGCCTGCAGAACGGCACAGAACAACACCATAACTACTCATGTACCAGCTGTCACGAATCCTGTCCATGCACTTCCGTTCACTCACCACCAGAGGTCACCCGCTCACCACATGGACTCTTGCACTACACTACTGTTGGGGCCCCTGCCCCTGCCCCTTTTAGGTCTGACGGTAAAGTGCCCTTGCGGTCCGGTGCTCCCGGTATGCGATTTTTGTCGAGGGTAAGGGTGTTCAATATGACGATTTTTGATGGTGGACTATAAAAATGTCTCCACGATCTGCTTTTTTGAAGAAATATCGTAGTATGGTACTTCAGCGCGCATTCTGTCAGCTGCAGTTCTGGCGCCGCCGTCTCTGTGTACTGTACAACGCCACATACATTCAGTGTTAACTCAGCGGTGGAGTTACTCTCACGGGACACTGCACTTATTCGCAGTCACAAAAGTACATTATTTGCATCTGCTTCAAAGACTTACTGGTTAAACGTTTCACTCGTGTGCTGTTCTGACGAGCGCCTTTTCTGAGCACATACACCCAAAGCTCATGCTCTAAAAAGCCTGCAAAGGGAGCCAAAGACCTGGCAATTGCTGCTGTTATACTTACAGGACGGTCAAATCCTTGTGCAATAGGCTACTGACCCAACGTTTAATTCAAATATCAACTTAATTTGAATTTTTGGCCACTTTTTTTTTTTTTGTTGCTATAGATGAAACAGCCTCTATAATTCTTTCAGCAAAAACATGTGGACATCAACCCTTACAAAAATTAACCATGGCTTAATTTTATTTTGCGTGGTTTCTGAATGCTTGAGACTATAAAATAAATCAGACAACTCTATTAATAAAATAGGTTAATAGCCATAGGGAACTGTCTAGAGCTACAATTGTAATTTGTAAATAATACAACTTAATTACTATTTATTTGTTTACTTTTATATTATATTTTATCAAAGTTCTATTTTTACCCTTATAGTAGGTTTTTTTTTTTGTTGTTGTTGTTGTTTTTTTTACTTCAAATCAAATCAACATTTATTTATATAGCACATTTAAAAACAATGCCAGTTGACCAAAGTGCTTTACATATAAAAAATTCATCAAAAACAGACACAAGACACAACAATATCCATCACTGAACAATGTCCCAACAGCTAGGGGCAACTGTATACCACAGTAAAGGTGTGTTTTCAACATTGATTTAAAACAGTCTAATGAGTCACATGATCTAATGTGCAATGGGAGACTATTCCAAAGATGTGGGGCTTCCACAGAAAAGGCTCGATCACCTTTGGTTTTCAACCATGATCTGGGAACATGTAAAAGCAAACTCTGAGATGATCTCAGATATCTAGTAACACAGTGCTGTTGCAACCATCATGCAATGTACTCTGGAGCAAGGCCATGCAATCCTTTAAAAACCATTATCAAAACTTTATATTGGATTCTAAAATCAACAGGAAGCCAGTGCAGCGAAGCCAGCACTGGAGAAATGCTGGAGCACTTCCTTGTGCCAGTCAACAGTCTAGATGCAGCATTTTGCACAAGCTGCAGCCGTGAGAGAAGATTCTTAGACAACCCTAAATATAGCGAGCTGCAATAATCCAATCTGAATGAAATAAATATTTTAATACATATTTTAATATATTTCAATATTATATATATTAAATATATTTAAATTATATATTTTAATACATATTTAAACAATAAGTAAATATTACTTCCATAATATTTGATGGAGGGGGCACAACAATACAATCCTGCTTAGGCCAGCAGCGGCCCTGTTAATAATGCATTAGTAAATACTGAAATTAACATGAACTAAGATTAATAAATGCTGTAGAAGTATTGTTCATTCTTAGTTCATGTTTACTAATGTTGTTAATTAATGTTAACTAATGGACCTTATTGTAAAGTGAATTGTTGTAAATAAATATTACATTTTCAACTGGTCAGTGTTCAAAAAATGCTGGGAAATCACTTCACATAGCCCTACAATAGTGATTACTGATAGACTGTCTGATTTTTTTTTTTTTTAAATCACGTCTTAGAGAAGAAAAAAAAAAATCACCCACTGACTTTCAGAGCTGCTACATAGTAATGACTTTCTACTTCGAGGACCTTGATAGAAATCTAGTGGAGTGAAAAGTATGATTTTTGTCTTTCAAATGTAGTGAAGTTAAAGTCATAAGTTTCCAGAAAAAATAACACTCAAGTGAAGTACAGATACTCAAAAAGTGTACTTCAGTACAATACTCAAGTAAATGTACTTTGTCACTGTCCACCTCTGGTTTTCACTTGTGTTTGCTGGTCGTTGTATGAATGCTTTCATTTATTGTTTCCTGTTCCTTGTTTTTAATGTGTGGACTATCTGAGTTTGGCTTTTTTTTTTTTTTAATTGTGCGTGCATGTGGATTCTCTCAATGCCTCATCTCTCCATTACCAACATGATCTCACAGAATTCCGTGTAATGTTCACGGACTTGATTAACCCCGAATCTGTGGTGGCATCACGGAATCGCTGAAAATTCCGTGATGGGCTCACAGAAGTGATACCAATGTAAGTCAGTGACAGGCATCAGCCGTGCTCCACGCACGGAAACCCTTAGCATCAATATGCCGACGCGATATTGGGAAATTTATCGTCATCATTATTGTTCAGAACTGGGTAGGTTTAGGGTAGGGGTGGGGTCAGGTACTCCAGTGAAAGTATAACTGCATCGGAGTCACTCTTTTTACGTGGTCTGATGCAGCGCTGGTGTTGAACCAGTGAATCCGTGCATGGACCACGGCTGATGCTTTCTGTGAGCCCAGCACGGAATATTCGGCGATTCCGTGATGCCACCACAGATTCGGGGTTAATCAAGTCCTTGAACATTACACGGAATTCGCTTTGGCAACTGAGCAATATGACTTTGAGAAGAATGCTTTGAAAACACACTTTGTGTCTTATTTGCAACAAAAACAAGACAATACTTTACCAGTGGTTGTGATTGGTGGAGTAATGGATTCTACGGATGGGATTGTCTCAGGTGTTGTAGACACTGATGGGATGGACTGATTTGAGGCGTCTGGTATTAAGAACAGTTTTATATCAATAAATATTTTTTAAACAAAACCCAGAAAGTACATTAATGAATTACATATGAGTAAATGCTCACCTACACAGTATGCTCCGCAAACTATTGGCTTGACAAACTCATAAACATAGTAATCTCCAGGACAGGCTTTGACTCGTATAGGGTGGGATTTGTATTCACAGTCGGCACTCCATGAGACACAGACCTGACGGGTGACCACTCCATCTTCCGGCTGAGGATGAGGGCCATTGAGCCACAGTGGATCATAAGTGCCACACATGCCTTGATTTACAAATGATTCTGGCATATGAGCATTTTCACCATTGTAGAACATCCTGTACCAGCCATTCCACTCCACATTATAATCACACATGCCATAGTAGTTATAGTTGTCTATGGATCTCCAAGGCTCATCCAGACTGATATAGGTGTAGCAGGGGTCGACACTTGGGGTGGAGGAAGGAACTATTATGAAAAAGTAGAAAGAGAGTATTATCGTACTATTGTATTATTGTACATACTTTATCAATTTATTCAAGACAATAATACAAAAACCAACAGTAGAAGTGATGATAAGCATGTCAGATATAATAATGAATGAAAGTACACATTACCTGCACAATATACAGGAGCTGGGATTAAAAGAGTTGGTCTGGTCAATTTGTAGACATAATAATCTCCAGGACAAGCTTTGACTTGGATTGGTTCAGATCTGTAGCGACTGCACTGATGATAGTGAGAGCCATAAACTTCACGAGTAACAACTCCATCTTCTAGCTGAGGATGAGAGCCACCAAGCCACAGTGAACTAAAACCTCCACATGCCATATAATAAAAACACGACTCAGGCATCTGAGCACTTGATCCATCAATGAAGAGTCGATACCAGCCATCCCATTCAACACGAGTGTCATCATGATCATAGATGTATCCATACATAGACCAGTAATTGAATGTGCTTCTCCAGTAGTCGTTGATTACATTGTAGTTTTCACACGGGTCATAATCTGTGTTATTAAGATATAAAAACAGATGAGTTCAATTTTAATGAGGAGCTTCACAAGTGCAAATCTCAAACAGTAAAACAAAGTAACAATCATTCACAACATGAGTGTGAAGTAGTGAAGCTAAAAGTATAAAAGGTGACATTTTCATTGCAAAATAAGGTTTAGATTAGGAACACATTCAGGATTAGTATTAAGAGATTTCCTCAGTAAACTTTCTGCTCATCGATAGTAAATAAAGTAGTTATTGTAGTAGTTATGTTTAGGTATATTAAGGGGTCAAGAATATGGTTATGCTAGTAATTTGCATTTTAATATGCAACTACTTAACAGAGAGTAGTGTTCACTAATCTCAAGTGTTACCATAAATACTTTTAAAAATTAAAACATAACTTACTCAATGTGATGCTGGATCCAGTGATTATATCTGGACTTACAGTGTGAGCCACCTGTGAAATGGTGCTGACATCTACAAAGAAGGACATTCAAGACATGACTGAGATCATTTTAAAAGTTAGGAAAGACTTTGTAAGTAAATAAATAAATAAAAAAGTAAAAGGCATGGTACCTGTGCAGTATCCTGAACACCAGATTTGTGGATTCACAAGTTCATAGACATAGTAATTGCCTGGACACGCTTTCACTCTGATGGGTTTTGTATAGTAATCACAACAGCTGCCCTGATAATACGATGCACAGACCTCTCTGACCACCACTCCATCCTCTATCTGAGGATGAGGACCATTGAGCCACAGATTATGGTATGTGTTACAGGTGTATGGACTGGCACAGGTCCCTGACATCTGGATGTTCATTCCATTGTAGAAAAGCCTGTACCAGCCATTCCAGGAGAAAAATTCATCACAAATCCAGTCTCCACTTTCATTGTTGGCTCTCCAGGGACGATCCAGAGACTGATAGTTGTAGCAGGGATCACTGCTGATGCTGCTGAAAGCAACTGTCAAGAGTTTGAAAAAGTACTGTTAAAATACTGTTTTTTACTGTACTATTTACAGTACATTGAAGGCAATTTAGAATATTACATTGTAAAACACAATGATTCTTCATTTCATTGATTTTCAACCAACCACGTATAGCAATTTTAACTAGTGGTGTGCAGTCATGTATATATCAGCTGTCACCAATCACACATTGCACTGATTACACAGCGGTTCGAATCCTGCTCGGAGTGGGGCGAGTAGGACCGTGACATAAATATCCTAATATTAAAACAAGAAATGTAAAGGTTCATTTTAGCTGGAGGACAGGTCATTTATGAAGTGATATTCATTATAGATTAAGTAATTTATTGATTCTCTATGATCGTTTTATTAATAATAATATAAATGTAGACAGTTGAAATTTAAGTCAAATTTAGACTAATTTAGTAGAAATTAAAGTTCTTTAGTTTAATGTTATTTGTGGTTTGTTTAAAGTTGTGAGATTTGAGGAACTGTGTTACAACTAACATGAGAGATACAGTAGGGAAGTGCTATGGGATTGGGAGGGTATGGTAAGAGTGTGAGACTTACTGTAGCTATCATGGTTGGTTTTGGGTTTTGTTGGTGTTCGTGTCTTTTACTTTGTATTCACAATCTTAGTCTAGTTTCTTGCTTTGTCATGTAATTCCCTGGCCCTCAGGTATCTTGCCATGTGCTTCTTTAGTCTTTAGGCTTGTTCGAGATGCATCTGCACTGCGCAGACTGATCGGCGTATGACATCAAAGTACCGTGACAACGATTTGAAAGCATAAAGAGTTGTCTGATGTCCAGTCACTCTCACGGTACTTTGGCCCTGTCCCCAGGGCCGTCCCCTCACAGCGTGGGGCCCGGTGCGACCTCACCAGTTGCACCGCCCAAAGGACGGCCCTGCCTGTCCCAAATGGAACACTTCATTTGCACTATCGGTCTTGCGGACTTAACAATGGCCACCGCGTGCGCGTGTCCATTAAGTCCACGAGACTGTAGGATGTCCCATTCGTCATTTTTGCATTCAAAAGGGTGCTCGCGAGAGGGCCGTTATGCGCCCTCGATATGCACTTCTGCGGAGCTCCGCAGCAGACTTCTGCCCTAAAGTCAAAGCGGCATTACGTCACGAAAGTGACGTAACCCAGAGGAAGACCGCGAGGGTTTAGGGTGCCATTTGGGACAGAGCCTTTGATGTCATACACTGATCTATCTGGGCAGTGCAGCTTCAAGTCGAACACACTTTCTGCGTCATGTTGTGATTGGTTGTTTGTTCTGTTCTCTCATTGGTTCATTGTCTTTATTGTTCACAGGTATCTTTAGTTAGTGATTAATGTTTCTGTATATGTAGCCCCAGGCCCGGATTAACACAGTGTAGTGCCCTAGGGTGACCACATTTGAAGTGCCCCCCCCAAAAAACATTTTTTTTTGTAATGCCACTTTTTCCCCTTAATTTTATTAAAGGTAGGCTATGTCATTGTCAAATTAAAAAAATTATATTTTTCCAAAATTTCGAATAAAAAAAAAATAGAATAAGAAGAATAAGTTACTAATCAAAAGAAATCATATAACAAAATTAGTTTCCACTACAAAGGTGGCACAGAAGAACACAAAAGTGGCATGTAGGTAAATTTACAGACATTTACAGAGGCTCAGAGGTGGCATGGATGTTTTAAATTCATAACAATGTTGTGAGATTAATGTTTTAAATATAAAATTTTGAATATAGAACTATTGTTTGATTGAAATTATTTAAATAACTGAAAGAACGCTTTAAACATAAAATGAAACTGCCAGCAGGTGGCGGTAAGTCACTGATTTTTTCACTGAATCATTCATTCAATTGATTCGTTTGAACAGCTGATTCATTCAGGAACGAAGCAAGCGACTGTCTTTATGAGTGGGTAATTGAATCACTGACTCACTAGATTCATTTAAAAATGCAGGTTCATTCATAAATGAAACACCGCTGTGTTTGAATGGAGATGAGCAGTGGCTCGGCTGTGACTGTTTGAAACTATATGTTGCTTGACTAAATAGAGCAAAATCAGGCAATACTGTTAAAAGTCATAGAATGTACATCACTTTATATAACTTATTGTTTATTGAGCTGTTGTATTAATTTAATATCACATTTACAAACTCCTTTAATAATCTTTAAAAGCTGTTACTCACTTCAGTTCATCGCAATCTCACAAAGCTCCATTATAATCAATGAAGCGCTCTACACTGCACAACGAATCTCTTATTTACACTGTCTACACTTTGTTTGTTATAACGAGAGGATTTGTGAGCTTGCATAACTCAGCAATGAACAAAAGTATTTTGAGCAGTGAGTGGATTCTGATTAACATTGCATTCAAGGAATCAACATATGTCTGCGATACATTACTCAACGCTGCACAAACACGCAAGCAGAAAGCTTTGAAGCTCCTCTCAGCGCAAACACAAATAGTCTATGCTGATTGGGTTAGTCGCACAGGTGCTCTAAATATTTTTGATAGTCGCACTGTATAGCCCTGGCTATGTGTCGTGATATTTTCTCTCTTTTTTTTTTTTTAAATTTACGTTTCGCACAACCGCCAAGTCGATGCTGCCTATCCACCAAATATGCTCGACTCTGACTGGGGGGGAGGGGGCAAATACACTGTGACCTGACCCAATCGTAATTCTTTATATGCTTGCATATATTTGATATTCTCTGTATATTGTATCATTAACTGTTCGTTTTCTATGTATCTGTATCGCTTCCAGCTAAATAATATAAATAAAACATGAAAAAATATTTTAAAGGTCTTGTCATTATCGTAATCACTTGGTGCCCCCCTATTGGCTGGTGCCCCAGGGCACTCGCCCAATCCCGTGTATGGATAATCCGGCCCTGTGTAGCCCTCATTTGCCATTATCTCTTGTTAAGCTTTGTTCATTGTAACCTTGCTGTTTGTGAGTCCCATGATTTCTAGTCAAATCTGGTCATGTCAAGATCTAGTTTAGTTCATGTTTGTTTTTTTTGTTTTCTGATAGCACACTAAGGAAGGATTATGTAAATTGACTTCACTACAACAAGTGTATCTGCAGTTTACGCCATTTGCTCACTAATTTAAAAAGATTTACTACCTATATCTGAGTTCATTTATAGGAGCTATATTCGCTTCCATCAGCTTGAATGACAGGCAGCTCTTAAAAATGAGTTATTGTTGTGTGTTCAAAATAGCCTATATATCTATTTTGAACAGGTTGTAATGTATGTCTGTATTAGTATTAGGCTTATAATACCACTTGTTTGTATTTGTACAGGAAACATTTCTTTTCAAACAGTACTGAAGCACTGAGGCGTTGAATAAAAGTTGAAATTGTAAATGTTTATTGACACCATAAAGTGAAAATAATGAATAGGGTGTGTGAACCTAAGTGAACACTTGCATTGTATGTAATTAAAGGAGTATGTATGTATGTAATATGTAACAATGTATAATCTCCTCAAAAATGTGATGATAGTTGTCATGTCTACAATCATCTCTCTCTCATTGGTTTTCAGGTGCTGCTGTTCCTGCTCTATCCACCTCTTCATCATTACCAGCTCA
Organism: Onychostoma macrolepis; assembly: GCF_012432095.1. Lineage (NCBI taxonomy): Eukaryota > Metazoa > Chordata > Actinopteri > Cypriniformes > Cyprinidae > Onychostoma > Onychostoma macrolepis. Next base: position 2,407,891 of record NC_081166.1, on the reverse strand, counting down.
TTATCTACATGCATATAACCTGCTTTCTTCAGCATCGCTCAGCCCGATATTTCCAACTGTTATTAGTTTGTTCCTTTTATGTAATTTCTTGTCTGATTTTGACTTAAGGCATTTCTATAAATGTTTACAACAAACCTGACATTTGAGTCTGGATCCAAGTCCACCCTGAGCACTTCTTATATATAGTATTTTAATACAATGAAATACAGACATAAATCAACAATTTAGAAGAAGCTTTACTCCCTTTGCAAAAACGTTTTTCAATAGTATTAAATACATTTGAATGGAAGACCATTCCATTTTAAATTGTAAAATATAGACTATGTATGTATATGTGTATTATATATATATATATATATATATATATATATCATAGTTGTGAGAGGGTTGGAAGTTGGAATTATGAGAAATAAGGTCACAATTGTATATACAATTGTTAAAAGTTTTAAAAGTGAAGATCTTTTTTTTCTAAATTTTTAGGATTTTTTCCCATCTGACCTGGTCTGCGTCCCAATGTGCATACTATCCATCCTAAATTATATGTAATAGTAGTAATTTTCAATACTATTTAGGGCAGATAGGGTGGATAGTATGCACATTGGGACGCAGGCCAGGTCAGATGATAAAACACTCACCATTAATCAGCAGCAGTAGCGACACACACAGAGAGACCAGAAACCTCATTGTGACGAACGACACCTCCTGCACCTGCACACACATTTACAACAATTATACATGAAATGTTTCTTATATTATTTAGTATTAGAACATTGTTAATTATTTTACATTTCATTTTTTTTTTTACTATTATAACTAAATAAACAAACATATTTACCAAGTAATTCCTTAATCATTTGAGCCCAATGTTATGAAAAGAAAAGAAATAACTTCACCTGAGGTCAAATGCTGCTACAGATCAAACTCAGGGAGATTCTCTCTTCAGCAGCTGAATACAGTGATGATGAACTGCTGATCTCACACACTTATCAGTGCCTTTATTAATAACGGTGGGTGGATCGTTACTGGAACCAGAAGAAATTTCTCATCAATGTCTCGAACCAGTTTTTCATGTGACATATTTGTTATTTGAACTGATTGTTTCCTTGTGTGTGACTACATCGTGTACAACACATTCTTTCACTCTGTGCTTGTGAATGTAGATGGAATGACAAGCGAGTCAGTTTGATTTGTTGTTTTACCTTTTTAAAGCAGCTTTGCAAAAATAATATTATAAAATGCCCAACAAGTGAGCTAAAGGGGACAGAAAAGATCATTCTGTTTGTAAATAATGTTAATAGTGTTTACACTGAATTACTTAAAAACCACTGGAGGGGTGCAGGCAGTGGACAAGTAAGATGGAGATTTTTAGACATGGAAACTTACAAAATTATAACACAAACAGAAATACATAGATATGTTTAATGCAACTAACAACTCAAACCTAAATCCTAAAGTAAACTAATGTCTTTAAAAGCAGCTGCCGAACAACATGCTAGTTACAAAGCAGGTTAACATTAGGAAAATTAATAGGTATTTAATATTTGGATAAAGAAAAGAAAGGGAAAAACAAAAAGAAGAAGCAACAAATATTAATTGAAGCTGATTTATAGACAGCATAAAATAAACCGAAAGAGGTAGAACAGTTGGTACCTAAAGCGAGAATATTACATTTACTGAGACAAAAAGAAAAAAAGAACGGTCATTCAATAATTATCAATATAAAATCAAGTCTGAAGAATCAAGTCTGTTCTTGGGCAGGTTAAGGAAGTGAACATTATATTCACAAGTTAACCGGAGGTGCAGAATCACACTCTTTAGGAATGCCCTACATTCCTCTGCTGCACAGTTTAGCTCATCGTTTAAAAACCCACGTCCCAAAAACCATGTGATGCACATTAATGTGCCCTGACAGTAATGTCTCCTCAGGAAATGTAGAGACTGATACAAATATAGAGGAATTGTCAGGGATTGTCGGTGGGGGGAGTGAATGTACAGCACTCTCGTCCACCTTCAATACCACGACTGAGGTGAGACCCTTGAGCAAGGCACCGAACCCCCAGCTGCCCCCCGGGCACCGCAGCAATATGGCTACTCACTGCTCTGGGTGTGTGTGTTCATGGTGTGTGTGTGCTTGGATGGGTGAAATGCAGAGCACAAATTCCAATTACGGGACACCATATTTGACCACACGTCACTTTCATTTTTCACTTCACTTAACAAACAAAATCAACAATGGTTTTACAGCATTTATCCAGCTAACAAATTTACGTCATAAAAACGTTCCCGTAACGTTCTCATCAAGTTATATTTGTTAAAAACGTTATATTTGAATGTTCTTAGAACGTTCAAAACATCCAGTTTTTTAGACGTTGTATTAACATTCTTGTTTGGTTATAAGAACGTTATTCAAAACGTTTTAGAATGTTTTAGTATCTCGTTATATTAATGTTCTAAGAACGTTTACATAAAACGTTATAAGAACGTTCCACTCCCATTATACTAATGTTCTAAGAACGTTCCCGTAACGTTCTCATCAAGTTTTAAAAACATTATATTTGAATGTTCTTAGAACGTTCAAAACGTCCAGTTTTTTAGACGTTGTATTAACGTTACTGTTTGGTTATAAGAATGTTATAAAAAACGTTTTTTAGAACGTTCGTCTCTCTTTATATCAGTGTTCTAAGAACGTTATGCAAAACATTAGAATATTCCATTCTTTCATTACTTTAATGTTCTCTTAATGTTTAAGATCATGTAACATTTATTTAGTTACAGACGTTGGTCACACGTTATATTAGGTGGCCTTAACTACTATGTACTTACATCAAAAAATAAGTACAATGTACTATTGTGTTCATACTGTATAGCAAAACACTATTGCTGCTATTGAGATGGATATGGGTAAGGTTAGACACAGGTTTGGTAGTATGGGTAGGTGTAAGGGATGGGTCAACAGTGTAATTATAAATGTAACTACATAAATTAATTACAGATGTAATTACATATAGGTATTTTTAAAAATATAAGTACAATGTAAAAACATGTACACAATAAGTGCATTGTACCGAATGATTAATTTAAATGTAAGTACATAGTAATTAAGGCCACCTAATATAAAGTGGGACCCAGACGTTTTCCAAGTGTTAAAAACAATGTTTATGTTATCAGTGACATATGTGTTACGGGGCTGACGAGACGTGAGACGTGCGGATCCATATGCAGGTTTTTAATGAGCAGAGACGTGGTCATACAGGCAGGGTCAAACAGAGGCAAACAGGTATAACATGGGCGAGACAAAGAGTAAACAAAGACAAGCGTGGGTCGACGATCGGCGGACAGTATCCAAAGGGGCGAGACAGGAGAGGTAATCCAAAACGTCAGCGATAATCCAGGCAAGGGAAAACAATCCGAACAAAGGCAGGGCTAGGCGAGGCGAGGCAAGGCAAGGCAAGGCAAGGCAAGACTAGGAAAACTAACGGGGCTCTGTAGGGCAGCGATAAAGCATACAATACTCGGCAGTGACAGAAGGAAAGTCCAGGGTTTAAGTAGAGAGTGTGATTGTTTACAGCTGTGTGCCTGTGATCAGGTGAGCGTGTGATTGGTGAGATGGCTGATGGGAAACGTAGTCCATTGTGATGTGTGGCGTGAAAGTCAATGTGGTGAGTGAGTGACCTCTGGTGGTGAATGAACGGAAGTGCATGGACAGGATTCGTGACAATATGTACCAAGAATCAGTTCAATACATATGAAGTGCTCTAGGAAATATTAATAGTACATACAGTACACAGAGTTAAAAGTTTCAATACATTCAGTCATGTTCTAATATCAAACAATCTAATATAGTGCCTTTAAACAATAAAAAAATAAAAGCATCTTCAAGATTCAAGTTGCAGCAACAAAACTCAAGAACCAATTAAGTGTTTTAGAACTTCAAAGCAAATTTTCAGATGTTAAAGAGAGGATTACATTTTAGAATTTGTGTTGTTGAATGACATAGAAACATGTATAAAAAAATAAAAAGATGTGTATAAAATACAATTATTTAAAATGATTGAGTTTATGACGTCTGTCCAGGTTCAGATACTGGGCCATCAGACCGAAAAGAATCTCGGGAGACACTGCAGGGAGAAAAGACGACAAGAGTGTTGTATTAATGCATTGTGAGATTTAGAATAAAAGCACTGGGATGCTTCACTATATGTACTGCATCGCTCTACATGTCTTTGCAAAATAGCTTACAAAATAGTGCCTGGGATTTTGATTCACAAAATAGTTTTTTGTTTAACATCTGTAAAGTGAATATTTCTGTAGACCATTTCTGGTGGGACAAATGATTCTTTCATGTTGTGTGTGTTCAAATGTGACATTCTGTAGTTTTGTCTCATATTCGTAATAACTTAAATGAATGAAGGTGCTACACTGACTTAATTGATTAGGCTGAGTTTACATACATCACTCTCCCATTAATCTTTCACTGGTTTGCATCTCATTAACTATACACCGATTTAAAACAGAAAGACACCAACCTGTGATAAGACTGATCTCGATGTGGTGCACATTTGAAAGTTTCAGATATCAGCTCCTCAAAGACGTTCTTCAAAACTGTGCTGACAGGTATCTAAAAAGTCTCAAACACTCACACAAATTGACACAACCACACTGATTAAAGCCATACTTCTCTTAAATTTCCTACATCTTTTCCTGAGCTGAAAACATATGTTATCCTAGGGCTGAATGATTTATCAAAACCGAAACGTGAGATACTTCTGTCCTCATAAAAAGGGTAAAAATGATCATACCAGTCCTGGTCAGACTCCATGAGTGATTGTTGAAATACCACTGTCAAAGACAAGAGAATACAGGGGGAAACTAATTAGAAACTGTGATAAATAACAGGTTAATTTATTGATGAAACATAGCACTGACAAAGCAGAAAACTTCAATAGCTATTAACTATTGATAAAACATACATTGAGATACCACTGCTGTTTTTACTGAACACTTGATATCAAAGTCCACTTAAATTGACAAAATTCATTTGAAATTAAATTGGCAAATTATTTTAGTTGTTCATAATTATTTACAAGTAATTAATCATGTTTACTATAACATTTGTACAAAATTAATAAAGATCTAGGGTTGCATTTTAAACATTTTAACAAACTGTTATATATCCACAGTTGGTATTACTATGCACTGGGTTTTATAATTAGAAATACCAAATGTAAGAAAATTTCTGATTCCTCTGATCTAAAACCATGTGGGCAGATTGTTTGTCAATACCTGCTCTCTCCTCATCTCCATCACTGTTTGTTTTTCTCTGTCTCCTTATCTTGCCCTGTCTCTTCCTCTCCTAAATCTGAGCTTTTGATAATAGTGATTCTCGTTTCAGTGAAGAAAGTAAACATAAGGACAATGTGTTTCACATATCATCATTTCCCGAAAATCTTGGTAAATAAGTGTATTAAATTAAGTCACAATATGTGCACTTACATTATTAATCTTACGCGTAATGTTTTATTTGTTTTTTTGCACCCTCACATTGACAGAACGAATTATTAGCCTGCATTATACATCACGAAAATATAGGCCTAAGTTATATTACATTTAAAAACGGCAAAATTAGAATTTATTAATTTGCAAACCTGATGTTTAACATTCATATTGTAAAACAGTTCTCGAATAATAAAAAGTCAGGAGCTAAAAATCTGATATCTAAGTACATGAATTTCACCGCGGTCAAGTCAGCCGCCACCTGGATTCTGCTGCACGTCTGTTTGTGGTATTACGGTACGGACACACGAAGCGGCCAAAAAGCTGACGAAGACCTATATTTCAGCGGTTATTGATTAAATGTGCCCCAAAACACAAAACATATATTATACTGCGGAGTTTTCCATAAAAATAAAGTCTGTTAAAATACATTATAGCACTGATTATTTCCTACTATTTTCTACATGCATTATTCAAATTAGTTAATAGAAAAATGTCAATAAATTATGTTTCTGAACGACCAAGTCTCTATCTGTGTCAAATTTCCCTTGGTTTTAATGTAGAATTTGGGAGAAAATGAATGCCAAAGTCTGCCACAATGCATTATAGCACACCTTCACATTCAGACAGGCATTATTCAAATTCCTTAAAAGTTAACAAGAAAATTGAAATTAATTCTTCTTCAGGACACCTAAGACTCTGTCTGTGTCAAGTTTCATGAGATTTTACTGTCAAATTTGGGAGAAAATGAATGCCAAAGTCTGTCTCAATGCATTATAGCACTGACCATTCCTTGAAATTTAGACAGGCATTATTCTAATTCCTTCAGAGTTAACAAGAAAATTAGAATTAATTCTTCTTCAGGACACTCAAGACTCTGTCTGTGTCAAGTTTCATGAGATTTTACTGTAGAATTTGGGAGAAAATGAATGGCAAAGTCTGTCACAATGCATTATAGCACTGACCATTCCTTGACATTTAGACAATAGCATTATTCTAATTCCTTCAGAGTTAAGATGATATTTTCAATGCATTCTTCTTCAGGACACCAAAGACTTTGTCTCTATCAGCTTTCACTGTGTTTTACTGTACAAATATGTAATATTCAAAAAAGACAAAAAATGTGGTCCAAAAGTTCTGTTATTTAATACTTTACAGGCAAGACACATTTATTTATATAGCACATTCGTTTTGACAGGAGACAGGTCCTGAACAGACAGACAATAACACACATACATAGAGAAAAATGCAACTTCTTCAAGGCTGGGTTGTTCAAATCCAAGCTCTAATCAGTAACTTCCCCAAAACATTCAGATATGAAGTACTTTTATTCTACCAGAGGTTTCTGACTAAAGTTTATTTATTTATTTTTTATTTGGAAATTTGAAGAATAAAGTAAACTGTAAATTGGTCATGTACATGAGAGGCCCTAATGACCTAAGCTGTCAAAGAAGAGTATATGTATGTTTTAACATGTTGGGTGCTTTTCTCCAACCAAGGACAGATCATGTTCTAGACATGTAATTCTATGCTATTCAACTGTCACCTGAGGAAATCCTTTAAATCATTGAAAATGTCACAGAATAATATTAATGAACAACTTCATAAACCACTTGAAATATATATATATACATATATTGAAGTAGCAGTGTATTTCAGAATCCAACTCTTCAGAATCAAGACATAAAAAAAATTTTCTTTGGCAAACTATGCTTCCTGACTGCACTTCTGTCCTCAAAGAGGATCACAGAAGCTGTGTAGTGGTCCAAGACATAGATGGTTTTCTCCAAATGCAGTCGACTGACAGTGTGATGTAAGAAATACTCAATGACCTAACATCAATCAGTACATCAGAAATCATGACATTACAATATTTACATTAAAAACTTTTGAACAGGAACAGAGAGCTCAAAGCCCCAAAAATGATAACAAGTCACTGCGACTATTTAACACTACATTTGTGCATTTTTAAGTATATTTTCATGATCATGCTGCTGCACTGTTTGCCCTACATACCTCGCCTGTGAGCCAGTTATGAGGTGTAAGTGATAGTAACTCACTGTGGTGGACTAATAATCTCTTTCTAAATTGAGAAAGGACCACAGAAACGACCACTTCTGTGTTATTTTTGCCCCACAATGCAGCTAGCTGAGGGTGAGAAAAAAATAATACTGTAAAATAGATATGAAACAATTAATGCTGTTAGTGCAATGACAATACTTCATTTTGAATAAAATCACCTGCGATTGAGCATCATTGGTTCTTTGAGTGGTACTTCTTTTTGTGTCCTCCTGCTGATGCTCCGTGAAGTCAGATGTGGCCTTACAAAAAAAGAATAAATTGATTATTGAATGAATATAATGTACATACTGAATGCAAACAATGTTAAAATACATAATGAAATCATGTTACTTGAGAAATCTATATGCTTCTCCCTGTTTTGACATATACTTTTTTATAGACATATACCTGTGTTCCTAAATTTTCTTGAATGGTACAGAACAAAGATAAATGTAAACATTATTCTACCAAATATTCATCACATTACAATTAATATGCAATGGATAAGTGACTTGCTCCAGACATGCTGAAGTATTTACTTAATTGCATTTGTCACTGTATTATGATTTTAGTATTTGTAACATATTTAATAGAACAGAACTGTTTCACTTACGGAAGCACAGTTTGATTCCAAGTTATCTGTTACAGGACTACAGACTACATCACTGTCGGCCTTTGTGTCCCGCACATCCTGGAAAGACAGAGAGGCTGGGGTCATTTCTCAAACAAAGTCAAACAAAGTAGACACCAAATGGAAAGCAAATGAAACATAAAATGTCACCAGACTGAAAGATGGACATTCAGGCTCTTCCTTGTGGCATAGAGACAACTCACCATCCTAAGTATTTGAATGTTATGGAAAAATATTAAATTAGGTAATGAATTGCATTACATGTGGCATTAATGCTTAAACATAATGCTATGAAAAGCAATGGATGGATAAACAAAAATGATACTCACATTGGAATCAACTTCTATGATAATATCAGCAAATAAATGTTAGGCGAAAGTTACAATCAGTGTTAGTGGATGCAAATTTTACTTGATGAATGTTAACTTGGCTAGTTCTGTCTAACTTATTTTTTTCCAAAGGAAAATAACTTGGTACAGAAATGCAGAAATCAATAAAAGTAACAATAACTGCCATTTTAGAGGTGTGTGAAGTAACAACTTCATTATTTTCCAAAATGTGTTCATTTGTAATTGTTTGAAACATATTTAAAGTAAAATGCATGTTAAATTAATGGCTAAATATGAATTTGTATAGTTCTGGTTAATCTGTGGCCTAACAATGGCTTCAATTTTAATATCAGTAACTACTGTAAACTACACAAAAACATTTTTTAGAGACATTTGTAAGTCTATACAATTGATAAATTACCTTGAATCGAAGCAGGTATGCCTGAAGAATTTTCTGGCGATTTGTAAGTGTATTTGGCACTTGCAAATCTTTACAGACATTGCTCCAAAACCCAGCAGGATTGTGAAGACTGTACTCCTTTATATTGGTTGCAGGTCCAGCAAATTTTGAAATTATTGATATAATTTCTTGCAGAGTTTTAGAAGTTCTCCGTCCCTTTTAAAAGAAACAAAAACAATTATTGGGGGACACATTGCTTTTAAGCAATATATCATGCTCTATCAGAAAAGGATGTTTCAGGAATATGTTAAGTGCATGTGTAATACAGTAATTTAATACAGGGAAGTTTTTAGTGTATTACTGTATGTGCGTTTACTGTAACACTTGCCTTTCCAAACGTTTTGAAAGTGCTGACTCTGAAATCAAAATACACAGAGAATTCAATTACATCCATATGGCAATACATCACCATGTCTCACATAAACCTGCTCTGCATCTCAAGCTGTAAAAGTTTCTGCTAAGCTTTAAAATATGATGCCATAATAAGACATTATTGTATTGCAGTGTTATTTAAAGTGTTGTTTGTTCAACAATAGTAGCCATTGAGTATGATTTGTACAAGAACAATGATAGAAATTTGGACAAAGCTATCAAAAGTTATATTTCAAAAACATAATATGTATATTGTAAATATTGTGTAATGATATTTAAAATGTTTGAGATTATGTAGTGTCATATCTTCTGAATAGCTAATAAAACTGTGCAAAAGTGGCTTTGTATCAAATCAGTTTAATGTACAAAGCACAGCAGCCTATCATTGTACTATTTGTACAGTTCACCTGTGTGTCGTGTCACAGCATTTTAGATTATTTTGGGTAATTGGATACTGACCTGTTTATACTCATCCTTGGGTTCAAATCAGGATGAAACCTGCACAAGCAATGAACACATTAAGTAATAATAATAATCATCATCATTAAAAAAAAACAAGACAAAATAAACCCACATATTCCTGCATAAATAAACCTACAGCCTACATTTGTAAGTAGATAAACAAATAATTAATAAATGGTTTGTAAAGATTCAAAAGTAAAATTTGGGTACCTTTGTGTCTCTCTCCCGCTTCATTAGTTATTTCTTGTTTCTGTAGGCTCTGTATTGCAGATCAAGCAGCAGTATACATATATATATATATATATTTTTTTTTTTTAACAATCTGTTTATTGAGATGTAACAAAATATAACAATGTAGTACAACAATATTGTAATTACATCTTTTCATATGAAAAAAAAGATAAAAAAAGAAAAAGGGCACAGGTTATGTTCAATAGTAACACAGGTTATTCCAGACAGTAATACAATAGGAAGGAGAAGTTGAAAATCCAAAACATGCACAGAAGACATACACCAAATCCAAATTTGATATAAAATATATAAAGGGTGTCCAAATATTCTCAAAAGAAGAAAGTTTACCTTTTAACATATAAGTTATCTTTTCCATTGCTAAACAGAAGGACATGTTATTGATCCACTGTACAACAGACAGCCTTTCCATTTTCTTCCAGTACAGAGCTATCAGACGCTTTGCTTGAAGTATACTAGTATCAATACGTTTACGAGTACTGCCATGGTGAACAATATTTTCAGGAATAATTAAGCAGCAGTATATTAACAAAAAGGACTCACCTGCTGTGTGCTGAAGCTTTCCTAAGTGTTGTGGCAGCTGTGGCTGGTCTACAAGTAACTTCAAGCTTTTGTCGAAGGTTTTGAGTAAAGGTGGCTATGTTGTCCCATCTCAAGAATGTAAGCAATACTGGGAGACTGTTTGAAAATTTTTTAGCAAAAACATCCAAGCAGTAGCCAAGCAGAAAGCATCAGCCAATCTAAATCTGAATCTAAAAAAGTTATTTTAAATATTACAAATGCAAAATTGCAGTTTAAGTTAATCTTTAACTTAAAATGGAATTTAAAACATTGGCTGATCTTGTAAAAGCTGCACATAAATGTTAGAAGGCCTATAAATGGATGAGGTTAAAGAGTTAAACGTGCAATTATTAGACTGAGCAAACTGAAAAAAACAAAACATAAAAAGCCTACATTATGTTATTGTATGTATGGACGATCAGTCATGATCATTCTGAGGAATAACTGATATAAAGTTTCATGTGAACTCATGTGATGGTATTTCTCTAATTTCCTGTGGGAACGTATAAGCTTGTAACAGTAATTGTTGTCATACCTTGTAAGCAAAATAACCGATTAAGGATGCAAGTATGACCTCGCTCTTATCTTTTTGTTAAGAATTCATAACAGTACACTCTTAGAAGACAAGGTTCAAAAATGGAGATTGCAACTGTGGGGGAACCTTAAAGGTTCATTTTCAAACCTTTTTGAAAAAGTTCTAATTGGAACCTTCACTTAAAGGTGCATTAATGACCCTCATGGGTTCCTTTTTGAAGCTTTCTCTAGATAGCAATAACATTGTTATTATTATTATTATACATTACTAATCCAATTTCACTATAGAGACAGAACACGGCGATTGTCCATAAACTGTTTAATACATAAATATGTATTACAAACAAACCAACAAACACAAATAAATAAACAACAATCAACATCACGCATTTATATACATATACATTCATTTAATCAAATAAACTGGCCATTGTGGCTGGCATATTGGTTTTGGCATTATGATACATTAAACAGTTTTCAATGAATGTGAAGTGTAGAGCCGTGTTCACATCATTGACTTCTCAGACCTCCTCCTTTATAAACCGCACAGTGTTGGCTGTATGTGGTTCCTAAACAGGGAGAAAATAATGTTATACTATAACAATATTTAGTAGTTAAAGTGACATTTATTGTTATTATTTTAATTAAGATTAAATAATTAGTCTGTAATAAATCTTTGACTATTTTTGAACCTGTCAATGTAAAAGAGGAATTGAAAAGAAAGATGAGGCAGTGTACACTATATTATCAACATAATAAAGATAATAGAGAGGGGTTGCAAGTAGTCATGAAAAACTACATTATGAGCATTTTAGTTGCAAGAATCCCTTACTAATATTATAAGCTGACATCAGTGAGAAAAAATTAAATTCTAAATATAACAAAATTGGAATCAAAATGGGGGCTGACTATACCCCGAGAATCCTGCTCCGCCATGGCCGCCCGAGTCCTAGTCTCAGTGTTCGGTCTTGTCTCGTCATGTGTAAGTTAACGTGTTTGTTCATCATTAAAGATCGTATTGGTTGAAGTATTCCTCATCTCCACGTCTCCTCGTTTCCAAGCCCCAACGACTATGTGACATATGACCCATTAAAGGGATATTTTGTCATCATTTACTCTCCGTGATGTTGCTCCAAACAACCCTTTTTCTTCTGCAGAACACAAAATAAGATATTTTTAAGAATGTCCATACACTCAAAAAAATTCAAATTGCATAATTTTCCATCCATTTAGATTACATAGTTTTAACAAACAAATCAATAAACTTAATGTGATTCATATGTGTCAGTCATACGTGAAGGAAACAGGTAAGATATATGTAATAATTCACAGCAAAGTCCCCACACTGCTCAGTGTTCATGTGTTTCCACACTAGAGTGTTCAAGTAGCATTGAAGCAGTGTTGGAGTGAAGAAGATAATTATGTGATGATTGATCATTAATGATGAACAGCTGCTGTTATCAAGCAGAATCACCGAAGGAAAGAGAAACACAAGAACTACAACTGACTTCAGCCACAGCCGAAGATGAAATCAACTGATATAAAAGATGACATTAAATCCTTTAAGACAACTCCACAAACAGCATCAGATTGACCAGACTGACTTTATTTCTGTCAGACTTCTAGAGAAGCTCTTATTGAGAATTAACAGAGGTTTAGATGCTTTATTGTTTTGTTTGAAATCACCATCAAAGAGACCAGTGTTTCCTTTTGTTGGGTTCTTGACCCTTGATATTTTGGTGTTAATATTATACTGGTTGCTTTAACTGTGTGTTGGTATAACTGCTTCAATTCTACTTGAACACTCTAGTGTGGACTTTGCTGTGAATTATTACATAAATCTTACCTGTTTCATTCACTTATGACTGATGCATATGAATCACATTAAGTTTATTGATCTATGTTAAAACTATGTAATCTAAATGGATGGAAAATTGTTATGCAATTGGATTACATAAAATGTAAATTAAGACCGAATCATTTTTTTGAGTGTATGATGAGAATCACTGGGGTCCAGAACAAACTTAGAAGTTGGCTTGAGAAAGTCTGACCAATTAGAAGTAGTTTTAAAAGCTTACAGATTGAAAGTGTTCAGTTAAAGTAGTATGAAGTTTGAATAAACAGTAGTTTGTACAGCTTGAAGCTGAATATTTTAAGGTCATGCAGTCTATCACAGATAGCTACAGGTTGGATAGGTAGATAGGTTGGATACAAGTTTGAAGTCTTTCAGTTTGAAATTATTGCAGCCTTGGTGATCATAAGAGTCTTAAAAAACATTACAAATTAAGGTTTGTGTTTTTTAATTCATCTGTGTGATAGTGAGGTATAAATACAGACAGCATTAGTGATTGTGCAATGAAAAAGTAAATACAATTTCAATAAATTTGAACAAGAACAAATTTATTTATTAAATCGAGTGAACATAAATGGGCATTAGCATAAGCACAAATAACTAATAATGTTATATAAGTATTATATAAGTGTGTGTGTGTGTGTGTGTGTGTGTGTGTGTATATATATATATATATATATATATATATATAACTATGAAACTATGACTACAGCAAAACTGATTCACTGAACTGAAATACCGGGGTCGGTTGCTAGGGTGTTGCTATTTGGTTGCTAGGGTACCTGGGGTTGTTGCTAGGGTGTTGCTAAGTGGTTGCTAATGTACCCAGGTCGGTTGCTAGGGTTTTGCTATGTGGTTGCTAGGGTACCCGGGGAGGTTGCTAAGGTGTTGCTATGCGTTTGCTAAGGTACCCGGGGTGGTTGCTAGGGTGTTGCTATGCGGTTGCTAGGGTATTCAGGGTGGTTGCTAGGTTGGTTTGGATAGTTGCTATAGAATGTGAATGTGAAATTTTAAAGGATGTACAGGTGAAGATAGCCAATAGATAGCCAATAGAGTGGGGGAACTATGATGTCACTTTGTAGGCGAAAACCCGGAAGCGAGTTAGCATTTTAGCACTTCCGGTTCCAACGTCCCAGAGTCAATGGGTTTTTTGAATGTGATTTTGGTTAAATCCCTAAAATAAGGTGCGTGGTTCACACAGGCTCAAGATACTTTCACGTTTTATTCTACGACATAAAACACACCAGTTACACCCCACTCGTGATTTTTTTAAGCTGTTATGTTTCTTTAAAAAGACGGTTGCTAACAAGTTGCTAAATGGGACTACAGGTGCTGTCGGAGACATTAAACGTCATCACGCCAAACAGTTTGTCAATATACAGTATTTTCCAGTTGTAGTATAATTTGTAATTCAATTAATTTTAGGATAACCAATGAATAGTTTACAGCATTTTATATTGTTGTTCGATGTTGTTTTTTTTTTGCTTTGCCCCGAAATGCGACACGTTTTCAGAGGGAAGATGCTTGTTTTATCGTTTACTGACAAGGAGACTCTCCGCACCGTAAGGTAAACGCATATTACGATTATTACATGTCAACACCACATTTGCCGGCTTAACGTGGTGAAAGTTAAACTTTAATGATGCATATTGCTTAAAGGCACGTAAAAATTAAATGTTTGCGGCCACATGAAGCTGTTAGAAAACATAGATTGAGGATTTCCTTGAAGCACGGATAAAATAACATTTTGTGTACCAATCCTAACAAAATGAGAGCTGAAATGTGCTACTTTGTTCACTAAATAAGTTTAATCTTACCATATCCAAAAACTCGCTCACTCTGCTGTTATTTAAATACGCGGGGATACGTTTTTAATTAAAATATTCATATTAATCAAGGATTTATTGACTTTTAATGCACCTTATTTGGAAATGTACAGAAATAAGTGCTTTAAATGTCCTTTAGTTATGATTATTTCATTTATTCACTATACTATTTATTGCTAATGTCTCATTTCAGTTTTAGTTTGTCTCTAGTTTTGTATTTATTCATGAAACGGTTCCTGTAGCGTGGATTAAAATTCATATACAGAGTAAATCCTTCACTGAACGTGTTAAAAATAAGTTTGAAACAGTTGTCGGGAGCGCTGTGGTGGTGACGCTGAAGGCGAGCGACCGTGGTGGTGTAGTTCGTTTATAGCCTAAGTTTAGCTTTTCAGTTCTGGCGCTTTTATTTCGGCTTCAAAATTCGAAAGTTATATTATCTTGTCAAGATATCTTGATGGACAAAACGTGTAAGTTTCATGAACTATGGTTGAACACAGAGCTTATTTTTTGCGATAATCCAAAAGCCTATGGGAAAATCCTATTGGCTTTTTGTCGAAGGAATCAGTTTCATGCTAACCGCCGATCCGCCTACAAAGTGACGTCATAGTCCCCCCACTATATTGAATATAAAGTTTATTTTTAGGGGTAAGAATTTCATCCTCTCAATTTAACACATAATAGCTTCTTGTTCATTTATGAACAAAAAACTGAACTTTGATTTTGTGATTTTTAATTTGTGTTCTAAAAATTGACAACAACATGGTGCCCTAAAGGTTACTGTGCAATTTAGAGATATGTGAGGTGGTCATGGGGCACAGACAGACACATTATCAACTCAAGGCCTAAACATTTTGGTTAAACTGATGGAGGCCACAACTGCATCTGACATCACAATTATTAACGGAATAAGAGTAAAATGATTTATACTGAGTATGCGAATTAGTAATTTACTAACGTAACAAGCAAATGATGTTCTAACTGTACTCAGTGTAGTCTTTACAGTACATCTTAGAAAAGGTTCATGAAAGAACCTTAACTATGCTAGGTTCTAATATGAACCTTTTACAACAAAGGTTCTAAGCTGCCAAATAACCAGTGTATCATTATAGAACCTTTAAGTTCAACTTTGAACCTTTTTGATAGCTAGAAGTTCATATTTGCACTTTAAAGTTCTTTTTTGAACTCTAAAGGTTCAATCTCTTCTAAGAGTGACCAGAGAAGAATGATGAAAGCCATTTTTTGAGTAGGCCGAGGGTGGTTTTTGTGGGTATTTGTCTGATCTTGGCCACTTCTCATCTCACGCTTGACCACAAAGAAGAATTCATAAAAGACATCATCATCTGCGCAGAATTTCAGCCTATATTCATTGGCAGATTATGGCAAAGCTGTGCACTTCCACATAAATGTTAGAAAGGCCTATTAATGGATACGATTAAAGAGTTAAACTTGCAGTTATTAGACTCCCCAGAGACGAGTAAACACTGAACAAAAAAACACAGAAAAAGCATACATTATGTTATTGTATGTATGGACGATCAGTCATGATCATTCTGAGGAATAACTGATATAAATTTTCATGTGAACTTGTAAGCAAAGTAACCTATTAATGATGCAAGTATGACCTCGCTCCTATCTTTTTGTTAAGAATACATAACAGTGCTCCATTTTGGACTTGGGAGTGCACACAAACTGTTCTAGCCGCAGCAGCGGCTAGTGGCTGGAGACCTGAATTGAACAAAGAAACTACAGACATTACTGTTCACCCTACAACCTTGTTTTCTACTGAGTGGGTATATAAGACTCATTTCTATCAGAGGAATTGAAACAAAATGCCCGTAGGACCGTGGCACCCGTTTCGTCACCCAGGATTGTGTGGATTGCTTGGGACTATGGGTATCTTACTGATTTTGTGCATGATAATCCATATTGTCTTCATCATCAAAATAGCCAGGATTGAAGGCGAAGGGAACAAAGTCACTGAGGATATTTAATTTCAAGGACTGAATTGAAGCAAACGTTCTGTGACCGTGGGAATAACAACTGCTGCAACATACCATATAGTTACGCAGACCATAGTGCTTACTGAAGGGAGGAATGAGAAGATTCACTGTGATCCGGTGGCTTTGTATTGCAAATGGAACTGGAAATGTCCCAGAGAGGTCGAAGTTTATTCTTCGGATGTGTATGTTTGCAAATATCCATGTGCCTGGTCAGATGTGAAAGCCCATACTGCGACAACTAAGTCCTATAGAAGGGGTATGGGACTAGACAATCGATTCACAGTGACTAAAGACAGACAAATGGGACAATGGATGACAGTTTTCATATCGAGAGTGCAATCAGGAGATGCGGGAACATACTGGTGTGCCTTGGACCTCAAAGGTGAAGACTGGTACCAAGAAATAACTGTTGTAGTCACTAAGCCCCCACCTGAGCCTGTAAAGGTACTGCAGCAAAATGTGACACAGATTTTAGATGATGATGATGAACTTACTAATGCAGCATTGACTTCAAGAACTGACTCTGACAGACAGAAAGCAGCACGTAGAGCAATGAAGATGTGTGGAGGTAACAAAGGCAGTGCTTCCAAGAGAGGATTTGGGTGTAAACACCAGTTGCTGGCTATGTATTCAGCTATCTCACGCTTGGAAAGTGACTTCTCTACTGACTAAACATGTTAACGAAACTGTTTGTCACATTCCTGGCCAGATGACAAGACTTCTCCAAGCGCAGGACTCTCTGCTGAAAGGGAAAGTGCCAAAAAGAACCACACTCAACTGCTCCATGCCGCTTCTGACAACAACATCCTCCGCATTCAGAGTGGAACAAGAAAGGGGGAAGTGTGTGTGTGTGTGTGTAATAACAGAGCAAAACTGAATGTTGGCTACTCTGAATGTAACAGCACGATCACAATCAGAAATTACATCACGAACAACTGCTCTGCTGATGTGAATGGGATCAAGTTCAACTTCACTTGTCCTTTTGACAGAATATGGGAAACATCTCCAGCAGCTGTATGGGTTTGTGGAGACAGAGCATATCACCGCCTGCCCACTAAGATGTGGTCGGGGTGTTGTTATCCAGCTTTGATGTCAGTGGGAACCACAGTATATGCAGCTCCTGGGACGAATGCAACGGTGAAGAGGGTAAGGAGACAATTGTCAACTGAACTGATGGACACTATGCCAAATTGGTATAATGGCTACAAGTTGTGGATGACTCCAGCAGCAAATATAGGATGGTCACTTCTGATAAGAGTAGGAACAGCAGCAGCGATTAACAAGATCAATGGATTGGCTTGGAGCATTCTGGCACTAGCAAATCTGACTGAAACTTCACTTTCGCTTTTAAATGATGAAGTGAAGCAAATAAGGGTTGCGGTGGTGCAAAACAGGCTAGCCTTGGACTTGCTTTCGTTGGAAGAGGCGGTCTTTGTAAGATGCTGAATATTTCATGTTGTTTTCATTTGCCTGACTATCATGATAATGTCACAGATCTCATTAACCATATGAAGTTAGCGATAGCTACACCTCATATGTTCAATATTATTTTATATCACAAGTAATCATATAACATCATATAACTGTTTGAGCACAGGGCCTATGAGGCCTGCTTCTGCCTTTCTCTGCCTTGCACAGGAATATGTCATAATAACCTGCTTGTTCTTGCTTGCTTAGGAAAAACAGGATAGCATGAGGATTTTAGAAAGACACGACGTGAGGAATGAAACATATCGAATGTGTTCATGACGCTTGCTTAGCCATATAGTCATATTGGGAGATAGCTATTGAAAACATGGGGCAAAGGGGTATAAAAGCAGAGAACCATGTTCACTTATTTTTGTCACACATATTGCAGGGCTCACTGCTGTATTGTCTGACCTTCTTGCAAGAATAAAATCTCAAAAGACTCTGTCTCTGACCGTGTTGTAGATATTTTTCTCTTTATTAAAGAGAAAAATATCTACAACACAAGTCAGAAAAGTAAAGACAGTAGATGAGCGCTAGCTTGACCACTCAGACCCTCAACATTTGTACGCAAACAATATGTGGTGGAGACTGATTAACCACACTCTGTAAGAGAGACACCTAGGAATTTGACATGCTAATAAAACAATGCAAAATGCTTGATGGTGTTCATGGCGTTAGAATCCATTTGCCATACAATAATTGCAAGATGGCGCCGACCAGTGTAGTGGCTTGCCGTTGTTCCTCTTCGTTTACTAGTTTGTTTCTTTTTTTTGTTCTTTTATATTTTTTGTTTTGTCCGTGTCAGTCGCTGTGGGTTTATGATCGCAGTACCCTGCTTCAGATTCGTTCGTTTGTTATGGACATGTCGATTAGTAGTGGAAATAAGTGTTTTTTCACTCATTTTGCGCTGCCTCGGCGTATACAGTGTTCTCCGGCTGGATGTGTCTGCTGTAAGCAAAGACGCCGGCGAAGACGGGGGAGGCGTGCAGGTGCTCACGTGAAGCGGAGATTTTTGCGGAGATATCCTGATGTGGTGCAGCGTGTAAGAGAAGACGGATTGGATTTTGCTGTGGAGTCTTGGGGTTGGCGCCGTTCATTTTTGCTGCCAGTTTACCCAGATGGATGTTCGTCGGCTTTGCCCTTTTACTTGGAAGCAAAGCCTTCGTCATGTCTCAGAGGTGTTGAATTGAGTAACTTACTTTATCCTAAGATGGTAAAGTCTGGCCAAGGCACAGTTGTCGCTTCTACGGTCTCACAGACTTTAACGATGTCGCTGGTTAATGCACGTTCGATTACAAACAAGACGTTCATTTTAAATGATTTTATTTCACACAATGTCTTGGACTTCCTATTTATCACAGAGACTTGGGTAAATGTAGATGAGTGGAGTCTATGTGATGAAATTTGTCCAACTGACTATAATTTAATTAATACTCCAAGATCAGTGAGTTGTGGTGGGGGTCTAGCTACAGTGTGCAAACAGCAGTTTAAATGTCATCGTTTATCGACTATGAACTATTCCAGCTTTGAAATTCAGTTGTTAAAAAAGAGTTTTTTAAGCCTGTTTTGGGTGTTGTTATTTATCAACCTCCAAAGTACAGCCAGGCTTTTATCCAGGAATTTTCAGATTTTTTATCTTCTATTTTATTATTGTCTGATTATATCTTAATTGTTGGGGATTTTAACATTCATATTTGTTGTCCTGGTAAGCCTTTGGTTAAGAAGTTTTCAGATCTGATGGATTAATTTAATTTTACTCAACATGTCTCAGGCCCTACGCATGAGAAAGGACATACTTTGGACCTTGTTTTTTCCCTAGGGTTGTCAATTTGTGATGTTAATGTCAATGATGTTTGTATTTCGGATCATATGCCTGTTACTTTCAGTGTAAATGTGCTAAATGAAATAAGGGTGGGTCATTCCTCTACTGTTTTTTCCCGTATAATTACTCCATCAACACCACAGGTTTTTGGTGAGATTTTTAGTACCTTTTCTGATGTATCCTGGCTGGAGTCTGCGCCACTTACGGCTGATCCAGATGAATTGTCTACTGTTTTTAATTCTATATGTTCTGAAGTCTTGGATTCTGTTGCTCCTTACAAGGTTAAGCATCGTAAGGTAAATAATCAGCCTTGGTTAAATGAACATACGCGTGTTCTCAGACAGAAGTGTAGGAAGGCAGAACGGGCTTGGAATAAAAATAAACTTCTGGTTTCTCACCAGATTTTACGAGATTCACTTTTTGGGTACCAGAAAGCTGTAAAGGATGCTAAAGCTGCCTATTTTTCAAATATTATAATCACAGCACTCAAACTCGCCAAAAATTTTGTTTCAATCTATTAATAGGTTTTTTAATCCAAATCCTGTTACAATATCTCCATCTATAGAGTGTTGTGAGAAGTTTTTAAGTGTTTTCTCTGGAAAAACTAAAAATATTAGGTCCAGGTTTCATGGTTTGGATGGAAAGGTAGATGACTCTAGTAATGTTAACATTTTTGATGAATTTGATCTGGTTTCATCTACCGATATTAGTTATATCATTGCTCAATTGAAACGCCTAGCAACCAGTTGGGATGTTTTGCCTTCAGGTTTGCTTGGTGCGACAGCTGATTTTATTGGGCCAAGTATTACATCTATTGTGAACTGTAGTCTCTCTAGTGGTATTTTTCCATCGTGTCTTAAGCAAGCGGTCATTCAGCCCCTTCTTAAAAAGTCTGCTTTGGACCCTTTGGAATTCACAAATTATCGGCCAATTTCAAAGCTGCCCTGCCTTTCTAAGGTATTGGAGAAAGTGGTTTTATCTCAGCTGAGTTCTCAGCTGGCTAACAATGATGTGTTAGATGCTTTTCATTCTGGTTTTAGGGCAGGACACAGTACTGAATCAGCTTTATTGCGAGTGTCCAATGATTTGTTACTCATTGCAGACTCGGGTAGTCGAGGAGCTTTAATCATGCTCGACCTTAGTGCAGCTTTTGATCTAATAGATCACAAAATTCTTATTAATCGTTTAGAACATGCAGTGGGGCTGAGAGGGACTGTTTTAAAATGGTTTTCTTCTTATTTGACGGAACGATCTTTTTCAGTGAGGGTTGGGGAATTTTCTTCCTCTTCAGCCTCTCTTGAGTGTGGAGTACCTCAGGGCTCCATTTTGGGGCCTATTTTGTTTTCACTTTTTCTGTTGCCTTTAGGCCTTATTTTTAAAAAACACAGTATGTCTTATCATCTTTATGCTGATGATATTCAGATTTACTTGCCTATTAGATCTGGAGAATTAAGTTCTCAATCGTCTTTGTTAGTATGTCTCGAGGAAGTGAAGTGCTGGTTAGAGCAAAATTGCCTACAGCTAAATGCGAGTAAATCTGAAGTAATCATGTTTGGTCCAAATAGGGTTGACAGTGACATTAACGATGTGTTGGGTACATGGACAGCAAATGTGCGGTAACAAATAAGAAATTTGGGTGTGATTTTTGACTCAGCTCTAACGTTTGATCACCAAATTAAATGTGTGGTGAAAAGTTGTTTTTTTTCAGTTGAGGACTATTGCAAAAAAAAAGTCCTTTTTGTCTGTTCTTGACCTTGAGATTGTAATTCATGCATTCATCTCTTCCCGTTTGGATTACTGTAATGCTCTTTATTTGGGAGTAAGCCAATCTCTTATTTCAAAATTGCAGTTGGTCCAGAACGCAGCTGCGAGGCTCCTTACTAGCACAAAGAGAAGGGAGCATATTACTCCAGTTTTGGAAAAGTTGCATTGGCTTCCGGTTAAATATCGGATTCAGTATAAGGTGTTGCTGTATGTTTTTAAAGCTGTCCATGATATGGCCCCAGAATATATTAAGGACCTGATTCATATGAACTCTTGTAGACCTCAAAGATCATTCAATTGCTTACTGCTCTTAATTCCGAAAACTCGTCTGAAAACTAAAGGGGATCGTGCATTTTCGGTTGCTGGCATGGAATACTCTTCCACCTGACATCAGATCTGCACCCTCAGTTGATGTTTTTAAATCCCGTGTGAAAACATATTTGTTTTTTTTTTTGGCTTTTAATTGTTGATTTTTAATTGTTAATTGTTATTGTTGATATCTATTGTAGTTTTGCTGTGTTGCTGTACAGTCCTTTGGTCTACTTTGTAGTGGAAAGGGCTTTATAAATAAAGTAGACTTGAGACTTCTTTTCACCCTTATGAGTGTGATAGTGTGTTTTGAATCCTAGTGAATTTACACGCCCGATGTAAACTATAAGGGTAATGTGTTTTTAAAAATCTACACTTAATCAATATAAGTGATCAATAATGATCAGAAGAGAGGACTGTTATCAAATGTTTTTTATTTTTTGTTGTTGTTGCTTTTGCATTGATTGCATTAATCTCATTTAAGTATACAACATATAATCTTCCATATCCATAGTATAATATATTTGAAGACAATATAACTGTATCTTTTATAATGTCCATTATTAATATGCATGTTTATAGCTTTTTCGTGTTTTGGGGCACATTTAATCAATAACCGCTGAAATATAGATCTTCGTCAGTTTTCTGGCCGCTCCGTGTCTCCGTACCGTAATACCACAAATAGACGTGCAGCTGAATCCAGGTGGCGGCTCACTTGACTGCGGTTGAAGTTCAGCTGTGACGAACCGATTTTAAACTTTTACATGAAACGGAAAACAGCAGGGAAAATGCGCGGGCGCGGGACATTCATTAGCTAATCTTGCTAATAATTCGAAGAAGAACACGGTGTAATGAAAATGTTTTGCTATATTGAAAAAGCAAACTAGTGGACACTGAGAAACAGCGAGTCTAAAGACCTCTACAACTGTATTTTTAGCTTTATTCCTCTGTTTCACACATTTGTATACTGTTGTAACCGCTCCGCAGCAGCAGTTTTGCCTGTTTATGCAAATCAGTCACCTAAATATAATTTTATCAAGCTAATCATCAGTGCGATAATAAACGTACTTTATTCATATATCTGACAAAAGTCACAGAACTTACCTGACAGGCGCCGTAAATGTTTGGCACTTGGCAGCTGTGCGTCCTTTCTGCTGTGTTTGAATGACGCGCACGTACGTTCCAAAGCCACGCCCACCTTTTCACACTACAAGTAGAGATGATTTCGTGGGGAATTAAGATCATACACCTGTTTTTGTACAGTCTATGGTATACACACTGTACCGTAACAGTATGTTTTCAATTTTCAAATGTTACCTGAAAATTGTTAAAAAAAATTAAAAAAAAAGTTCATGTATACACTTTGCAAGTGCATTTTCTCCTTCACGGTTATTGCAAATGTCAGAAGAACAGTTTGAGAATAAATAAAATGTCTTCTGACTTTTAAGCTATTGTAAGATTTTAATTTTAAACAAAAAGTTTTTTCTCTCTCAGGCCAGGCGGGGAAAGGCCACTGGAAAGTGTCATTCTTTGTGTCATTAGATACACTAATTATGTTGCTATGCAAATTACGACTCATTTTGCCAAGACATATTTTTGATAACGTTTTTAAAATATTCCACTAACAAGGCAATGATAACGTTTTGATGCAAACGATTTTAAAAAGTTTATCAAGGGCAGATAACGATTTTAAAAAGTTTATCAAGGGCAGATAATGTTAAGAAAACGTTCTACTAATGTTACTGCAAGAACGTTTTTTGATAACTTTGAGATAACCTTTAGAGAACGTTAGCCAAAGTTATGAGAACATTCCCTGTTAACTGTAAGCATGTAGCTGAACCATTTTTCAATTAATGGCTAATGTGATCATTATGTATGGTGTCAGAGAAACTTTTATGTTAAATAAAGTGTGACACTTTATATTTTGATAGTGACTTTTAAGTACACTGCAAGTTAGAACAGATTTTAATAATCTCATTGATGGACTCATTGATATCATTTAATTTTTATTTTAAATGTGAAATGCCACAGCTGTAACATTTAAAGAATATTTAACTAACCATACATACAAGCCAACTTTAAGAAGTGAACTTAATATTATTAGAACATTTGTTTGCAACTTCGAGAACAGAAAAATTACGCTAGTTCTAAGAATGTTTGTAGTTCAATTCACACTGAAATACCAAAAATGTTACTGATAATACGGTATTATTTGAGTTGTTATTTTTCGTTATACTCATCCTTAACTTTTCTTACATTTCTTCAGACATCCCACAGAAGATAAGATTTTATGCTAACGTTTTTAATAACATTCCACTAACAATGCAATGCTAACGTTTTTAGAATGTTCCATTAACAACGTAATGATAATGTTTTTAATGCTAATGTTTTTAAAATGTTCCACTAACAATGCAATGATAACGTTTTTAATACTAACATTTTTAGAACGTTCTGTTAACAACGCAATGAAAACATTTTTAATGTCAACGTTTTTTAAAACGTTCCACTAACAATGCAATGATAACGTTTTTTTATGTTAACGTTTTTAGAACATTCCACTAACAATGCAATAAAAACGTTTTTAATGTCTAGGTTTTTAAAACGTTCCACTAACAATGCAATGATAACGGGTTTTGTGCTAACGTTTGTAGAACGTTCCACTAACAATGCAATGATAACGTTTTTTTATGTTAACGTTTGTAGAACGTTCCACTAACAATGCAATGATAACGTTTTTAATGTCAAGGTTTTTAGAACATTCCACTAACAATGCAATGATAACGTTTTTAATACTAACATTTTTAGAACGTTCCACTAACAATGCAATGATAACGGGTTTTGTGCTAACGTTTGTAGAACGTTCCACTAACAATGCAATGATAACGTTTTTTTATGTTAACGTTTGTAGAACGTTCCACTAACAATGCAATGAAAACGTTTTTAATGTCAAGGTTTTTAGAACATTCCACTAACAATGCAATGATAACGTTTTTAATACTAACATTTTTAGAACGTTCCACTAACAACGCAATTATAACGTTTTTATGCTAACATTTCATTTTTAGAACGTTTATCAATGGCAGATAACGTTAAGAAAATGTTCTACTAACATTATTGCAAGAATGTTTTTTGATAACTTTGAGAGAACCTTTAGAGAACGTTAGCCAAAGTTACGAGAACGTTCCCTGTTAGCTGGGTATGAACATGCTCTTATACGGTTATTATTATCTCCTCCATACACTAATACATTTAAGTAATTGATTTCTTATGAAGCAGCATAATATAATACATATTATTTATTAAAAGCAATAAAATTGATATTCATTAGCTATTGCATTAGGTATCATGAATTACCACCAATATTAACGAAATGAAACACGTCCAAGTGCAGTATCGAAAGAAATTCCAGCTACTTTGCACTAAATCTGCTGCAGCAACAAAATTGGCGCCAATATAAAAAAGACATAAAGAAGAAAATAAAAATAAAAAGTTGTAAAAACAAAATGTTCACCATTTTAGTCAAACTGGTCAAGTTACAAAACTGCAGCTGTCAATCACTGAAAGTGGATTTTTCCAGTTGTAACCAGTTGAACAAGATTCACCAAGAACTACATACAGCACATGACAGTCACCTTTGCACGAACAGTGTTTTTATTTTATTCTCCATTATCTTGCTATGATAAATTTGGGTGATTGTGGTTTCTGCATATTATTACAAGTTGCCAAAATAATCCATGAGCCAAATAATGAGACTGTCCTCCTCCAAAAAACGACCTATTTTTACGTTTTGAAATCAAGCGCCCTCTAGCAGCCTTAGAAATTATGACAGTCTCGTTTGTCTGGTGTGTCGTCATCAAATGACCTTTGACTGTCGTTACCATCGTTACTAATTAAAAAAGGAGGAATGATCCAACAATTCACCTTGTTGGTGCAACCCACCCTTTGATTTCTACATTTTTAATGACCATTGATTTTTTTATTTGTCCATTGTCCTAAAAAAACACAATATAAGCATGCAAGCAATGAAAAAAAGATATCTGTAAAGTAAAAATCTGTTAGATTCAAAAACCTGTTATACTGATTGAATACCTACTGAATACATGACATACAGCACCACACCAAAGAGTCTTTCAGATATGTAGCATTTTAACTCTCGGAGAACAATTGAAACACAATAAATACCTCTTAAATAGAAATAGAAACATTGGTAACCATAGTAACATACAGTTACAGTTGAATAGTAATACAGACGAAAATAACCGTCATTTTTATCGTTCCGGTCAAATATTGCAGCACAAATATTGTTAACATCTTTAATATGTGAATGCTGGGAAATGAGCATGGGCTAAACGGGATAATCAATGGCCTCCGCTGCGCGTCCGGCGGTTCTTCGCCTCCACATCGTGCATTCAAATCGTTTAATGCACAGCTAGCCGTTGTTTATCCCTTACTTATATCTTAACATGTTCATCATCATGTCTTAGGCAGTTACAATTTGACTACAGACTGGTTATGATCAAATGTAGAAATTTTAGTTTGACTTGTAATATTTAGTTGTCAAATCCAAACACGCCAGCATTCAACAATGTGGCTTATAATATTATAAACTTAAAATATTATAACATTATCTGAATGTTGCAGTGAGTCTGCAAATGATTTTCGACACACATTACCTGCACTACAAGTCTGCTTTATAGGGGTTTTGATGTAAGATGTAGTAATATTTCAGTGCAGTGTCAAAGGACTGTTCAGATATGAACTTATGCAAATTTCTCTCTCACACTGAATGCACTCTGACCTACCCAGCTCTTCAGTTTCAGTTTCTCAAGTAAACATAAGAACAATACAAGAACATTTTTGTTAATCTGTCCAGTGATCAAACCTCACACTTGACTTTCTCTGTAAGAACAATTCAACCAGTGTGGCTACATTCAAGCCTTTAGAATTGAAAGGAAAATAGAAGGCCTCAGCTCATGCATATTATCGTAGCATCACTATAAGCAAGATGATGGCAAACATACAAGTTAAAGGTAAGACTATGATCATTAATCTCTTTATTCCTTGTACTGAAAGTAAATTATTGCAAAAGAGAAAAAAGGCAAATTGTGAAGTGACTTGCTTAGCATCAAAATAATTTCCCCCCATTACCTTCTAGATCATTTCAACTGCATTTTGTGTCCCTATTTTATATTGCTTATAATAAATTCAATAAACACATCTATATTGCTGTTACCCTCTCCTTACAGACTCACAGTGCTTGTGTTATGCTGTTCACATACATTGAATGACTTGACTCTCTATCATGATTCAAACATTTTAGTCAGATACAGTACTTCACAACTGTATCGTGCTTTGATTGCTTGTATTTCATTAAGTTCTTGTGTACTTTTAAAACAATTAGAAGGTAATTTGGAACAGGTTGTTTGTCAAATTTGTCATTATTGTCATACATTTTTTTTTTTACTTTATATTTATAAGTTTCATAATATTCATTTAATCTGGGTACAGTAAACTATTGTCCGTTTCTAAAATTTCGAATAGGCTGCCAACAAAGTCTGACCCTGATCTCAGTATCACATATTTCAAGTTTGTATTTCTAGAAGTCTGCTACCCAATTTTTATAAAATGATGTTGAATTGAAAAGAAAGCAACTGGAGAACAGGAGTTACTTTTTAATGTTTTTGCATGATTAAGCAAGACTAAAAAATAAGATTAATGTAGTATATAACAATTCATGTAAATGATTAAATACCTGATGATGGAACATAAAATAACATTTATGACAAAGAGAAATTTAGTAACCCTCAAATATTCATTAAAATGGCATTAGAAATTATGCATGTAAAAGATTACATTATGTTTGAATAAATACATTAAAATAGGGTCAGGAAACTGATCAGAGGAACAAGTAACAGCATCAGAGAACTGCACAGACAAGAAGCCTCAGATACCTTCACTTGCTCAGGGACCCACTTATCTGTGAACAGGGAATATAATGCAAGGTGAATTGTAATGTATTGATAGCAGAAATCAACAGAAATCTTCATTTACAAATGATTAAATAAAATATTCACCTGTGTTCCCTTCAGACAACACCAGAGGACCCATGGATATGGAAGCACTGTCATGGAAGTCCAGAGACCTGCCCTCTCTCCAGTGATGTCCAGAGTTACAGTCCTAAAAGAGAAAGTGAAAATCAAGCTGTGTGAATCCCTGATAAATATCAACAAACATGAAACATAACGGAGTGCATAGTCTCCAGAAGAGGACAAAGCTTACCACCATGGACATTAAGGATAACATTTTTCTTCCAGTATTTATTGTTTGATCAACGGGGGTCTATCAATGGTAAAATCTTTAACTTTTACAATTTAACCATTACAATCATTACCTGGAGATACATTCAATACATTTCCATACATTAGTTCTATAGCTACACACAAACACATCATCACAGTTTTACTAATTATTAGAGGTTTTCTAAACTCACCGTTGAGCAGCGATTGCTCGACAGAAGGCAAAGGTGAACAGCACAGTGCAGGTAAAGCTTAGTGGAGTTTGCAGTGAAGATGAACATCCTGAAGGAGAAACGGCTGGATGTCGAGACGCCGTTCTGCCGCAGCTCCACTGTGTCGTCATTTGGATTGGGACACCTGAGAATCAACAAATCAATTTCTTTTAATTGAGAGACATTAAACTCAAAAGCGATTTCCTGGAAATCATCACACATTTGCATTCTGTATACAATAAATGGAATTCGTTGCATTAGTACTGCAATACTGGAAGATAATATGTCAGGTCATCTTAATTAAAAGGGATATGGATTATTATTTACTTAAAAAGTTACTTTTAAAAATGCTACAGTGAGTTAAGACTGAGCTTTAAGGAACAGAAAAAACAACATTGCTTTACTCTCTAACGATGAGATCCCAGCGGAGACTGTAATCAGGATCATTCACAGGTGTAGCCCAACACGTGTCCATCACCAGGGCAAACTGACGGCTGTCAACCCCCTCAACACGAACTTCCACATTCATCTTCTGGTCGAGCTGTGCGTCCACTCTACCAGTGAAGGGCCGGGTAAACTCATCATCCTCATATGGAATCATCCGAACCTGATATCTGCCTTCACCAGCGGGGAGGATCTTGTGCACAATGCTGTTGAAATAATGGATAGATCGGTGTTAAAACTACTAAGCTTTATGGCTAAAATTGTACTCCTTAAATAAAAGAGTACAGCTGGAATCAGAATTTGTATTTGACTCTCACGTCTCCAGTGGGTTGATTTCTACATTCATGGAAAGTGATTGTGTTTGAGGATAAACACAGCTGAAAGAAAGCTTAAGGATTTTCTCTCTGCTGATGAGACCTTCTTTCCTTGGTGTCCCCAGAATATGGTTATCATAGATAATGTGGCTGCCGTTGGCCTGTGAACAACATGCATAACATTTTGACATTTAAATAAATTGAATTCAAGGTGTTAAAAAAAAATTAATGATTAAATACAAACCCCCCCAAAATTGTATCAGTCAGTCCAACTCTTTTGGATGGTGTATTTAAATAGATTATACATTATTTGTCATACCACAAGATTTGTGCCACAGATGTGTACATCGTTATCAAAATGGAATTCCACTCTGCCATTCCGGATCGTTCCTTTGCATTTGGGATCATTGAGATGTAAGACGTCTGCTGGAAAACCAGCCTCAAAGAGCTGACAGCGAGACACAGACATGGATCCAGAGCTGCTTTCACAGGTCTCTGAGAAATCTGAGAGAGAGAGAAAAAACAATCAAAAGATTGTCAGAATTATTAAAAAAGAAAATGTAATAATGACCAAAAAACTTATTTCACATTCTGTTGTGGAATGTTACCAACCAAAAGAGTCGGCTTGTGGTCTGGGTAGGTCATCGTTACACATACAGCCATAAACACCATTTTTCTTCCCACACCATTCATCTTCAGAGCAGCTGAGCTCAGAGCAGCGATCTCTCACATCTAAGAGAAGCACAGATAGATGAAATACAACACAAAGGCATTGAGTCATGATAACAGAGCCAGAGCTCAACATTCTGAGCCCCCTGAATGATCATTGCTGTACATTCTTCAAAGAAATGAAACATTTTATTTATTTTTGAGTGAATTAAAGTGAATTTCATATAATTCATCATTTTCCAACTGAGATCCACAAATAATAGCCTCTTTTTTTTAGTAATAATAGTTTTTTTTTTTTTTCAACAGTAGAATTAGAATTAGAATGAATTAGCATTAGAATTAAATTGCGGGGGGATTTCATTATTTTACCCTTAAAATTTCTGTATAAACACCCTCTATATGTCTAAGTCTATGTTAGCTGTGAAATTGCTCTTAAGAACTAGCCATGTCTGATTTGTGACAGGTTAGGTTAGCAAAATGTTCAAAATCATAGCTCTTTCATGAGCTGAATCATTTGAAAGAACTTTGTCATAGGAGTTGATAGTTCAGCTACCTACTACTTTTTTTTTTTTTTTTTGCTACACTGAGGACAAGACCACAAAATAATCTGTGCTGAAATATTATTACTTACCACACCGCAGACCCGAGCGCCATTCTGGGATCTGTATCTCCAAGATGGCACAAGCGGTCTCATAGGCCTCGACAGCTGAACATAACATGCCATTTGCACGTGTGTACAGACACAGATCATACACACAAGAGTAGTAGTACGGTGCAGGGTCAACATGAAGATGGCAGTTCTGGAAGGGGCCAGTGGTGTTGGTGATAATACTACAGAGATCGGAGTACCTCTGTCTGGATGGACACTCATCAGCATTACCGGTCTGGTCTCTGGCACCACAGCTGAAGTACATGAACCCATGAAAAATGAAGGTCAGTTAAATGCCTGTACTGTTTCATCACTTGGACCCAGAAAGAGTTTACAGCTAACAACTAGCAACCTATGAACAACTAACATGATTTGCTATCCTTGCATATTTTAATCTTTAATCTTACCTGTCCCTGTCCACTGCTCTATCATGGTTCTTACCCTGGAATGCTGGTGTCTGATTGCCAGCTGTGGCCAAAGGAATTGTCATCAGGAGCGAGGTCTCCACTGGGCAGCACTTTGTCATCTGCAGGATTACCATTGAAATTTCCACACATTCCACATAGAGATCCATAGAATCTTTTAGTCACTCTGACTAGAAGGCTGCTATGTCCATCAAAATGGACAATGAATTCATTGAAAGCATTTAGAATTATGAATCCCTGCTCCTCATGTATCTCTACAAGATCATTGATTTGATATGCTGGTGTGTCGATGGCATTCCCATCAACCTGGAGGTAAATCAGAAAATTCGAACATAAGAAAAGTAAAAGAAAATACATTTATACTGACACCATTTAAAGTCCAACTTACTTTAACTCTCCTGTTTTGGCCAATTGTGATGTGTGTCTGTTGTCCATACTGAGACAACCAAACATCTACTGCAGACACAAATGATACCACCATGTTCCCACGGTGCCTGTTGGTGGCCACCACACGGAACTCCAGATCATTGTCGGTGACATTACCACAGGTCTGAGCAATCTCATATGAGCAAGTTCCCTAATTAAAAATAACACAATGCACATATTCTTCATTATTTCTTTCACTTCCCACACAGCTGCAGTTTCACACCCAGAAACTTCTTGCAAGGCATTACATATATTCATAAATCAAAGACTTATTAGTGCTATGAAATTTATTCATGAAAGATATTTGCAGACAAATTTGTTTAGATAGTCTAACACCAATTACCCTCATAACCCTCCTCTTGAACAAACTTAACAAAAACAGCAGAGTTTACCAATTCATACCTGAAAGTGGGCCACAGCTCCATCAAAGGTGATGTAGTGGGGGTCACCCCAGACTGTGCAAGTGGACATTGGACTGTAGCAGTCACGATGCCCATTTCTGACAGCACACTCCATGGCTGGTGGGCAGGAAGATGCAGAGCAGCGTAGATCATTTGGAGCAAAACACTGACAGCGTTGAGAACATGTTGAATCCCAGAATTGTTCACCGATCTATAAAACCACAATGATAATGATGAATTTTACATTTCCATAACATGATGTCAATGAGTATTTTCACCTACAAAACAGCATCATGGTACAGTATCATCATACTGTAGATCTGTGTGACATGTTATCCATAATGCTTAAAGGAAAACAATGCTTTAATCCTTACATTATAGTAGAATCCATCATACAAGCAGCCACATTGCTCCACTGGTACACAGAGTCCTCCGCTCCTCACAAATCCCTCTTCACAGAAACAACCTTCTGAGCACATGTGTTCACAACTAGCATCAATGCTGCTGGCGCACGTATGACCACAGTCTGTGCCACACACTTCATAATGGCTGTTTGGGATGTTTGATGAGCAGTCCATGACTGGAAATGCAACAACAAAATGTATCTGTGCAATGCATTTAATAGTATGTACAATATTATTTCTTTTTGAAATGAAAGGGGAAACACCTTGAAAGAAGAAAACAAATTCATCTCTAGTCTGTCTTTTTACATATCATTACACCTTCAGTCACTTACCACAGGATGCATTTTCTCTCCAGGGATAGACAACAGCATTGGCAGATTGACAAGCACTCACATAGGCTTGGACAGAGCGACACAAAACATCATTATTGTTCTCAGAAATGCACACATCAAACACACAGCTATCAAAGTAGGCTTGTGGATCCACAGAACCATGGCAGAAGCTGAAGGGACCCTGACTTTCCTGATGATCTCACACAAGGCTTGTGAGATGAGAGTTGTGCTCTCATCTCGGCAATAGCCAGGAAGTTCAGGAAAACCACAGTCATGATTGTATGATATGTCATCCTCAACCATCCATTCTGCCCCAAACTGGTCTATTGAAGATGCCGGAGCACCTGAAGGAGTGAGAAAGTCATCTTCGGGATGGCCATTAAAGTTGCCACAGATGCCACACACAGCTCCACTGTAGTCTGCTGGCACAACAATGATTACTTCCCAGGAGCCACCATAACTGACACTGAAACCAAAGTCAGTTGAGACATATATAAACTGTCCTGTAGAGTAGACAGATATCCGACCAGAGTCAAGGTAGATGGGAAGATTTCTGATCTCTTCATCAACCTGATTGAAGAAACAGAAAATCTTGTTTATACAAACATTCTTATCAATAATTAAAGCAACAATGTTTTTCATATCACATACAGTATACTCAATGGCAAGTCACAGTGCGAGGGACCTGCTTACCATAACAACAGAATAACCATTTATGTCTTGTGATATGTGCACAAGATGCCCAGACACATTGACAAAAATTCCAACAGTTATTGACGCTGGCCATTCATGCCATCCATCATTTCTTGCATCCACCTGGAAATGCGGTAGACCACGAGTATCATCACATACTTTGGCCAGCACATATCGGCATCTGCCTTGAAAGTCAAAATAGGTTCCATCAAAAGACATGTAATGGGGGTCTCCTGAAGCATAACAGGTACCATGTGGACGAGGATGGCAGCCATACTCCCCTCCACAACACGACAGATTTCCTGTTCACTGCAAGATGAAGGTGTGCAACGGACATTTCCAGTGATTCCATCACAGACACACAGGAACTGGCATTCTTCACCATGCCAGAACTGCTCTCCAGGCTGTCGATAGCGTCCATCATAGCGGCAGCCGCAACCAGTGGGAGGAACACAGCGATCTCCATCCAGCACCAGTCCATCATTGCACTGGCATCCCCCCTGGCATGGCAGCGTGCACTGGAAGGGAAATGAGAGACTAGGGCAGGCTGCAGGACAGGATGTACCACACAGTTCATAATGGGTATTAGCTGGACAGTTGGGATCTGGGAAGACAAAACATGGACAAGACAATGAATGATCAGCACTTTGAAGAAGATATATAGTTTTAATGCTGAAAATCTTGTCACATTTGTAAAATACTAACCACAGTGGGTGATACTCCTCCACTCTCCAACTGTGATGCCATTCTGTTGGCAGTGCAGTGTGTAGCCTCGCAGGGCCTCACATAGAGCCTCCCTGGCACCATCTGTCTGCTCCAGCATCTGAATGCAATCTTCAATCCGTTTCCAAGGGTCTAGTGTTCTGCTGCACTCAGCAAATGGTCCATCATCCATGGCCATGATGCTGCAGTGTGTATTGAACTCAGTCCTGTTCTGATAAAGACCTGGTTCCCAAACATCTGTTGGATCCACACAGTGAGCTGACAGGGATCCATCACGCCAGCTGTCTGCAAAAAGCTGGGAGTCATCCAGCAGGACACCATCTGGGCTGTAGAATTCATCATCAATATTTCCATTCAAGTTCCCACACAGACCTCCAAGTGTACCATTGTAAGTGGTTGGAGCTGTGATTCGGACAATGTGCGGCCAGTCAGCTCTAACGGTCACTCCAAAGTTTGTCTCTAAAACAAATCCTCTTGTGCTGCTGTGATAGATATGGATCTGACTGGAGCCAACCCTGATGGGTAGACCAACCATCTGTCCATCCACCTGAGGAGAAAAAAATCTGACTTTGATCTAGAATTTGAGTTTGAGATAATGGTTAAACTGTACTTAATACAAGGCTGAAGGAAAAAAAAAACATTTTGGCTAACCTGCACATTGCTACCTTCTCCCAATTCGATGGAAACATGAGTTCCCCCCGCCTCAAACCTCAGGAACCTGGAAAACTCTTGAAGGCCTCTGGGTACTTTCTCCACTGTTAACACAAAGTATGGCAGTTGTGATGGCCCCATCACTCTTGCAAGGGTCAGTCCACAAGCTCCTGGGTATCTGAAAGTTTGTCCATCAAAGGTGTGGTATGAACCCAGGCTTTCAACTGAACAGGTAGCATAACTGATGGGTCTGCAGCCCCTCACGCCATTATGGAGTCCACACACTTCCGCTGGACCACACTGGTGCTGATTGCACACCATTGACCTGCTACTGCAAACACATTGTCTCCCACAGTCCTCGCCCAACACTACCGAGTGTCCCTCAGAGTAATAGAAGCCCTCAAAGACACAGCCACAATTTGCTTCAGGCACACATTGCCCAGAGCTCAGGATGTACCCATCATCACAAATGCAGCTCTCCTGATTGGGCAAGGACAGTTTATTGGGGCGGAGGGGTTGCTGCAAGTTGCAGGGCAGCCTGTTCCACGGGGCTCAAAATGACTGTGCTCAGGACATTGAATCTCTGGAAATGCAGAGCAGAAGTAAGTATATGCCTCAAACTCTGTAATATTTCACCTTGTACAAATATTTCAGTTACATGTAGTTAAATGCCAAATTTACTTCTAATGGAGACACAAGGCACTTACCACAAAAGCCTGGTTGTCTCCAGTGCCCTAGTTGTACACCCTGCTGTTGGCATTGAGCAGCGTACACATTGAGAGCCTGGCACAGAATGGGCTGGTACCCTCCTCCTAAGCAAAGATCATAGACGCAGTTCTCTATGTATGTCTGTGGTGAAAACACAGAGTGGCAAGGTGCAAAAGGCCCTGAAACATCTCCTAGAATCCCACAGTGGTTTGTGTCACTGTAAAGGCTCATTTCATTGGCTGTACAAACCGCACAACCTAGACCTGTGCAGCTGACATCATGGCATTCAGGATCTGTGTCTCCCTCTACCTTCCAAGAGTTGGCAAAGTCAACATCAGAGCTCAAGATCTCCCCAGAGATTGAACGGAAGTCATCTTCAGGATGTAGGTTATAGTTTCCACATAGACCACATGTGGCATTCTGGTAGTCATAAGGTACAGAGATGGTGACGTAGCTATATGCATCATATGTAACGAGGAGACCAAAATCTGTGCTGATGGCCAAGGAAAAACCTGACTGATAGACTTGGATGGAGCCATTGTGGAGGGTGAATGGTGTTGCTATAAAAGTCCCATTAACCTTGACAATGTTGACAAAAAGAAATTAGAAAAATGGAAGGATGGCTGAACTCAACATTACAGCAATACAGTGATACTTACCTTTGCCTCATAATAGTGATCTTTAACCAGTTCAATTTCTTCATTATAGACAAATACTCTGACCATTCGAGTCCATGACACATGTGTACTGCCCCGATGCTCATTTTTTCCCTCAATGCGATAATATGGTAAATCATTTCCACAAGCCTATATAATGACAAAAAATCAGTATATATCAGTAAAGCATCCCAATCTTATCGAATCAATAAATAAATAAATAGAAAGCCATAGCAACATTATAAATAGAAAGGCATAGCAACATTACTAACCTCAGACAGAACATATGTGCAGGTTCCTTGAAAGTGAAAAATCTGATTGTCAAAGGTGTAGTAGTGAGGATCACCAGAGATGGTGCATGTTTGCCGCTGAATGTTCTGACAAGAGTATTGGAAAGCAGCAGGACGACAAGCTTGGGAATAAGTACAGGGCTCAAAGCTGCACTGGAGGCCTCTGCTGGTACAGGTGCATCTTTCCTGGCAGGCAGCATCACTCCAGAAAGAGTCTCCCAGCTGCACTGGCAAACCTATGAGAAAGACTTAGGGTTTATGGATATAAACACCTAAAATCTGTGTAATTACTGGAAGGCTTTACCTATGGTTTAATAGCATGGTAAAATCTTATCAATTTGAATAGCTCATTCATAGTCTGGCTGCAAATAGCAAATATAGCATGCAGTTAGGGTAGCAACATTACCATTAAATTGACAACCCCGTGTTCCATGATCTGTTCTAAAGGCCCATCTGCCTGGCACATTGACATTGCTGCTGTGTGGTAGGCTTGTGATGTCATTCTGAAGTGATCCAGTGATTGAGAAATGGTGACTTGAATCGATAGTGTCATAACCGGCCTAATGATAAGGAAGACATCCAGATGTCTGCTTAGAAAGTTATTCACAGAAAATGCAATACCTATTATATCAATGTCATCTAGTGCATACCTGTACATATCGTTGTGTTGGAGCGATTGCACCATAGTTCATTACAACAAATGAAAGATGGCCATCTGAAATCAAAACCACTTGGAAAGATGTTTCCTTAAAAAGACAGAAAAGCCAGTTTAAAAAAAAATAATAATAAAAAAATAAAAAATAAAATTTATATATATATATATATATATATTAAGAAAGAAGAAAAAAATGTTATTTATTTAATTAATTGATAGAATTATGTTATTTAATAATTAATTAAGATTTTCATGGTACAAAACTGTGCTACTTACTGTTCCTGAATTGGAGAAGTATGCTACTCTATCCCATGTTGCAACAAAAACCCATGAAGCAGAAAAACTCAAGTCAGGGAAGTACTGGTTTATGTCTTGGGTCGCCTGTGTAAGGACACTGCCAGAGGTGTACTGTTGATATGAGATGACACCATTCCCTCGGTTGTCAATATCTTTCCAGAATGGAGCAATGACGTCTTTCCCTCCGTAAGCTGGGAACTGGTATGGAGTGTAGCTGGACCATGCCCCATCAAAAGTCAAGTGTCCATTGTTATTGACCTGAAATAGAAGAGGACTGATTATTGCCTGCAGGATTCTTATAAAAGCTGCAAAATATTTTGTAACAGAAATTTATGAATTGTCATTTACCCCATTTACTGTTTACAATCTGCAGTTATTGACACTCAGAATCTAAATTTCACCCATTCCAAAATGACTCACATAAATTTGGTTGTATGTTTGCCCAAAAAATATGAATGTCTGCTGCAGGTATATAACTGATGAACTTCCATCATCAATGCGTCCATTCACTGTGTCTCCAGTTCCAAATGAATAAAATGGCCCTGTAATATTGATTCCATCGTCTGAGGGAGAAAGAAAAAAAACAAAAACAATACTGAACAATAATTAGCAACAATATAAATATCACTTTCTGATACCTGTCATTTACATTTTCAATCACCTTGCTGTAACATGTGTATTATTTTCTATTATAAAACAAATATTATACAGCAATATGACTGTATATCAGCATGGCTTCGAACTGTGGCCTTTTGCCTACTTTAATATAGCTGATAATGTATTAGCATATATAACTTAACATAACGATAAATTATTTTAAATTATTTACATGCATCACAAACACATAACATGGATCTGATTTGCTCAGTCAAAACAATAATCCTCCACATTGTAACAACTACAATATATTACCAATTGTAATGTCCATAGTTGTAGTTTCTGTGGTTGTAGTTTCAGCTGTGGTTGTCTCTGGTCTGACAGTAGTAGAGGTAGTGTTTATGTTGCTTGCATCTGAAAGAAATCATAAATATTGCAAAAAAATTCTGAATTATCTCTTACATAAACAAAGGGCACATGTAAATAAATATATTTACCTGCACAGTATGCCAAACTGCAGGCAGTTGGACTCACAAACTCATAGACATAATAATCTCCTGGACAGGCTTTGACTTTAATGGGATTGGATTGGAAATAGCAGCAGTTATTGATCCAGTGACCGCAGACATCTCGAGTGACCACTCCATCCTCAACTGTTGGATGTCCTCCGTTCAGCCAGAGTGGAGCATTAGTGCCACAACTATACTCTTCAACACATGTGTCTGGCATCTGAACGCTCTGATCCTGAATGAAGAGACGGTACCAGCCGCTCCAGCTGACCGCAGCATCACACATTATTTGAGAGGAATGTTGATTGTTGGTGGATCTCCATGAATCATCCAGGACATTGTAGTTGTAGCAGGGGTCAACAGGGGGAGCTGTTGATATGGACACATTAAAAACATAAATGCTCCTGACTAAATGAATGTTAACTGGTATGAAATCTCCAGAACACTCTTTACTCAAGTTCCCTGATAAACATGTGCTTTAATTAATGTAAAGATGATAACATTCTGTCCTTAGTTTGAACATCTCCTTTTATTTAGCTGTGAAAAAAATGGATTTAAAATGTTTATGATCAATGCCTGTGTTTCCCTGTTTCACTGTGAACTCTTATTTTGAAGTGTTTCCCAGCTGCTATTATGTCTGTGTTCCATGTGTTTGCCTGTCTCCCAAGCTGCTTGTTTGTTCCCATAGTTACCCTAGTGTGTTCCCATGACAATTGACCACGCCCCCTTGTTATCTTGTTTAGATTGTCTGTCTGTTGCTGTGTGTATATACTGTATAGCCTACTGCTTGGTTTTCACCAGAGGTGGTCAAATATTACTCCATTACAAGTGGAAGTTGTAAAGACAGATTTTTACTTAAGTAAAAGTACAGACTTGCTTTTAAAAGTACTTAAGTACCAAAAATAAATTTATTTTTCTTTTGTAAATTTTCTTTCTTTTTATTTTTTTTTAATGTCACTTTGACATTGCATTTTATTATTTTGGTAACACTTTACAATAAGGTGTCATTTGTTAATGTATTAACTAACATGAACAAACAATGAACAATGCATTTATTACACTATTTATTAATATTTTTTAATGTTAGTTAATGAAAATACAGTTGTTCATTGTTTA
The DNA here is from genome assembly GCF_012432095.1 of Onychostoma macrolepis. Lineage (NCBI taxonomy): Eukaryota > Metazoa > Chordata > Actinopteri > Cypriniformes > Cyprinidae > Onychostoma > Onychostoma macrolepis. The sequence continues at coordinate 2,368,229 of NC_081166.1, read as the reverse complement.
TTCATGTTAGTTCACAGTGCTAATGTTAACATTAAGCCTGGGGCACCAGTATAATAAAGGGGGACCGAGAAAAAGAAAAAAGATGAAAACGAAGCCTGTGCATCACTTTCAGGTAGACTAGCTACATTCATAATCCTGTGAAACTTTTCTGGCTGTTGACGTTAATAACGTGTTTTATTGTCGGTAATAATATCACCACCAACAACTCATCTAATATTCTCTCCGAGTTTCCATATTCCTTTACGAAAATTAGCCATGGTTTTAACACGAATAAAACCAAAAAATCATGGTTCTTGTAGCCGGTAACCGCAAATTAACCATGGTTTTGTTAGGCTACTTCAGATAATAATATATATATATTGTGGTTATAAAAACAGACCTAAGCCAACAACACACTTTAAAATGACTTAAAATATAAAAACAATGAGGCAATAAAGATTGGCTAATTAATAATTATTGAATAACACTGTTAAAATACATAATGTAATGCAAAATAAACAATTTATGTACATTTCATGTTATTTAAAAAGCCTGCAAAGGGAGCCAAAGACCTGGCAATTGCTGCTGTTATACTTACAGGACGGTCAAATCCTTGTGCAATAGGCTATTGACCCAACGTTTAATTCAAATATCAACTTAATCTTACATTTTTTTGCCATCTTTTTGCTATAGATGACACAGCACACATGACACATTTTTTTCAGCAAAAAACATGTGGACATCATCCCTTACAAAAATTAACCATGGTTTTATCGTAAAACTGCTTAATTTTCTTTTGCGTGGTTTCTGAATACTTGAGACTATAAAATAAATCAGACAACTCTATTAATAAAATAGGTTAATAGCCATAGGGAACTGTCTAGAGCTACAATTGTAATTTGTAAATAATACAACTTAATTACTATTTATTTATTTACTTTTTTATATTTTAAAAATATAATATTTTATCAAAGTTCTATTTTTACCCCTATAGTAGGTTTTGTTGTTGTTGTTTTTTTACTCCAAATCAAATCAACATTTATTTATATAGCACATTTAAAAACAATGCCAGTTGACCAAAGTGCTTTACATATAAAAAAATGATCAAAAACAGACACAAGACACAACAATATCCATCACTGAACAATGTCCCAACAGCTAGGGGCAACTGTATACCACAGTAAAGGTGTGTTTTCAACATTGATTTAAAACAGTCTAATGAGTCACATGATCTAATGTGCAATGGGAGACTATTCCAAAGATGTGGGGCTTCCACAGAAAAGGCTCGATCACCTTTGGTTTTCAACCATGATCTGGGAACATGTAAAAGCAAACTCTGAGATGATCTCAGATGTCTAGTAACACAGTGCTGTTGCAACCATCATGCAATGTACTCTGGAGCAAGGCCATGCAATCCTTTAAAAACCATTATCAAAACTTTATATTGGATTCTAAAATCAACAGGAAGCCAGTGCAGCGAAGCCAGCACTGGAGAAATGCTGGAGCACTTCCTTGTGCCAGTCAACAGTCTAGATGCAGCATTTTGCACAAGCTGCAGCCGTGAGAGAAGATTCTTAGACAACCCTAAATATAGCAAGCTGCAATAATCCAATCTGAATGAAATAAATATTTAAATACATATTTTAATATATTTAAATGTTATATATATTACATATATTTAAATTATATATTTTAAATAAATATTTAAATAATAAGTAAATATTACTTCCATAATATTTGATGGAGGGGGCACAACAATACAATCCTGCTTAGGCCAGCAGCGGCCCTGTTAATAATGCATTAGTAAATACTGAAATTAACATGAACTAAGATTAATAAATGCTGTAGAAGTATTGTTCATTCTTAGTTCGTGTTTATTGTAAAGTGAATTGTTGTAAATAAATATTACATTTTCAACTGGTCAGTGTTCAAAAAATGCTGGGAAATCACTTCACATAGCCCTACAATAGTGATTACTGATAGACTGTCTGAATTATTATTATTTTTTTTAAATCAAAAGAAAAAAAAAAAAATCACCCACTGACTTTCAAAGCTGCTCATAGTAATGACTTTCTACTTTGAGGACCTTGATAGAAATCTAGTGGAGTGAAAAGTATGATTTTTGTCTTTCAAATGTAGTGAAGTTAAAGTTTCCAGAAAAAAATAACACTCAAGTGAAGTACAGATACTCAAAAAGTGTACTTCAGTACAATACTCAAGTAAATTTACTTTGTTACTGTCCACTCTGGTTTTCACTTGTGTTTGCTGGTCATTGTTTAAATGCTTTCTTGTTTCCTGTTCCTTTTTATTAATGTGTGGACTATCTGAGTTTGACTTTTTTTTTTTTTTAATTGTGCTTGCATGTGGATTCTCTCTCTGCCTCATCTCTCCATTACAGTCAACCATGAGCCCTTTGAGCCCTTTGGCAACTGAGCAATATGACTTTGAGAAGAATGCTTTGAAAACACACTTTGTGTCTTATTTGCTACAAAAACAAAACAATACTTTACCAGTGGTTGTGATTGGTGGAGTAATGGATTCTACGGATGGGATTGTCTCAGGTGTTGTAGACACTGATGGGATGGACTGATTTGAGGCGTCTGGTATTAAGAACAGTTTTACATCAATAAATGTTTTTAAAACAAAACCCAGAAAGTAAATTATTAAATTACATATGAGTAAATGCTCACCTACACAGTATGCTCCACAAACCATTGGCTTGACAAACTCATAAACATAGTAATCTCCAGGACAGGCTTTGACTCGTATAGGGTGGGATTTGTATTCACAGTTGGCACTCCATGAGACACAGACCTGACGGGTGACCACTCCATCTTCCGGCTGAGGATGAGGGCCATTGAGCCACAGTGGATCATAAGTGCCACACATGCCTTGATTTACAAATGATTCTGGCATCTGAGCATTTTCACGATTGTAGAACATCCTGTACCAGCCATTCCACTCCACATTATAATCACACATGCCATAGTAGTAATAGTTTATATAGTTGTCTGTGGCTCTCCAAGGCTCATCCAGATTGGTGTAGTTGTAGCAGGGGTCGACACTTGGGGTGGAGTAAGGAACTATTATGAAAAAGTAGAAAAAGAGTATCACTGTACACACTGAAGATTAAATTTATTCAAGACAATAATATGAAAACCAACAGTAGAAGTGATGATAAGCATGTCAGATATAACGATGAATGAAAGTACACAATACCTGCACAATATACAGGTAATGGGATTAAATGATTTGGCCTGGTCAATTTGTAGACATAATAATCTCCAGGACAAGCTTTGACTTGGATTGGTTCAGATCTGTAGCGACTGCACTGATCATAGTGAGAACCAAAAACTTCACGTGTAACAACACCATCTTCTAGCCGAGGATGAGAGCCACCAAGCCACAGTGAACTAAAACCTCCACATGCCATATAATAAAAACACGACTCAGGCATCTGAGCACTTGATCTATCAATGAAGAGTCGATACCAGCCATCCCATTCAACACGAGTGTCATCATGATCATAGATGTATCCATACATAGACCAGTAATTGAATGTGCTTCTCCAGTAGTTGTCGATTACATTGTAGTTTTCACACGGGTCATAATCTGTGTTATTAAGATATAAAAACAAACAAGTTAAATTTTAATGAGGAGCTTCACAAGTGCAAATCTCAAACAGTAAAACAAAGTAACAATCATTCACAACATGAGTGTGAAGTAGTGAAGCTAAAAGTATAAAAGGTGACATTTTCATTGCAAAATAAGGTTTAGATTAGGGAACACATTCAGGATTAGTATTAAGAGATTTCCCTCAGTAAACGTTCTGCTCATCGATAGTAAATAAGGTAGTTATTGTAGTAGTTAGGTATGTTAAGGGGTCTAGAATATGGTCATGCCAGTAATTTTCATTCTAATAAGCAACTACTTAACAGAGAGTAGTGTTCGCTAATCTCAAGTGTTACCGTAAATACTTTTAAAAATTAAAATGTATAACTTACTCCAGGTGATGCTGGATCCAGTGATTATATCTGGACTTACAGTGTGAGCCACCTGTGAAATGGTGCTGACATCTACAAAGAAGGACATTCAAGACATGACTGAGATCATTTTAAAAGTTAGGAAAGACTTTTGTAAGTAAATAAATAAATAAAAATAAAAAAATAAAAAAAGCATGGTACCTGTGCAGTATCCTGTACACCAGAATTGTGGTTTCACAAGTTCATAGACATAGTAATTGCCTGGACACGCTTTCACTCTGATGGGTTTTGTCTTGTAATCACAACAGCTGCCCTGATAATACGATGCACAGACCTCTCTGACCACCACTCCATCCTCTATCTGAGGATGAGGACCATTGAGCCACAGACTATTGTATGTGTTACAGCTGTATGAATTAACACAGGTCTCTGACATCTGGATGTTCATTCCATTGTAGAAAAGCCGGTACCAGCCATTCCAGGAGAAATAGTCATCACAAATCCAGGCTCCACTTTCATTGTTGGCTCTCCAGGGACGATCCAGATACTCATAGTTGTAGCAGGGATCACTGCTGATGCTGCTGAAAGCAACTGTCAAAGAGTTTGAAAAAGTACTGTTAAAATACTGTTTTTTACTGTACTATTTACTGTACATTGAAGGCAATTTAGAATATTACATTGTAAAACACAATGATTGTTCATTTTATGATTTTCAACCAACCACATATAGCAATTTTAACTAGTGGTGTGCAGTCCTGGCTGTAGCCTGCAGAACGGCACAGAACAACACCATAACTACTCATGTACCAGCACTGCGTTCATGATAATATACTGTATAATATTACACAATATATAATAGTGTTGATATGATTATTGTTTATCTATTTAAACTGCAAAAGCAGTGCAATTTCACAAAGCCCACATATTTATTTTTAGCAAAAATAAGATTTCATAAAAGTTCATTTTTAACTGGAGGACAGGTAAATTATGAAGAGATATTCATTATAAATTAAGTAATTTATTGATTCTGTATTATCATTTTAATATTAATAATATGGCAAGACAGTTGAAATTTAAGTCAAATTTAGATCAATTTAGTAGAAATTAAATTTCTTTAGTTTAATGCTATTTTTGGTTTGTATAAAGTTGTGAGATTTGAGGAAATGTGTTACAAGTAACAAGAGAGATACAGTAGGGGAAGTGCTATGAGGGGGGGGGGGTTGAGACTTACATAGTAGCTATCATGGTTGGTTTTGGGTTCTGTTCGTGTCCGTGTCTTTTACTTTGTATTCGTGCTCTTGGTCTAGTTTCCTGCTTTGTCATGTAATTCCCTGGCCCTCAGGTATCTTGCCATGTGCTTCTTTAGTCTTTAGGCTTGTTCGAGATGCATCTGCACTGCGCAGACTGATCGGCATATATATATCAATGTACTGTGAGAACGATTTGAAAGCATAAAGAGTCGTCTGCTGTCCAATTGCTCTCATGGTACTTTGACACTGATCTATCTGCGCAGCGCAGCTTCAAGTCAAACACACTTTCTGTGTCATGTTGTGATTGGTTGTTTTGTTCTGTTCTCTCATTGGTTCATTGTCTTTATTGTTCGCAGGTATCTTTAGTTAGTGATTAGTTTATTTTTATTTATTTATTTATTTTGTGTATATAGCCCTCATTTGCCATTATCTCTTGTTAAGCTTTGTTCATTGTAACCTTGCTGTTTGTGAGTCTCATGTTTTCTAGTCAAGTCTGGTCATGTCAAGATCTAGTTTAGTTCATGTTTGTTTTTCTGTTTTGTATCACATTTTGGTTTGTTCTGTTTATGTTTATTAATAAACCGCACTTGGGTTCAGTTCAACTCGCCTCAGTAGACCTATGTAACAGAAGCCTACAGAATGGTTCATGGACTAACCATGAACTTAAAATGCATTAATTTTAAAAACGTCACAATAATTTGGAGAGAAAAAAGAGATCAAACTTCACCTGCACAGTATGTAGGATTGGGGGCTGATATGTTGGGTTTGACAAATTCATAGATGTAGTAATCTCCTGCACAGGCTTTGACTTGGATGGACGTAGATGTGTAGGCGCCACACTGAGAGTAATATCCCCCCCACCACCACACATGACTTCCCACAACTTCACGGGTCACCACTCCATCCTCAAGTGTTGGATGAGAGCATTGAGATACAGTCCAGTGTAACCACCACATCCCGCATTACTCACACAGCTCTCAGACATCTGGGCACTTTCTCCATTCAGATACAGCCGATACCAGCCACTCCATTCAACAAGGGTGTCATCATAGCCATAGTAATGATTTTGCCCTATGTCTCTCCAATAGTCATCAAGAGTGTTATAATTATAGCATGGATCAGAGCTGGAAGTTGTAGGATCTGAGAGAATAATGACATGGGAAAGGACAATTCAGTGATGATACACATACTCTTTTTATGTGGCAAACAGTTATCTTTATGGCAAGATATTGGGATAGCACACTAATGAGGGATTACGTAAACTGATTGCACCTACAACAAGTGTATCCGCAGTTTAAGCCATTTGCTACCTAGATAATAGGAGCAATATTTGCTTCCATCAGCTCGAATGACATGTGGCTCTTAAAAATTAGTAGTTATTTTTGTGTGCTCAAAATATATATCTATTTTGAACAGGTTGTAATGTATATCTGTATTAGTCTTATAGTACCACTTGTTTGTATTTGTACAGGAAACATTTCTTTTCAAACAGTACTGAAGCACTGAGGCGTTGAATAAAAGTTGAAAATGTAAATGTTTATTGACAGCTCAAAGTTAAAATAATGAAAAGGTTTAAGGTTAGGGTGAACCCTTGTTCTTGTGTGTAATTAAATAAGTATGTATGTAATATGTAACAATGTGCAATTTCCTCAAAAAAATGTGATAATAGTTGTCATGTCTACAATTATCTTGATTTCCAGTTCTGCTGTTCCTGCTCTGTCCAGCAGGTGAAGTCTGGTGTTACTGTTCTGTAACAGATCGGCACCCTTGGTAAAAATGATCAAAGACTGTGAAAATTAATCTTCATATTTAATCCTTTTGATTACCGTATTGTCCCGATTATAAGACGACCCCCCTTTTTCCAGATGTACCTTTTGGAAAAAGGCTTTTTGAAAACCAAATCTTGTTTTAGTTTTCTCTCTCTCTCTCTCTCTCTCTCTCTCTCTCTGTACAACTCTTTTTTCTTAAATTATTTTCAAATTGCATATTTTTCCTATTTTAATTTTTGTTTTGGAAGTATGGTAAATAATACTGGTAAAATGCACCAACAATGACACTGAAAAATATACACTTTTTGATATATCATTGAAATAACAGGTAGCCCATCTGAATTATATAACATTTAGGCTATCCATCTCATAGTAGCCAACCAAAATGTTATTATCAGTAGAAGTGAAATCTTATTGTAGTCTTCAAATCTGGGTACTGTCTTATGTTTTTAAATCACTTACAGAGGAAGTTTGGTCCCATCAGGCTAACATACAGTCACGATCATGCTGCTGTAAGCTTTTCTTTTTCTTTTGTTTTCACTCACGATCTTTACAACACACATTACATTACATATTTCATGGCACACTCGTTTTATGCGTTTTTGGCGCCACCTATTGTTGTGGGTGTATTATTGACATGTCAAATTCTAGACCCTGAATATAAGACGAACGCGTTTTTTCAGATGTATTTCCAAGGAAAAAACATCGTCTTATATTCGGGTCAATACGGTAAATATTTTTTTTCAAAAGATTGAAAACGCTTTTTTCACAAATCGCACCCTGTAGGCTATAGGCTATATAATACAGATATATGTATATTCGTATTAAACCGTTCGGTACAAGGCTTTCGGTTCGGGATGAAAGACGTTTTGTGATGAAAGAATGGATGAAACGCATTTGTCCCTGTTTCACTCCGTCTCGAATCGCGCTCGCGGAAAGCGCTCGAGAAACCGTATCTCTTCCGCGGCTCGGTATATGCTTTCAACTCTTTTTTTGTTTTGTTTTTTTTTCTCGAGCCTTGAGACTGTATGACATTCAGGTTACATGATTTGACTGATTTTTACGTAGAGAGCGTGACAGCACCGCATTAAAAGAAATGATCATTCATGTTTTCTTAACCGCTGGCCAAATTGAAAAACGAAATTAAAATTAAAACACCTTTGACAGCAAGGGGGCCCCCTGGTGTTTCGGGGCTTACGTTTTAGACAGCATATTGCCTGTTTTTGCTCAATTTAGCCAACACAAATAAATCCAAACACAGCCACAGCGCTGTTTTGCATCTCTGAGAGACATGACGGTGTTTCGTTCCTGAATGAATCATCCATTAAATTATTCGGTTCAATCGCAATGACTCACTTGTTAACAGTGACTTGCTGCCACCTGCTGGCGATTTTAATTTCACATTTAAAGAATCTTTTATTTTTTTAATTAATTTCAATTCAGCTTATCAATCAGTATTTTCCAGTTGTAGTATAATTTGTAATTCAATTAATTGTAGAGTAACCAATGAATAGTTTCCCGCATTTTATTGTTGTTCAATGTTTTTTGCTTTGCCCCGAAATGCGAAACAAGTCTTCGGAGGGAAGATGCTTGAGTTTATCGCTTACTGATGCGGAGACTCTGGGTTCGGACCATAAAGTAAACTCATATTACGATTAATCCATGTAAACACCACATTTACCGGCTTTATGTGGTGAAAGTGAAACTTTAATGATGCATAAAGCCAAGTTAAAATTAAATGTTTACGGCCACAAGAAGCTTTTCCTAGAAGCAAGGATAAAATAACATTTTGTGTAAACACCCTAACAAAACGATAGCTGAAATGTGGTACTTTGTTTACTAAAATAAGCTTACCATATCCAAAAACTCGTTCACTCTGCTGTTATTTAATATATTAAATGCACTAGAATTTCATTGAATAGTATGTAGACACGTTTTTAATTCAAATATTCATATTAATCAATGATTTATTGACTTTTAATGCACCTAATTTCGAAATGTACAGAAATACATGCTTTCAAATGTCCTTTAGTTCATTTATTCACTATACTATTTATTACTAATGTCTCATTTCAGTTTTAGTTTGTCTCTAGTTTTGTATTTATTCCAGTTTACATGAAAAAGGTTCATGTAGCGTGGATTAACATTCATATACAGAGTAAATCCTTCACTGAACATGTTAAAAATAAGTTTGAAAAAGTTGTCGGGAGCGTGATGGTGGTGACGTTGAAGGCGAGCGACGGTGGTGCTGTAGTCCATTTATTGCCTAAGTTTAGCTTTTTACTTCTGGTGCTTTTATTTCGGCTTCAAAATTAAAACAAATTATATTATTTTGTGAAGATTATCTTGATGGACAAAACGTGTAAATTTCATGAACTATGATTGAACACAGCTTATTTTTTGCGATAATCCAAAAGCCTATGGAAAAATCCTATTAGCCTTTTTCACAAGAATCGGAAATTACGTCAGTGCAGGGTAAAGCTAGTTCCGTTATCAGTGTGCCCTTTTCTCAAATAATGTTTCTTACCTTTTCTGTTGTTGTTATATAATCTATAAAGAAATATAATTTTACTTGTTTGTAACTTAGGCTATATGTTCCACTCAGACCGCTGACTCTTGAGATAATGCGCTTAACATAGCACTGGATGGATCTATTCTCCGTCTCCAGCAAAGTCCCTTTTTTAAATAGTCTTTGATCTCCTGTACATTTGAGCGTATTATCTCAGTTTACTTTAATTTATCATGATGTGAACATTTATGTCCAGATGCACATTTTTCCAAGAATACATTAAACAATTCTCAGTCCTGTTGAAGCATATTAAACTCAACACAACAACTTAATCCCGATAGAATAGGAACAAAGCAACCGAGTTATCTCTTATTTAATATGTATTTCTCAGGGCACATTATACAATGTACATTTACTCCATCACATTAATGCAAAGGAGAGCAAGTAGAAAATTCAACAATACTTTAATAATAATAATAATAGCGAAAAAAAATCACGTGGAGAGTCATAATGCACAGCCAGCACCAAACGGACAGAATGGCAAAGCTAACTGAACTGCCACCATTTAGAATTAAACAAACTTATATTTGTGATGACCCGAGCTGACCAACAGTTAATTGTGAAATGTTTGCGCTTCGTAGAGTACAGTACCAGCAGCTCAAGCATTTTCATAGGATCTAATTTGTAAAAAAAGTATTTGATTCTCGAATTCATTCTTGTTCAGTACGGCCGCTGTTGTCACCGGAAGAACTTTTACCCTGCAAGCACCAATCCGGAAGCCAGAAACGAGGAAGTGTGAAAAAGGCTAATTGGCTTTTTGTCGAGGAACCAGTTTCATGCTAACAGCCGATCCGCCTACAAAGTGACGTCATAGTTCCCCCACTCTAGTGCCAGTGGGAACATAGTTTCATGCCACAGAGACAGCTGACTGACTTGTGTTCTTAGCTAAAAACTTATAAAAAAATAAATAAATAAAAATAATAAAATATATACTTATCCCAGTTTAATTATTTCCCCCAGTTGCACAGTGTAAATTGTGAATTGCATGCACTAAAAAGTTGACAGAATGCACTTTCTGTACTTGTTTTGCACTACTTCAGTTACATAGCATGTGTTCATTTAATAAAAAGCAGTAAGTGATCACTTGGTCTAGATTTTTTTTTTTAACTGCTTAAATTTGCACTAAACATATTGTATTTACTTTGTATCAATAGCTGTTCTATCTAAATTGTTTTTGTTGTTTTTCTTTTTAACGGGGACAAAAGAAAATCATGTGTTTTTTTATTATTATTATTATTATTTAAAAGCAAATGCAAACATATCAAGATATATATAGAATATCGTAAAAATGTTGACAATATCGAGATAAACTTAAATCACTTACTCCAAATGGCATGAACGAGGAGTTGGATCTTTCTGTTTTCCTTTAATGAATTATAATTGGTCAAATCAATATGTAATATTTTGTGGAGTAGATCTCAAGCATTCAGTGTGAAAATAAGTGATTATTAATGACGATGCATGTCTGATGATTTTAATCATTGAATTTTCCATTGTTAAAAGTAAAGACTGCTGATGGTTTATTTGAACTGTTAGTATACAAGAGTGATAAGTGAATTCCGAGGTAATTTATGTTTGAATAAGAGGTATATTGTAATGCAATGGTGGTTATGATAATGGGTGTGGCATTTCAATGCAATTTGTTGTATATTGAAATGGAGTACGTAAGCTTTTAATGAATGACCATTGGTAAATGGATGATGATGTCAAATTGTTGATTTAAAAAGTGGGTGGAGGATTTGTATTGTTTAACACACTGAGGAAGGCCTTTGAGCCGAAACGTTTGTGTCTTTGTCCTACTGGTGATAAATGTAGAATAAAACGAAAAGAAAAGACTGTTTCATGTGAGTGCAGATCATGGTTTTGTATAATAACTGATTTAATGGATTAACGCACCTAAATGAAAGATCAAACGACGGAAGAGCACGTGCAAACAACTTTTGTGGGACAATATCGAGATTTTTTTTATATATATCGCCCAGCCCTAATATATAGCCTATATAAATTATCAGTTATTCAGAATTTCATATTTGTGAGTGGGTTGGAAGTTGGAATTATGAGAAATGAGATCACAATTGTAAGATATAAAATTGCCTAATGAGCCTCTAAACCTGACTTTTAAAAGAAAGTGAAGATCTTTTTTTCTGTGGTCTAAAACACATTATCATTATCTAGTTTCTTAAAATATAGCCTATTTTGTCCAAAAGAGCCTGACAATGCATTTTTGGTCTGTTTTCTAACACAAAATTATGAAAATAATGATTTTTCTAAGTGAAAAAAAAAAAAATAATAATAAAAATAAATCTTTAGAAGCCTGATATAAATAACAGAATGCTACAATATGAGATTTCATATAAATGGGTAATCAGGTTTGCTTAATTATTCATTTTCTTTCATTTTTACATTTGTGAAGGAAAGCAAAAGATGGAAAAAGAAGTGATTAAGTAAAAAAAAAAAAAAAAAGATTTTACCTGAAGTTTGTCCATTGATTATTTCACCTGTTGAATACACAATATAAACATAATGAATTAAGGAAAAATTGAGTCAATTCACCTGCATCATTCTAATGCATGTCAGATGATAAAACACTCACCATTAATCAGCAGCAGTAGCGACACACACAGAGAGATCAGAAACCTCATTGTGACGAACGACACCTCCTGCACCTGCACACACATTTACAACAATTATACATGAAATGTTTCTTATATTATTTAGTATAAGAACATTATATATATATATATATATATATATATATACTATTATAACTAAATAAACAAACAAACATATATTTACCAAGTAATTCTTTAATCATTTGAGCCCAATGTTATGAAAAGAAAAGAAATAACTTTACCTGAGGTCAAATGCTGCTGCAGAGCAAACTCAGGGAGATTCTCTCTTCAGCAGCTGAATACAGTGATGATGAACTGCTGATCTCACACACTTATCAGTGCCTTTATTAATAACTGTGGGTGGATCATTACTGGAACCAGAAGAAATTTCCTAACAATGTCTCGAACCAGTTTTTCATGTGACATATTTGTTATTTGAACTGATTGTTTCCTTGTGTGTGACTACATCGTGTACAACACATTCTTTCACTCTGTGCTTGAATAGATGTGAATGTAGATGGAATGACAAGCGAGTCAGTTTGATTTGTTGTTTTACCTTTTTAAAGCAGCTTTGCAAAAATAATATTATAAAATGCCCAACAAGTGAGCTAAAGGGGACAGAAAAGATCATTCTGTTTGTAAATAATGTTAATAGTGTTTACACTGAATTACTTAAAAACCACTGGAGGGGTGCAGGCAGTGGACAAGTAAGATGGAGATTTTTAGACATGGAAACTTACAAAATTATAACACAAACAGAAATACATAGATATGTTTAATGCAACTAACAACTCAAACCTAAATCCTAAAGTAAACTAATGTCTTTAAAAGCAGCTGCCGAACAACATGCTAGTTACAAAGCAGGTTAACATTAGGAAAATTAATAGGTATTTAATATTTGGATAAAGAAAAGAAAGGGAAAAACAAAAAGAAGAAGCAACAAATATTAATTGAAGCTGATTTATAGACAGCATAAAATAAACCGAAAGAGGTAGAACAGAACTAAAGCGAGAATATTACATTTACTGAGACAAAAAGAAAAAAAGAACGGTCATTCAATAATTATCAATATAAAATCAAGTCTGAAGAATCAAGTCTGTTCTTGGGCAGGTTAAGGAAGTGAACATTATATTCACAAGTTAACCGGAGGTGCAGAATCACACTCTTTAGGAATGCCCTACATTCCTCTGCTGCACATTTTAGCTCATCGTTTAAAAACCCACGTCCCAAAAACCATGTGATGCACATTAATGTGCCCTGACAGTAATGTCTCCTCAGGAAATGTAGAGACTGATACAAATATAGAGGAATTAAAACAAAAAAAAATATATTACATTAAATTAACATTGTGCCAGTTTATTTAACTTTCTAATCTTACATATTTTCAAATGCACATGCTTGTCAGGAGTTTTTGGTATCTATAAGGTTCAATTTGTTTGTGATTTTGTAAGTCATGGCCTAATGGTTAGAAAGTTGGACTTGTAACTCAAAGGTCACAGGTTTGAGTCAGGGATTGTACAGTAGGTGGTGGGAGTGAATGTACAGCACTCTCGTCCACCTTCAATACCACGACTGAGGTGAGTATTGAACCCCCAGCTGCCCCCCGGGCACCGCAGCAATATGGCTACTCACTGCTCTGGGTGTGTGTGTTCATGGTGTGTGTGTGCTTGGATGGGTGAAATACAGAGCACAAATTCCAATTACGGGACACCATATTTGACCACACGTCACTTTCATTTTTTCACTTCATTTAACAAACAAAATCAATGATTTTACAGCATTTATGAACATGCTTTTATACGGTTATTATTATCTCCTCCACACACTAATACATTTAAGTAATTGATTTCTTATGAAGCAGCATAATATAATACATATTATTTATTAAAAGCAATAAAATTGATATTCATTAGCTATTGCATTAGGTATCATGAATTACCAATATTAATGAAATGAAACACGTCCAAGTGCAGTATTGAAAAAAAATTACAGCGACTTTGCACTAAATCTGCTGCAGCAACAAACTTATCACCAATATAAAAATTTTTTTGTCATTTTAGTCAAACTGGATAGTCAGGTTTATTGTCATTGTTATACATTGTAGAACCTTAAGAAAACCACCAGACAATGATGCTTGAAAAAAATCTCTTTATCAAGTTACTAAACTGCAGCTGTCAATCACTGAAAGTGGATTTTTCCAGTTGTAACCAGTTGAACAAGATTCACCAAGAACTACATACAGCACATGACAGTCACCTTTGCACGAACAGTGTTTTTATTTTATTCTCCATTATCTTGCTATGATACATTCTGGTGACTGCAGTTTCTGCATATTATTACAAGTTGCCAAAATAATCCATGAGCCAAATAATCCAATAAAAAACATGAAAAAAAGAAATATTTGCATAAAAATGCTGAACATTATTAAAAGCTGATCGTACCTATTGGCTCACACTGAAGCACAGAGATGCTATAGAGACATGCTGTAGATTATGCATTTTCACTAAACAAATACTTTCTTACTGAACTGAAATTAAGACAGTTTTATCCAAATGTTCATTTTAAGTATGGTAATGGTAAATGAATGCAAAATGAAAGAATTTTAGCTAAAGTATACCTGACACATTAATTGGTGAATCATATTATCATGACCTCCTTCTTCAAATACCTACTGGCTGAATATCGGCTACTTCGCCACACCTGGTCAAAGAATCTTTCGCATGACCAGCATGTTAATCCTCACAGACCAATAGTAACACAATCACTATTTTCATGCGTTTAAACTACATACATCAGCAGCTATATGCTTTAGCTCATATTTATTTGTGATGATGACAAGTTTGGCAGGAGCATATTTACAATTTAAGTCCCACAACCTGGTCATTGACGGCTGGCACCACTGCTGATTGCTTATGATCAAATTTAGCAATCTTATAAATAAAAACTTGATTTATAATTTTTTTGTCGTCAATTCCAAAGATTTCTATTAAAAGAAACACATCAGCATTAAGAAAAATGCTGTTAAAATTTAAAATCGCAATAATGAATGTTGCAGAAATGCAGTCAACAATTCTGTTATTCACAGAAAATATTCCAAATGAATTTTGCAGCATTGAAACTATCAGGGATGGATTTAAAGGGGCTTTAGTAAGATGTAGGAAAATTCAAAAAGAGTATCAGAGGACTGTTCAGACATCAACTCAACTCAAATGCACTCTGCCCTACATAACTCCTCAATTTCAGTTTCTCTTCACCTTCTTTAAAATCTACAACAATACATACTGTTAATCTAACCGGAGACTGAAACTCAGTCCATCTTACCTTCAAAAGAAAACAGTTCAACCAGAGCGCTAACATTCTTCAAAACCTTTAGAACAGAAAGCAGAATAGCAAGACACTTCTCATGCATAAATAGCATCACCATGGAAGATAAGCAAAAGGATTACAGAGAAAGATTTTACTATATATGTCTCTACTTTTACTGAGAGGAAATTAATACAAAAGAAAAGAACAATTGAAATAAAGTAAAATAAAAAAAAACACAAGAAAACTGATTTTGCTTAACCATCTATTATTATTATTTACCTTCTGTGTCATTCAGACTGCATTTTAATGTCCTTATTTATGTCCTATAATAAATAACATAATATAACTATTAAACTAATTCTAAAGGAAAGAAGTCATAATATTCTATTATTACAATATCACATATTTCAGTTTTTGCTATTTCTGACAAGTGTAGCTGGATTTCCTTGAACTACTTAGTTACAGATTAAAAAGGAACCACAGAACAGAAATTACCCTATTAATGTTTTACATAATTTGAATAAACTCAAAACTGATTGTGTTTGTCACTGCAGCACATAAACAGAATGAATGTAGTGTATAATAACTAATGTAAATTATTATTATTTTGTTTTTTTATTATGCAACATTAAAAATAATTAAAAAAACAAGGTATGAAATAGAAACCCACAACCAATGTGGCATCAGTTCCACATTACTATTGCACTAAACAAAATGCATATTAAATGTTGCACATCTTTTGTGGAAATAAACTAAAAGATGGTCAGGACACTCATCATAGGAAAGGACGTGATGTGTGGCCAAGTATGGTGACCCATACTTGGAATTTGTGCTATGCATTTCACCCATCCAAGTGCACACACACCTGGAGCAGTGGGCAGCCATATCGCTGCGGCACCCGGGGAGCAGTTGGGGATTTGGTGGTTTGCTCAAGGGTCTCACCTCAGTTATGGTATTGAAGGTGGAGAGGGTGCTGGTCATTCACTCCCCCCACATACAATCCCTGCCGGACCTGAGACTCGATTCTGCGACCTTCGGGTTACAAGTCCGACTCTCTATCCATAGGAACAAGTAACAGCATCAGAGAAGCACACAGACAAGAAGCCTAAGATACCTTCACTTGATCTGGGACCCACTTATCTGTCAACAGGGAATATAATGCAATGAAGTGTAATGTATTCAAGGAAGAAATCATCAGAACCCTTCATTTATAAATGTTTAAAATAAATGAAATGTTCACCTGTGTTCCCGTCAGACAACATCAGAGGACCCATGGATATAGAAGCACTGTGATGGAAGTCCAGAGACCTGCGCTCTCTCCGATGGTGTTCAGAGTTACAGTCCTACAAGAGAAAAACAGAAAACATGAAACATGAGTGCACAATGTCTCCAGCAGATGGCAGCCAAAATAAGTAGATTAGCAACTTTGGTCATTAAACCTCACCACCATGGACACAAAGGGTGATATTTCCCTGCTGATAGTGTTTGATTAAACAAAATTTATCAATAGCAGATTCGTAAACCATTACAACTTTTAAACCCACCATTGAGCAGCGATTGCTTGACAGAAGGCAAAGGTGAACAGCACAGTGCAGGTAAAGCTTAGTGGAGTTTTCAGTGAAGATGAACATCCTGAAGGAGAAACGGCTGGATGTCGAGACGCCGTTCTGCAGCAGCTCCACTGAGTCATCATTTGGATTGGGACACCTGAGAATAACAATAATGATGATCAACAAATCAAATTCTTGCATTCAGTTCAAAAGTGATTCTGTTAATCTTCACACATTTCTATTCCAGGTACAAAACATGGTTTAGATCTAAAATACTGAAAGATTAAATTCTGAGGCAATGCTAAAAGTTAGTTATAGTTAAGCCTGAGCTTTAAGGAACAGAAAAAGTTTTACTTTGTGACGATGAGATCCCAGCGGAGACTGTAATCAGGATCATTCACAGGTGTAGCCCAACACGTGTCCATCACCAGGGCAAACTGACGGCTGTCAACCCCCTCAACACGAACTTCCACATTCATCTTCTGCTCGAGCTCTGCATCCACGCTACCAGTGAAGGGCCGGGTAAACTCATCATCCTCATATGGAGTCATCCGAACCTGATATCTGCCTTCACCAGCGGGGAGGGTCTCGTGCACAATGCTGTTGAAATAATGGATAGATCGGTGTTAAAACTAAGCTTTATGGCTAAAATTCTGCTCCTTTAATAAAACAGTACAGCTTAAATCAGAATTTGTATTTGACTCTCACGTCTCCAGTGGATTGATTTCCACATTCATGGAAAGTGATTGTGTTTGAGAATAAACACAGCTGAAAGAAAGCTTAAGGATTTTTTCTCTGCTGATGAGACCTTCTTTCCTTGGTGTCCCCAGAATAAAGTTGGGTGTCGTTGGCCTGTGAACAAAATGAATAACATTTTGACATTTAGCCTAAATTGAATTCAAGGTATTAAAAAATAAAAACTTTTATTAAAGCAAAATTATAAACAATAAACCCCCCAAAATTTATATCAGTCAATCCAACTCTTTTGGTTCTATCAGACACTATAAATGTTTGGATTATACATAGTTAATCATACCACAAGATTTGTGCCACAGATGTGTTCATCGTTATCAAAATGGAATTCCACTCTGCCATTCCGGACCGTTCCTTTGCAGCTGGGATCATTGAGGTGTAAGACGTCTGCTGGAAAACCAGCCTCAAAGAGCTGACAGCGAGACACAGACATGGAGCCAGAGCTGCTTTCACAGGTTTCTGAGAAATCTGAGAGAGAGAAAAAAAACAATCAAAAGATTGTCAGTATTGTTAAAACAGGAAACATAATAATGACCAATATATATATACAGTGAGGAAAATAAGTATTTGAACACCCTGCTATTTTGCAAGTTCTCCCACTTAGAAATCATGGAGGGGTCTGAAATTGTCATCGTAGGTGCATGTCCACTGTAAGAGACATAATCTAAAAAAAAAAATCCAGAAATCACAATGTATGATTTTTTAACTATTTATTTGTATGATACAGCTGCAAATAAGTATTTGAACACCTGAGAAAATCAATGTTAATATTTGGTACAGTAGCCTTTGTTTGCAATTACAGAGGTCAAACGTTTCCTGTAGTTTTTCACCAGGTTTGCACACACTGCAGGAGGGATTTTGGCCCACTCCTCCACACAGATCTTCTCTAGATCAGTCAGGTTTCTGGCCTGTCGCTGAGAAACACGGAGTTTGAGCTCCCTCCAAAGATTCTCTATTGGGTTTAGGTCTGGAGACTGGCTAGGCCACGCCAGAGCCATATAGAGAGAGAGTTGCGACAACTCCGTTGACTCCAATGGACCGTTTTTTTTTACAGCAATGGCGGATCATGGAGCCGCTCGATAGTTCCCGGAAGTTAGCGCTCATACTATCAGCGCCATAGAGATGCAGCAGAAGAGCTTTGTGATGAACTTTTAAAAGGTAAGACATTTATAGAACAGAATTGTATATTATCAGCACAGCTAATCAAATTACCTTGTGCATTAAAACAGATTATTATTAGATTATTCATCACTTAATTAGTAGACTTACGGGATGTTATTCATTCTCTTCGGGCAGTTTCATTTGTTTTTGTGTAATTAAGGCTTTTAAACGTGATTTCTGCTGCTGGGAAGTTATTTAATAGATTTAGATTTATTGCAAAGGATGCTGATGGACCTGAGTGAGAATAAAAATTCAGTTTTCATTTCAGAATCATGCTAGGCTAAATTTCCAAAAATGTATTATATAGGCCTACCGCTACTATTTTATAGAAGTAATCACAATAAACCTGTACTGTATTTTATACTTAAATGTCTTAGCTACTGTAGAAGCACTGTGTTGAAGGAGCAGATGCCACAGGACTGAAATGTGATGGAGCATCATTAACTATTTCTCCTGTGTTTTTCTCCTTCTCTATCTGGATCAGAACAAGAACCACCTGAAGACTCCCTGTAATGAGAAATCACCCTCACAATGAGTCTTCACTGGGTTTGGCAAGTCTTTCCCTGTTCTTTGTGAAAAAGTGTCAGTTCCCAAATATGATTACATCACATTTTGTTGGTGTAATCTATAGATTGCACCTGCTGACTATATCCAGCCTCTTATCACCCGCTTCGGATGTTATCACTCTATTGAATAAGCGTTATCAATGGATATCAGCTTATAGATATAGGCCAGAAGAGGTCTGCTGCGCCTACTGGTAGGCTCAGAAGGTTGTTATCATTTATCCACATGGTTAATCCCCACACGCATGTATGAAGGTGAATTTACCACTGGAGTACCAGCAGGGGCGATCGTTTCCGCAATGCCAACAACTGCATACGGACCAAAGACCAGCGAAATAGCGCATTAAAAGATGGATTTAGATGACTTCAGGACACATATACAGGTACAGTCTCATAAAATACTCCATGTTCCGTGTTTATGAATGAAGTTATTAATTTAAAATTTGCCTATGGTGGGAAAGGGATCATGTAACAAGTCCACACATTTACCGTATTGTTACCATAGTAACTGTTGCTCGACCATGTCATGTGTAGTCGATGCACAGTAACCACAAAATATACCATGCTTCTACCTTTTCCGTAGTTTTACTGTGGTATTTGTATTTAAAGCACAATAACTTACATATTTACTATAAGTTTACCTCAGTAACCGTAGTTTTACTGTGGTATTTGTAGTTAAAGCACAATAACTTACATATTTACTATGAGTTTACCTCAGTAACCGTAGTTTTACTGTGGTATTTGTATTTAAAGCACAATAACCTCGATATGTACTATGAGTTTACCTCAATAACCGTAGTTTTACTGTGGTATTTGTATTTAAAGCACAATAACTTACATATTTACTATGAGTTTACCTCAATAACCGTAGTTTTACTGTGGTATTTGTAGCACAATAACCTCAATACTTACCATGTTTTTACCACAGTAACTGTTTTTACAGTATACTATTTGTAAAGAACAGTAACCACAACGCTTTCCATGCCTTTAATATGTTTTTGTGAAGTAACTGTAATTCAGTATTTTTTGTCTTGCAGTTACGTCAGATCACATACTCCAGCAGCTCTTTTAAGAAGCCATCTCTTGTAAAGGCTCTCTCTCTCTCTCTCTCTCTCTCTCAGCCTCTCAGCCTCTCAGTCTTTCTCTCTCTCTCTCTCTCTCTCTCTCTCTCAGCTTTACCTTGCCTATTTTTCCAAACTGTAATCCGTAATTCATTTACACATATTTTGCTTGCTCTCTTTCTTTGGTTCATCATGGCATATTTTTAAAACATAGCATAAAATTTTGACCAATTCTTTCAGAAAGCTGCTGGAATTAACAGGGAACTTGAACTCGAAGCTGTCGATGCTGTTCTTGAAGAAGCTGCCAAGGAGGCTGAACAAGTCCTTCAAAGGTTCAGCCCTTCACAGGTTTTTTTTGACACTTTTAGTAATAACTGATTTGCTTTAATGAACACATCCTTATATTATGTGTTAATAATATCTGTCCTTATAGTCCTTCCTCTCAAATATTTTGCTCACAGATCATTTTTAACACTGTCTCAACATGTATATATTTCTCTTCGTTTCAGCTGAGAGGGAAGACCAAAGCAAGGCCTGTCATGGGATTTGAATTTGGCCGTATTGTGCGTTTACGGAGAAGACCAAAAGCTGCAAAGGAAAACATTTCCAATGGTATGTCTGTTGGTCTGAGCACCTTGACTATTTGTACAGCATTTGATGTTTCTTTAACTTTGGTTTACATACCCCACGGCCCGTCAGGAAGAACCCTCAACAAAGTGTCATGTTGAAGGAGTAATAATTCATACAATTTACTAAATCAGCAAATTCATATGATATTGTACAGACCTACTCATACGAATTTTACTCTTACTGCTGTCATTGGCCTTTGCCTCAACTCTCATGCAGATTGTGCCCATTGTAAGTAGTCAGAGTGTTTATATCATAAAGTTTTTAAGTCCATTGTATTCTTTATTAACCTTTACAAATTGGCAGTTACAGTATGTTGTCTGTTATATTTTATTGTCAATGTTTTTATTGTTCATCATGTGATAAATTCTCTTTCATGTCTACTTGTTTTAATTTCTACTTTACAGTCAACACTCCCATCTCTCACTCCTGTCACTATATATACAGTATATATATATATATATATATATATATATATATTCTTGATGAAAATTGTAATTGTCAAAAGAATTTTTATAATTGTTAACAATTTTAATTGGTCCTGCATTTAGTCACAATAGATGCAAACAATGATTACAGGAGAATAATAATTGTAAAATATTAAAATATTTCTTCATTAAAGGTAAGAAAATAATATATTTTCAACTGGAGCCTCAAAACTCCCGGTTTGTAAAATATTATTTGGCATCTTATGACATTTTCTGTAAACAAATTGTCTTTTTATTTTGTGTGTGTGTGTGTTTTTTTTAAGGGGTTTTATATTGCATATTTCTTAGTTACATATTTGTTTCCATGTACCCATGAATTACTTTATCAATCAGTCATTGTTTTAAGTTGTTATATTTCACTCTAACTGCTTTTATTTATTTATTATTTTCATAGTGTTACAAACTGGAGAGAGAGTGCTGTTCTGGGCACTATGTTTGTCTTTGGAAAAGTTTGATATATCAATAAACATTGGGAAATTCGTAATGTGTGTGTGTTTTTTTTCTTCTTTTTTTAATATTCATGTAGTTCAACTGGCAGAGCTAAGAATGGCACGTTTGTACAGTCCATTTCCAGGAAACATAAAAGTGATTCATTGTATACCTTTGATACACTATAAATGTTACAGAAGCAAAATTTTATAGTAGAAAAATACTGCGTTTGAATAAATTTCAGGTTTTTTTTTTTTTTTGTAAGCAAATTTTGACATTTATTTTTCACATAGTATATACACACTTTTGAGTTTAAATATTGTACATTTATATTAGTGTAAACAATGTATGCAATGGGAACCATTACACCCTTGTTTGAAAAAATAAAAACACTGTAATCAACAAATTTATTACTGCATCAGGTTAACCACACGATGCAATCTGTTGTTGCAGTTTTATATTGATATTAATCTCATCTGTCCATTCACCACAAGAACCCAGAAGAACCTGCCATAGATGACCATATATGGACAAGTAAGTGTGACGCCTCTGCTCAACTGAGTTGCCATTGGCTTTGAAGTTCTCTTAGCACTCGCAGACGTCGCTGTGATTGGACTATCTTTTTACCCAAATTAAAAACCGCTTAATGTTGCAAAGTACGTTTTGCTGTTATTATTACGTCGGTAATACCTTCAGTTAACAATGCAGTGTTGCTATGTCGTGAGATATTACCACTTTACCGAGATCGTAACCCTAACCCTGAGCATAACTTTATTAAACTACAAATACCAGCGCCATGTTTTTCGCGTTTGAATGGCAGAGGCTTATGGGTAATGTAGTTTAAAATGTTTAATAATAAAATGGGGGAAAATACCATCTTTTTTTAACAAAGGTATATCTAAACATGTTCATTGTGCAAACATTTATGACATATTTAAGAGGTAGGCTGAAATTTGGTGTTTTACTAAGAGCACTTTTTTAAACACCTTTATACCACCTTTCTATATATGTTTGAAAACTCTGGCCAACATTATTTAATTAACACAGCATAAGTAGCTGTCCTGCCAAATTTCTCCTTAAAACTACAATCAGACTTTGATTTACAGCCATTTGAAATGTTAGTTTTATTTGCTCTTCCAGGGGACTCTACTGGGCCCCTGAGGATGGAAGGGCAGTAAAAAATACACACATCTATTCTCAATATCACAACAAATTGTGCTGAGTCACATTTTTTTAGATTGTCTTTTCAAAAACTTGTCAACATGTAAGTTGCAAGTCATAGTTATCTTAGAATAAGAATAGACCCCAACGAATACACATCAGTGCTTATTTGGAATGGGCTCCATTTATTTCACTGTATCAGGAATAAGAATACAGTGTTCACAGTAATCAAAGACACCAATTTAAAAAAGCCAATATATACTGTGACACTTTATTGTACAATCACACAATGCCATTGTATCATTCAGTAAGACAAGGTACAGACAGTGTGTGGTTTATGGTGCAAAAGCCATACAATGCAAATAATCACTATAAAAGACCTAATTAGTATCTCTGTTTCAAAAATGTCTCATCTTTGTCCTCTTCATGCTCGTCTTGCTTATAATACAGTACAGGATTCATGTTGATTTTTCCCTGGTGAATCAGCCTCAGTTGTGCATGAAGTGCCTGTAGAAATATAGTCCATGCAGTCTCTTCTAATGCATCTTTCAGCCTTCCCTTCATAATGGAGTAATTAAAATGACCAAATGTTCATGTCTTTAAACAATCATAGTAATTATATGTATTGTTTACAAAATTAAATGGTGTATTTACCAAACACCGGCCCTACAGAATATTCACCATACTTTATTATCCAACACCATGTGCAATACTTTACTGAAGAATACAGCATAAAGACAGCAAAAGTAGCATATAAACACATATCACATTGAAGAGAAATAAAAATGAGTTATTTAAAACCATATTATTTCTAATCAGATGAAGCCACCCAAATGCATGCATAGTGAAATGTCCTGAGCATCATAGAATCACATTCAGTTTCCTGCTCATCATCAGAGATCTCCTGGTTTTCTTCCTCTTGCTTGCTTGTCCATGTCCCTATCATAATATTCTTTTTCCATGTCACAAACAATTTTCAGTTGTTATATTTTTAAAACATTTGAACCCCAGCCCTACATACAACAGTTTACAATCTTAAGCTAAGTTCATCATAACAACAAATTTGGAAGGAACATATTCACATTCTACATATAAATCTTTCAGCAAGCCAGCAGCACACAACATGGTCACTGTCCACTGACAGAAACTGGCCTGAACTGATGTTTTAGCCTCTCTCTCACTGGAAAAGTCAATGCAGCATCACTGCAGGCCTCTGAACATGAATTTTCAGGTGCTTTACAGGGAATTAGGTGAGAAGTAGGAACAAAAAGTAGTAGTATCAGATGACTTTTTCGAACATGATCTTATGCAAACATTTGTATCATTCTGTCCTATCTAGCTCTTCAATTTCACTTTCTCTTCTTGAACTAAGAACTAGAACAACACAAAACTTTTGTTTATTTGAGCAATGACTGAACCTCACCTCATCTTACCTAAGAACAACTCAACCAGTGCGGCAACATTCTTCAAAACCTTTAGAAATGAAATTTGAAAGATCCTTCTCACACTTTATTATAGATAGTACCAGGGCCGTCCCTGGCCGACACGGGGCCCAGTGCGAGGTAGGGAGAGGGGCCCCCCTCGGTCCGTTCACGATTGCTTTTCGGTCCATTCACGATTGCGTTTCGGGGATGGGGGGCAAAGGACGGCCCTGGATAGTACTAACATCATGGAAAACAAGCGAAACAATTGCAAACATACTATTAAAAAAGATAACACCATCAATAATCTCTTATTCATACTATTACTGAAAGTAATTGATTACAAAACACAGAATGTGAAGCCACCTTGCTTCAGTTACTTCAAATTACTTCAAATTGAATTCCCTTTTGTGTAATTCTTACTGCGTTTTTATGACCTCGTTATACATGCTATTAATATACTGGCAACAATATTAAAATCACATTTTATGAAATTGGGTTCTGCATCTACAAAATTAAAAGAAAAAGCACATTTTAATTAATTTTTTCATTGATCAAAATGGTAATAAACACGTTTTCTTAGGAACAACTACTTTAATTGTAAATCAGATTTACTGTGTTTAACCCTTTGCTTCACTTTAAAACATTGAAATCATATACAGTTTAGTTTCATAATGCCAATGAGTCAACAAATTATTAAAAAAAATCTAAATTATCTTGGATGTAAAGTTGATGTCTTCATGTAATCCCACTGTCATGCTCTTGCTGAGATATGGCTAACTTTACATATTACTTTCCATCATGTACATTTACCAGATCAAAGTCTGCTATAGAAATACATTCCTGAACTGTAACATAAGCATATGCATTTCTTAAAAGTTATAGAACAGAAAGGAACAATACATCATGAATGGAACTTTTAATCTTTTTTTTTTCACATTACTTGAATAAACATGAATCTGATTGCCTTTGTTGCTGTAGAATTTTTTAAATTTTTTTTTTAGTAAAATAAGATGAATGTACTATATAACAATTTGTGTAAATGATTCAATATTGTTTAATGTGTATAGGAAAATAGACAATGTCCACATGAAATAAGGTAACAATAAGAAACTCCAGCGTGGCATCAGTACCACATTCATTAAAATTCCATAATAAGATCTCCTTTTGTGTGTGTGTGTGTGTGTGTGTGTGTGTGTGTGTACACCTGTTTTTCTATTCAGGTGGGGACTTAAACCTGAATACACACAGACTCATGGGGACTCGTGTCACTAAATTGAGGTCCCCACGGGTAAACAAGCTAATAAATCACACAGAATGAAGTATTTTGAAAATCTAAAAATGCAGAAAGTTTCCTGTAAGGGGTAGGTTTAGGTGTAGAGTTGGTGTAGGGCAATAGAATAAACGGTCTGTACAGTAGAAAAAGCATTACGCCTATGGAGAGTCCCCGCAAGGATAGTAAACCAGACATGTGTGTGTGTGTGTGTGTGTGTGTGTGTATACTAAAAGAGAGTCAGGACACTCATCAGAGGAACAAGTAACAGCATCAGAGAAGCACACAGACAAGAAGCCTCAGACACTTTCACTTGCTCTGGGACCCACTTATCTGTGAACAGGGAAAATAATGCAATGTACAGTATTCATATAACAAAATATATAATGTATTCATGGAAGAAATCATTATAAACCTTTATTTACAAATGATTAAAATAAATGAAATGTTCACCTGTGTTCCCTTCAGACAACATCAGAGGACCCATGGATATAGAAGCACTGTGATGGAAGTCCAGAGACCTGCGCTCTCTCCGATGGTGTTCAGAGTTACAGTCCTACAAGAGAAAAACAGAAAACATGAAACAGAAGTGCACAAAGTCTCCAGCAGAGAGCAGCCAAAATAAGTAGTTTAACAACTTTGGCCATTAAACCTCACCACCATACACAATAAGGGTGATATTTCCCTGCTGATATTTAGTGTTTGATTAAAAAAATTAAAAATTAATTAATGGCAGATTCGTAAACCTTCACATATTTTCAACTCACTAATGAACAGTGATTGCTTGACAGAAGGCAAAGGTGAACAGCACAGTGCAGGTAAAGCTTAGTGGAGTTTTCAGTGAAGATGAACATCCTGAAGGAGAAACGGCTGGATGTCGAGACACCGTTCTGCAGCAGCTCCACTGAGTCATCATTTGGATTGGGACACCTGAGAATAACAATTATGATAATCAACAAATCAAATTCTTTCATTTGAAATTCATTCAATTCAAAAGTAATCCTGTAAATCTTCACACATTTGTGTTCCAGGCACAAAACATGGGATCTTATGCTTAAGTTCTGAAATACTGAAAGATGCAATTCTGAGGAAACCCTAAAAGTTATATGGATTATTACTTATTTAATCTATCAAATGTTCAAAGGTTGTTTTTTAAACATGCTACAGTTACAGTTAAGACTGAGCATTAGAATACAAACAGCTTTACTCTGTGACGATGAGATCCCAGCGGAGACTGTAATCAGGATCATTCACAGGTGTAGCCCAACACGTGTCCATCACCAGGGCAAACTGACGGCTGTCAACCCCCTCAACACGAACTTCCACATTCATCTTCTGCTCGAGCTCTGCATCCACTCTACCAGTGAAGGGCCGGGTAAACTCATCATCCTCATATGGAGTCATCCGAACCTGATATCTGCCTTCACCAGAGGGGAGGGTCTCGTGCACAATGCTGTTGAAATAATGGACAGATCGGTTTTAAAATTACTGTTTTAAGGGTAAAATATATATACTTTGTTTAAAAATATTAACATTTCTTTTCTTTGGCGTTTTCGTGACAGAAGTTATTAGAGAAGTAGAGGTTTGTTTATCTAATCTTTTTGTCAGAATGATTCATTCATATAGGTAATATAGACCATTTTTATAAAGCATTTGTGGTGCTTTTGTTTTCTTTTTAAGCTTGAAAGTTCTCATGATGATTAACTGCATTGAAAAGTGTGACCAGTAAAATTCCACAGAACAAATAAAGCCATGAGAGTTTGAACAAACAACACATTCCCACTCCCAACTCGTCACATTGACGCTTGCTCAGGACCATTTGGCGTCACTTTTTGATGCACGAGGTACCCCTTTAGCATCATTTTTCGATGTGCAGGGTCCTCCATTGCTTTAAAAAACTCTTGGCATCAGTATGCCGATGCGAAAGGAACTGGGAATTTTATCGTCATGATTAAATTATATATTGGTTAATAATACTGCCATTATTGCATATATGTTGGGTTGTGATTTGTCGATGTAAACAGTCACAACAGTTTAATTTACATTACACCAAAAACACAAGATATAACAGGCAAATACAGCTACAGTCATAATTTACTCAAAAAATATTAATATTCCAAGTCTTCCCAGGCAAAACGATTGATTTGTCAGAGGAATAGACGCGATCGCCGTCTCCATCCACCGTAAAGCTCAGATCCTGTGTGCAGTCTGTGCAGAAATTCAAAAAACACCTTCACGAGAAGCCTTACTTCAGCTTTGGTTGTGAAATGTTATTGGCTCTTGTGTGTCTCGTGACTGATTGCGTCATGCTAAGGGAGTATCTTTTTGAATGAGATGTGAGCACATTAAGGGAGCGGGATCATTTCCAGCGGTTAAAACCTTATGTTTTACTCTCTTCTTCGCTTAAAGATATCATATGTCTTCAGAAGACTTGGAATACAACACGACTTGTTAGTAATGCTTTTATACTGCTTTTTTATGGTCAGTTTTTGCAATAAATACCTGTGACTGTACTTTTAATCGCCTGGTGCGTGTTTTATATTGTTCAGAAGAGGGTAAGTTTAGGGTAGGGGTGGGGTTAGGTGCTCCAATGAAAGTATACATTTATATAAAATTATTTATATTTTTATTTTATTTTTACAAATGCATGCAAACCATTAAATTAAGACAAACAACTGAAATATTTAATCAAGTTGGGAGTGAGAACATGTTGGAACAACATGATGAGAAAAATTAAATTTTGGTGAAATACTCCTTTAATAAAACAGTACAGTTGAAATCAGAATTTGTATTTGACTCTCACCTCTCCAGTGGGTTGATTTCCGCATTCATAGAAAAAGTTTGTGTTTGAGGATAAATGCAGCTGAAAGAAAGCTTAAGGATTTTCTCTCTGCTGATGAGACCTTCTGACCTCGGTGTCCCCAGAATAAAGTTACTGTAGATGATGTGGGTGCCGTTGGCCTGTGGACAATATATACAACTTTTTTTGGAATTTAGCTCAAATTGAATTTGTATTTCAAAGAATGTTATGAAAACAACATTAGAAATACACAAAAAAAGTCCAGTGAAATAATGGTAGATTCCAGTCCAGTTCCAATGGACAGTTCCAGTAATTTTTGTGGTGTGGTCTTGTGAACCCTTCCACTGAATCCTTTTGAGACTTTGAGTAGTCTTTAGGGTGGTCTGTTCGGGCCCTCCAAAGAATCAATCTATAACAAAAGGAAGGGCCCAAACAATCCTCCCTAGATATTCTCAATGTCACGAATCCGGTCTATGAACTTCCGTTCACTCACCACCAGAGGTCACTCGCTCACCACATTGACTCTCACAACACCCATCACACTGGACTCCATTTCCCATCATTCATTGCACTGATTGCACACGGCTGATTGCACTAATCACACACACACCTGATCCTACTCACACACTGATTACATGCCTTATTTAAACCCTGGACTTTCTTTCCCTCTCTGCCGAGTATTGTATGCACATATCCCTCTCCTAGCAATAGCTACTCTACGGAGACCTTGTTAGCTTGCCTTGCCTTGCCTTGCCTTGCCTTGCCTTGCCTTGCCTTGCCTTGCCTTGCCTTGCCTTGCCTTGCCTTGCCTTGCCTTGCCTTGCCTTGCCTTGCCTTGCCTTGCTTAACCCTTTCCGTGCCATTCCGTGTTTCTGTTCAGTTCCTGTATTGTCCTGCGTTTTTCACTCCCCTAGTGTTAGCTGCTTTACGGAACGTTTGTTGTTTTCTAGTCTATGTTCCCAGTATTTACCCGTCTCACTGTTCGGACTCTGTTTATTCCCTTGCCTTTATTATAGCCTGTGTACCTGGATTATCTCTCTGCCTTGCCCTATTGGATACTGTTCGCCCATCGATGACCTTCGCTTGCCTTAGGATTACTCTTTGTCTTATCCCTGCCATAGCGGTTTGCCATTGTTTCGACCCTGCCTGTATATATGACCATGCCTGTAAATAAAAGCTTGCATTTGGATCCGCACATCTCATGTCTCGTCAGCCACGTTACACTCAAAGTCTCAGAGAGATTCTCCAATTGTTCATCCAAATCCAACTGCTGGTTTAATCAGGCACTATGAATGTTTGGATGGTGTATTTGAATAGATTATACATAGTTTGTCCTACCACAAGAATTGTACCACAGATGTGTTCATCGTTATCAAAATGGAATTCCACTCTGCCATTCCGGACCGTTCCTTTGCAGCTGGGATCATTGAGGTGTAAGACGTCTGCTGGAAAACCAGCCTCAAAGAGCTGACAGCGAGACACAGACATGGAGCCAGAGCTGCTTTCACAGGTTTCTGAGAAATCTGAGAGAGACAAAAACAAAATCAAAAACAAAACAAAAAAACAATGTAACTAATGACTGATTTTTTTGTATTTTGTTGTGGAATGATACCAACCGAAAGAGTCATGACGTTGCTGTCTTCTGTGATGGTCATTTTCACACAAACAGCCGTAAACACCATTTATCATCCCGCACCTTTCATCCTCAGAGCAGCTGAGTTCAGAACAGGGATTTCTGTTAACTAGGAGGAGAAGTTGTTTTGTAAAACAGTGTCTGCTAATGCAAAAATGTAAATGTAAACATAAGCGCTGATTAGTAACCCACTGTCATAATCAACCAATTCCCAGCTTTACATATTACCCCACCATCAGAAATTATAACTATTATATTATATTATTATAACTAAGTGTTGCAGATGCAAGCTGTTACATTACCATATATCCTTATACTAAACATTCAGGACCATTGACTGATTATTGCTCTTGGTCTCAAGTTAATTCATTTAAGTTACATTTTTTCTAGTGAATTAAATGAATCTTTTAAGCATTTATAATGAATTTCCCCCTTAAGGTCCACTGATAACATTAATCGAGGTGTTTGGCATGCTGATCTGTGTTAAATTCTTTACATATGTCATAACACATAACATTTGCTCACTAAAACAATAAACCTCGAGATTTTTATACAACACATTGTATTACCAGTCGTTGTAGTTTCTGTGGTTGTCTCTGGCATTACAGTAGTAGAGGTAGTGTTTATGTTCCTTGCATCTGAAAAAGAAAAAAGGAACAATATTACATGAAAACAATGATCTATTACATTAAACAGACGGCACATGTAAATATATTTACCTGCACAGTATGCCAAATGGCAGGCAGTTGGACTCACAAACTCATAGACATAATAATCTCCTGGACAGGCTTTGACTTTAATGGGGTTGGATTGGAAATGGCAGCAGTTATTGTCCCAGTGACCGCAGACATCTCGAGTGACCACTCCATCCTCAACTGTTGGATGTCCTCCGTTCAGCCAGAGTGGAGCATGAGTGCCACAACTATACTCTTCAACACATGTGTCAGGCATCTGAACGCTCTGATCCTGAATGAAGAGACGGTACCAGCCGCTCCAGCTGAACCAAGCGTCACACATTATTTGAGAGGAATGTTGATTGTTGGTGGATCTCCATGAATCATCCAGGACATTGTAGTTGTAGCAGGGGTCAACAGGGGGAGCTGTTGATATGGAAACATTAGACAAATGTATTATGTTAAGTGGTGTTACTTATTTGTAGTTGTAGTAGTTGTGGTATGGAATTGTAATACAGCACTCTTTACTTAAAATCCCAGTTACATGTGTTTTAAGTGCATTTTGTGTTTTCTTTGAACTAAGTCAGCAAAAAAGTGTGCTATAAATTTATATAAATGTATGAAAATCTATCAAATTCCTGTCTCTTTTCTTTGTGTTACTTCTGTCTAATGTAATTTTTACTTATCTTTTCTAGGTAAGTTAATTTTACTGTGAATTGTTCTACACCCTTGTAAAGGGTCAAATGAAATAAATAAATAAATGTTTGTGAGGGTTAAAATATCAAAACAATACTTTACCAGTGGTTGTGATTGGTGGAGTAATGGATTCGATGGATGAAATTGTCTCTGTTGTTGCAGACACTGATGTGTTGTGACTCGTGGCTTCTGGTATTAAGAACATTCTTTATGTCAACAACATTTTCAAACAAAATCCAAAAAAGACAAAATGCAACTAAATGCTCACCTGCACAGTATGCTCCGCAAAAAAAAGGCTTGACAAACTCATAAACGTAGTAATTTCCAGGACAGGCTTTGACTCGTATAGGGTGGGATGTGTAATCACAGCAGTCACTCCATATGGAAGTACAGACCTGACGGGTGACCACTCCATCTTCTGGCTGTGGGTGAGGACCGTTGAGCGACAGTGGGTGATAAGTGCCACACATGCCATAATTAACACATGATTCTGGCATCTGGGCATTTTCACCATTGTAGAACAGCCTGTACCAGCCATTCCACTCCACATTATAATCACACATGCCATAGTAGGAATTATTATTATAGTAATAGTTGTCAGTGGCTCTCAAGACTCATCCAGACTGGTGTAGGTGTAGCAGGGATCAACACTTAGGGTTGTGAAAGGTACTATTATGAAACAGTAAAAAGAGTTTATTATATACTGAAGGTTAAATGTGGGCAAGTGTAAGATCATATTTAATAGGTCTGCACAGGCAGTTGTCATTCAAAAGTCTCTACAATACAATCCATGATAAGCATATCAAGTATAAAAAAATCAATAAATGTACCTGCACAGTATACAGGAGCTGGGATCGAAAGAGTTGGTCTGGTAAATTTGTAGACATAATAATCTCCAGGACAAGCTTTGACTTGGATTGGTTCGGATCTGTAGTAACTGCACTGATGATAGCGAGAGCCATAAATTTCACGAGTAACAACACCATCTTCTAGCTGAGGATGAGAGCCACCAAGCCACAGAGAACTATAACCTCCACATGACATGTAAGACGCACATCCCTCAGGCATCTGAGCATTCGACTCATTAATGAAGAGTCGATACCAGCCATCCCATTCAACACGAGTGTCATCATGATCATTTATATAGCCATACCAATACCAGTAATTGAGTGTGCTTCTCCAGTGGTTGTCCAGTATGTTGTAGTTATTGCACGGGTCATAATCTGTGTTAGTGTGAGATGATGAGATCAAACAAGGAACGTAATAATAATTATGAGATGCCACAAACATTTGTACTGTGCATGACAGGAAATAGTGATGTTACAAGTTAATGCATAAAAGGTGTGATTTTAAAGCTTATAATCACTGGGAGAGAAAAACAGCTAATTGCTATTACTACCACTACTATATTTATATACTGTGTACAACTTACTCAAGGTGATGCTGGATCCAGTGATTATTTCTGGACTCACAGTGGAAACCACCTGTGAAATAGTGCTGACATCTTATGTAAAAAAAATAAAATAAAACAAATTAGACCATAGTGAAATAATTTTAAAATTTTTAAAATACTTGTGGGAAAAAAGTATGGTACCTGTGCAGTATCCTGAACACGAGATTTGTGGTTTCACAAGTTCATAGACATAGTAATTGCCTGGACACACTTTCACTCTGATGGGTTTTGATTTGTAATTACAGCAGCCGCTCCAATAAGACCCCATACAGACCTCTCTGGCCACCACTCCATCCTCTATCTCAGGATGAGGACCATTGAGCCACAGATTATATTCTGTGTTACAGGTGTATGAACTAATACAGGTCTCTGACATCTGGATGTTCATTCCATAGTAGAAAAGCCGGTACCAGCCATTCCAGGAGAAAGATTCATCACAAATCCAGTCTCCACTTTCATTGTTGGCTCTCCAGGGACGATCCAGAGACTCATAGTTGTAGCAGGGATCACTGCTGATGTTGCTGAAAGCAACTGACAAAGAGTTTGCAAAAGTACAGTCAAAATACTGTATGTACATGGAAGACAGTTTAGAGTATTACATCCTAAATTACAGTGATGGGTAATTTCACGATTTTGAGCAATTATATTCTAACTAGTAGAGTGCAGTCAGAGCCAAAATGGGGCACGTAGGGGTTTGCACGTTCACAGGACTTGAAAATAAGGGGAATGAGTGAGTGAGTGAATGAGTGAATGAATGAATACATACATATACTGTATATGCATACACACATACATCAGTCAAAGACCAAGCATAATTTCATTAAACCATCTTATCAACTAAAAAATTATAATCAAGCATTTTCTGGCTAATTTGGACTTCAAATAAGTCCTGTGTGACAATATTACAACATGCTCATATATAGTATGCATATTAAATGTTAAATGGTTGGTTTAAAGTTGTGAGATCTGAGGAACTGAGTTAAAAATAAAATGAGCATTTGGTGAGTTCTATATGGGTGGGTATGTGAAGATTTACAGAATGGTTAATAGAATGCACACCAATAAGTCCAACTGGTTAAAACATAATTTCATTACTCAGTTCATTAGAATGTATGCTATATCGTCTAATAAAAGAGCATTTACTCTGAATACTGACATAAAAATAATAAAATAAAATAAATCCTCACAAAAATCCCATAGAAAAGAAGTTAAAATTGCACCTGCACAATATGAAGGGCTGTAGATTGACACATCTGGCTTGACAAGTTTATAGACGTAATAATCTCCTGGACAGGCTTTGACTTGGATTGAGTTGGATCTGTAGTTGCCACACTCATTAGACCATATGTAAGTTCCCAAGACATCACGGGTCACCACTCCATCTTCAAGTGTTGGATGAGAGCCGTTGAGATACAGTCCAGTTTCACCACCACATCTCATATAACTCACACACCACTCAGACATCTGGGCACTTTCTCCATTCAGATACAGACGATACCAGCCACTCCATTCAACAAGGGTGTCATCATGGCCATTGTACTGATATGAGCTTTGCCGTATGTCTCTCCAGTATTCATCAAGAGTGGTATAGTCATAGCATGGATCAGAGTTGGACGTTGTAGTTTCTGTGCTGTATAGTGCTGTATATGGTTTAGAAAAAAACAACAACAAAAGTACATTACAGTACATTATCTAACAACTGTCTGAAAGAGAAGAAAGTTGGATGGTAGACTGAAGATGGATGAGACTGACTAACAATGTATGCTTTATACAGCTTTCTCACTAATAAAGTAAGAGTTACCACAGTGTTTTCTAGGAACTGTATTTATATCTGTTTCCTCTGATTTGAATGATATGGACACAGGTTCGAAGGGCTCAGTTATTTGTATGAATATTATTGGCATGATATAAACTTCTGAGTAAACCTCTAAAACATGTACGGCATGTAATTTCACACTTGGACAAAGAAGGTATGCATTTCCTTAAACATCTTTAGTATCTTTCTAGTTAATGCTACACGGGACTGAAACAGTACATTAGTATAATATTAGTATCTGTTTTAGGATTAATTCAGCAGTGCTTGTTTCTGTTTGTACAAGAAATATTTCATTTCTAAAAGTACTAAAGCAGCTTTGAATAAAAGCATCTACTTAAATCTTAAAATGATAAAGTAAAAAACAGTGTTGGAAAGGTTACTTTGGAAATGTAATAGGTTACAGATTACAAGTTACCCTAAGTGTAACTATTTCAATTACTTAATGTTAATGTAACTGATTACATTTGATTACTTTTGATTACTTTTCTAAATTTCTAATGTTTTCAATCATTTTCAAACAGGTAAATCAGGCAGGGTTAACCTCACCCTAGAACTTAACACTGATTACTGTCGGACTTTCAAAATCCTTTAAGATTAATAATTTAATTTTAAAGCACAGCCACCACAAAATCAGACTTTAGCACCTCTTTTAATTGGAGATTATTCTGAGGTTAAATACAGATTTAAAACCATAACAAGAAATAGTTTAGTAGCTATGATACTGTTTTTGAAATCAAGTCTTTGCATAGTTATGACAGGAAACATGGCATCTAACAATGCCTAGAAAAACAAAACAAAATAAAAATCTAAAGTTAATCTTAAGGGAGACACTGCAGGCAAAAACACTGTTTGAGATTTTGGGTTTTGGTTTTTCATAAAGTGTTTTTTCAGACTAGTGGAAAGAAAACATCCAAAAGACACTGTTAAGTGTTTCTTAGCACTTTATCTATTTGTGTCAATAGATTTCAATTACAATACATATTTTTAAAGGCCGTTTTCTCAAAATGAGTTTTTTCTCCTACACTGAGCTATAAATCTCCACTTCAGTAGCACTTAAACACACCAAACTTTACATGTTTATTCCTGTCTATATCCTGAAGGTTTTTACAGAGGGATTTGTTCATATATAATTTGCTTGATTATATGCAACATTTTAATCCCCCCAAAATTTTGAAAATGTAGTGTTTTCTGTCCGTTCTAAGCATTTTCTGAATTATGGAGTGACAAAAATGAGATACCCAAAATTCCCTCTGTAAAAATATTAGACTCTAATATTTAAAAAAAAATTAAACAAGAATTTTGAAACTGACATCATCCAGTGTATAGATTTTTGTACTACACATTTATGCAAATTAGCACATATTTCATTAAATAATAATTGCCCCCTTAAGGTCCACTGATAACATTAATCGAGGTGTTTGGCATGCTGATCTGTGTTAAATTCTTTACATATGTCATAACACATAACATTTGCTCACTAAAACAATAAACCTCGAGATTTTTATACAACACATTGTATTACCAGTCGTTGTAGTTTCTGTGGTTGTTTCTGGCATTACAGTAGTAGAGGTAGTGTTTATGTTCCTTGTATCTGAAAAAGAAAAAAGGAACAATATTACATGAAAACAATGATCTATTACATTAAACAGACGGCACATGTAAATATATTTACCTGCACAGTATGCCAAATGGCAGGCAGTTGGACTCACAAACTCATAGACATAATAATCTCCTGGACAGGCTTTGACTTTAATGGGGTTGGATTGGAAATGGCAGCAGTTATTGTCCCAGTGACCGCAGACATCTCGAGTGACCACTCCATCCTCAACTGTTGGATGTCCTCCGTTCAGCCAGAGTGGAGCATTAGTGCCACAACTATACTCTTCAACACATGTGTCTGGCATCTGAACGCTCTGATCCTGAATGAAGAGACGGTACCAGCCTCTCCAGCTGACCACAGCATCACACATTAGTTGAGAGGAATGTTGATTGTTGGTGGATCTCCATGAATCATCCAGGACATTGTAGTTGTAGCAGGGGTCAACAGGGGGAGCTGTTGATATGGAAACATTAGACAAATGTATTATGTTAAGTGGTGTTACTTATTTGTAGTTGTAGTAGTTGTGGTATGGAATTGTAATACAGCACTCTTTACTTAAAATCCCAGTTACATGTGTTTTAAGTGCATTTTGTGTTTTCTTTGAGCTAAGTCAGCAAAAAAGTGTGCTATAAATTTATATAAATGTATGAAAATCTATCAAATTCCTGTCTCTTTTCTTTGTGTTACTTCTGTCTAATGTGATTTTTACTTATCTTTTCTAGGTAAGTTAATTTTACTGTGAATTGTTCTACACCCTTGTAAAGGGTCAAATGAAATAAATAAATAAATGTTTGTGAGAGTTAAAATGTCAAAACAATACTTTACCAGTGGTTGTGATTGGTGGAGTAATGGATTCGATGGATGAAATTGTCTCTGTTGTTGCAGACACTGATGTGTTGTGACTCGTGGCTTCTGGTATTAAGAACATTCTTTATGTCAACAACATTTTCAAACAAAATCCAAAAAAGACAAAATGCGACTAAATGCTCACCTGCACAGTATGCTCCGCAAAAAAAAGGCTTGACAAACTCATAAACGTAGTAATTTCCAGGACAGGATTTGACTCGTATAGGGTGGGATGTGTAATCACAGCAGTCACTCCATATGGAAGTACAGACCTGACGGGTGACCACTCCATCTTCTGGCTGTGGGTGAGGACCGTTGAGCGACAGTGGGTGATAAGTGCCACACATGCCATAATTAACACATGATTCTGGCATCTGGGCATTTTCACCATTGTAGAACAGCCTGTACCAGCCATTCCACTCCACATTATAATCACACATGCCATAGTAGGAATTATTATTATAGTAATAGTTGTCAGTGGCTCTCCAAGACTCATCCAGACTGGTGTAGGTGTAGCAGGGATCAACACTTAGGGTTGTGAAAGGTACTATTATGAAACAGTAAAAAGAGTTTATTATATACTGAAGGTTAAATGTGGGCAAGTGTAAGATCATATTTAATAGGTCTGCATAGGCAGTTGTCATTCAAAAGTCTCTACAATACAATCCATGATAAGCATATCAAGTATAAAAAAATCAATAAATGTACCTGCACAGTATACAGGAGCTGGGATTGAAACTGTTGGTCTGATAAATTTGTAGACATAATAATCTCCAGGACAAGCTTTGACTTGGATTGGTTCGGATCTGTACCGACTGCACTGATGATAGCGAGAGCCATAAATTTCACGAGTAACAACACCATCTTCTAGCCGAGGATGAGAGCCACCAAGCCACAGTGAACTAAAACCTCCACATGACATGTAAGACGCACATCCCTCAGGCATCTGAGCATTCGACTCATTAATGAAGAGTCGATACCAGCCATCCCATTCAACACGAGTGTCATCATGATCATTTATATAGCCATACCAATACCAGTAATTGAGTGTGCTTCTCCAGTGGTTGTCCAGTATGTTGTAGTTATTGCACGGGTCATAATCTGTGTTAGTGTGAGATGATGAGATCAAACAAGGAACGTAATAATAATTATGAGATGCCACAAACATTTGTACTGTGCATGACAGGAAATAGTGATGTTACAAGTTAATGCATAAAAGGTGTGATTTTAAAGCTTATAATCACTGGGAGAGAAAAACAGCCAATTGCTATAACTGCTACTACTACTATATTTATATACTGTGTACAACTTACTCAAGGTGATGCTGGATCCAGTGATTATTTCTGGACTCACAGTGGAAACCACCTGTGAAATAGTGCTGACATCTTATGTAAAAAAAATAAAATAAAACAAATTAGACCATAGTGAAATAATTTTAAAATTTTTAAAATACTTGTGGGAAAAAAGTATGGTACCTGTGCAGTATCCTGAACACCAGATTTGTGGTTTCACAAGTTCATAGACATAGTAATTGCCTGGACACACTTTCACTCTGATGGGTTTTGATTTGTAATTACAGCAGCCACTCCAATAAGACCCTCCACAGACCTCTCTGGTCACCACTCCATCCTCTATCTGAGGGTGAGGACCATTGAGCCACAGATTATATTCTGTGTTACAGCTGTATGAACTAATACAGGTCTCTGACATCTGGATGTTCATTCCATTGTAGAAAAGCCGGTACCAGCCATTCCAGGAGAAAGATTCATCACAAATCCAGTCTCCACTTTCATTGTTGGCTCTCCAGGGACGATCCAGAGACTCATAGTTGTAGCAGGGATCACTGCTGATGTTGCTGAAAGCAACTGACAAAGAGTTTGCAAAAGTACAGTCAAAATACTGTATGTACATGGAAGACAGTTTAGAGTATTACATCCTAAATTACAGTGATGGGTAATTTCACGATTTTGAGCAATTATATTCTAACTAGTAGAGTGCAGTCAGAGCCAAAATGGGGCACGTAGGGGTTTGCACGTTCACAGGACTTGAAAATAAGGGGAATGAGTGAGTGAGTGAATGAGTGAATGAATGAATACATACATATACTGTATATGCATACACACATACATCAGTCAAAGACCAAGCATAATTTCATTAAACCATCTTATCAACTAAAAAATTATCATCAAGCATTTTCTGGCTAATTTGGACTTCAAATAAGTCCTGTGTGACAATATTACAACATGCTCATATATAGTATGCATATTAAATGTTAAATGGTTGGTTTAAAGTTGTGAGATCTGAGGAACTGAGTTAAAAATAAAATGAGCATTTGGTGAGTTCTATATGGGTGGGTATGTGAAGATTTACAGAATGGTTAATAGAATGCACACCACTAAGTCCAACTGGTTAAAACATAATTTCATTACTCAGTTCATTAGAATGTATGCTATATTGTCTAATAAAAAGAGCATTTACTCTGAATACTGACATAAAAATAATAAAAATAAAAATAAATCCTCACAAAAAATCCCATAGAAAAGAAGTTAAAATTGCACCTGCACAATATGAAGGGCTGTAGATTGACACATCTGGCTTGACAAGTTTATAGACATAATAATCTCCTGGACAGGCTTTGACTTGGATTGAGTTGGATCTGTAGTTGCCACACTCATTAGACCATATGTAAGTTCCCAAGACATCACGGGTCACCACTCCATCTTCAAGTG
Source organism: Onychostoma macrolepis (assembly GCF_012432095.1). Lineage (NCBI taxonomy): Eukaryota > Metazoa > Chordata > Actinopteri > Cypriniformes > Cyprinidae > Onychostoma > Onychostoma macrolepis. Next base: position 2,328,027 of record NC_081166.1, on the reverse strand, counting down.
TTGGATGAGAGCCGTTGAGATACAGTCCAGTTTCACCACCACATCCCATATAACTCACACACCACTCAGACATCTGGGCACTTTCTCCATTCAGATACAGACGATACCAGCCTCTCCATTCAACAAGGGTGTCATCATGGCCATTGTACTGATATGAGCTTTGCCGTATGTCTCTCCAGTATTCATCAAGAGTGGTATAGTCATAGCATGGATCAGAGTTGGACGTTGTAGTTTCTGTGCTGTATAGTGCTGTATATGGTTTAGAAAAAAACAACAACAAAAGTACATTACAGTACATTATCTAACAACTGTCTGAAAGAGAAGAAAGTTGGATGGTAGACTGAAGATGGATGAGACTGACTAACAATGTATGCTTTATACAGCTTTCTCACTAATAAAGTAAGAGTTACCACAGTGTTTTCTAGGAACTGTATTTATATCTGTTTCCTCTGATTTGAATGATATGGACACAGGTTCGAAGGGCTCAGTTATTTGTATGAATATTATTGGCATGATATAAACTTCTGAGTAAACCTCTAAAACATGTACGGCATGTAATTTCACACTTGGACAAAGAAGGTATGCATTTCCTTAAACATCTTTAGTATCTTTCTAGTTAATGCTACACGGGACTGAAACAGTACATTAGTATAATATTAGTATCTGTTTTAGGATTAATTCAGCAGTGCTTGTTTCTGTTTGTACAAGAAATATTTCATTTCTAAAAGTACTAAAGCAGCTTTGAATAAAAGCATCTACTTAAATCTTAAAATGATAAAGTAAAAAACAGTGTTGGAAAGGTTACTTTGGAAATGTAATAGGTTACAGATTACAAGTTACCCTAAGTGTAACTATTTCAATTACTTAATGTTAATGTAACTGATTACATTTGATTACTTTTTGATTACTTTTCTAAATTTCTAATGTTTTCAATCATTTTCAAACAGGTAAATCAGGCAGGGTTAACCTCACCCTAGAACTTAACACTGATTACTGTCGGACTTTCAAAATCCTTTAAGATTAATAATTTAATTTTAAAGCACAGCCACCACAAAATCAGACTTTAGCACCTCTTTTTAATTGGAGATTATTCTGAGGTTAAATACAGATTTAAAACCATAACAAGAAATAGTTTAGTAGCTATGATACTGTTTTTGAAATCAAGTCTTTGCATAGTTATGACAGGAAACATGGCATCTAACAATGCCTAGAAAAAACAAAACAAAATAAAAATCTAAAGTTAATCTTAAGGGGAGACACTGCAGGCAAAAACACTGTTTGAGATTTTGGGTTTTTTGGTTTTTCATAAAGTGTTTTTTCAGACTAGTGGAAAGAAAACATCCAAAAGACACTGTTAAGTGTTTCTTAGCACTTTATCTATTTGTGTCAATAGATTTCAATTACAATACATATTTTTAAAGGCCGTTTTCTCAAAATGAGTTTTTTCTCCTACACTGAGCTATAAATCTCCACTTCAGTAGCACTTAAACACACCAAACTTTACATGTTTATTCCTGTCTATATCCTGAAGGTTTTTACAGAGGGATTTGTTCATATATAATTTGCTTGATTATATGCAACATTTTAATCCCCCCAAAATTTTGAAAATGTAGTGTTTTCTGTCCGTTCTAAGCATTTTCTGAATTATGGAGTGACAAAAATGAGATACCCAAAATTCCCTCTGTAAAAATATTAGACTCTAATATTTAAAAAAAAATTAAACAAGAATTTTGAAACTGACATCATCCAGTGTATAGATTTTTGTACTACACATTTATGCAAATTAGCACATATTTCATTAAATAATGACTCATTTGCATATCTAAACCTAAGCTTTTTGAAAACTTGTAATGCAAAAAAATTTTTGCAATTATTAATGTAATCAATCAACTGGGTAAGTAAGGCGATAACCTTTTTTTTTTTTTTTTTTACCCTATTCACCTGCAGTGTCTTGCCTTAAAAAATAAAGCATATACATAAACCCAAATAGGAAATAAAACAGTTATCGAATAAATAGAATTTAGAAATACAGAATTTCAACCCAGTTTCTTCTGGAGTCTGAAGTCAATATAAGAATTGTTCCTACACATCCTTCATTTCTACATTTGGAATGGAAAGCAAAGGATGGAAAGATTAGATGAAGTGAAAGAATGATCATACCTGATGTTTGTCCACTGGTTATTTCACCTGTTAAATAAACAAGATAAAGATTAGGATTTAATATTGGCAAATGATTTTGTCATTTTAAATACAGATTGTAAAACACTCACCATTAATCAGCAGCAGTAGCGACACACACAGAGAGATCAGAAACCTCATTGTGACGAACGGCTCCTCCTGCACCTGCACACACACATATGGAAAATATATACACATGAAATTATATATATATATATATATATATATATATATATATATATATGAAGAGTTTATTTGCAAAAACAGATAACTATGTTTTTATTGTGGGTCCCACTTTATACTAGGTGGCCTTAACTACTATGTACTTACATTTGAATTAATCATTTGGTACAATGCACTTATTGTGTACATACATGTTTTTACATTGTACTTATATTTTTAAAAATACCTATATTTAATTACACCTGTAATTAATTTCTGTAATTACATTTATAATTACACTGTTGATCCATCCCTTACACCTTAACCTACCCATACCACCAAACCTGTCCCTATAACCTTACCCGTATCCCACCTCAATAGCAGCAATAGTGTTTTGCAATACAGTATGAACACAATAAGTACATTGTACTTATTTTTTGATGTAAGTACATATTAGTTAAGGCCACCTAATATAAAGTGTGACCTTATTGTGTTTTATTGTGTTCGTTAGCTATATTTTTTAGTTATTTTTTAACCATAATCAAAATAACCCAACTGCAGTTTAATTGAGATTAATTTTAATGCACAATGAAAAAACATGATTTTTGAGAATTGTTAAAAACGAAGTTATCTGTTTTTGCAAATGAACTCTCTCTCTCTCTCTCTCTCTCTCTCTCTATATATATATAGTAGTCAACATTTGAAGTGGATCAAAACCTTTCCTCAAAGTTGTCCTAAAAGCTAGAACCAAAATGTGTTCTTGTCTTAGGACAGCTTTGATTAACTTTTTTGATCCACTTCAAATGTTGCCTACTGTATATATATATATATATATATATATATATGAAGTGAAATTACTTTACCTGAGGTCAAATGCTACTGCAGAGCAAACTCTGCGAGATTCTCTCTTCAGCAGCTGAATATAATGATGATGAACTGTAGGTCTCTTATTAGTGCCTTGGTTAATAGCTGTGGGTGTACCATTATTGGAACCAGAAAAAAAAAAAAAAAAATCCCAAGAATTCAAACCAGTTTTTATTATTTTTTTAAATTGTGATGAAGATGTTTGCACTTATTGTTTCTTTGTATACGCCTGCCATTCAGAAAGACATTCTTTTACTTACACAAATAGATGTGAATGTAGCTGGAATGATGGAGAGTCAGTTTGTTTTGTTTTTATTGACACCTTTTCAAAACTAACACCTTAAAAAGATCTGAGTAAGCCAAAGGTGACTCTAAAGACTTATGCTAATCAATTTAACAATATAACAATTTAAAACTTTCAGAAAGTTTAAAAACCTTCATCCTTTTCGGTCCATAATAAGACCACTGTAGAGATTCAAGCAGTGGTCAAGTAAAATGGAGTTTGGTAGATGTGCAAACTAACAAGATCAGAAATAAATGCAGAAATGCAGAAATAAATATCAATGTATTTTTATTGCACCTAAAAGATCAAACCTTCACCCTAAAATCATTGTTATGCCCTTTAAAGCAGCTGGGAAACAGCACGCTACTCAGCAGGTTAACACTATACATATGAATGGGTATCTAATATTTAGCAACATTAAAGGGAAACAACAAATATTTCATAGAATAAGGCTAATGTCCCATGGTTTGATCATTTAAACTAAAGTAAAGAAATACTTTTAGCCTGTTCTTCATGAAAGTGAACACTGTATTCACAGGTTTACCAGATGATTAGAGATCAGCAGGAGCTGATTAGTCTTCAAGAACCCATGTGTCCTGACAGAAATATCCTCTGAAACTGTTCAGACTAATACAAATATAGGAGCCATTATAAAACGTTTGTTTTAAATAGAGAAAGAAACTGTCAAATGTGCACTGTAAAAAAAAAATAATAATAATAATCCGTAAAACAAAACTGAGAATTTGTTGGCAGAAAATTACCAGGACATTTTCTGTTAAATTTACAGACATTTCCTTTAACATTAAAACTGAAAAATCTGTAGATTTACATTAGCTTCTGTACCATAAACAGACAATCCGTTGTGCAGAGATTTCTTCAAAATTATAGCATAGGCCTATCTTTAACAGCAAATAAATCCAGCACAATAAATATAAATTGAACATCATGGTTTATTTTTACTTCATGTAAACATTATTAAAAGTGCATTCAGTGGCTTTTGTTTGCCATAAACAGGTGAAGACAAAAATATTATGACATCAATAATTTGACAATGTGTAAAGCACCATTGAAAATGCTTGTATTGTGGAACACATTTTAGTTTTAAACAGCAAAAGGCAGAAAAAAGAAAACATTGTACAATATAGGTGTTGCACCAAATAGTGGTTACAAAGATAAACTTTACTGTGAAACAGTCAAGATTCAAAATATTTTCAAATACATGGGGGAAAAAAGGAATACAAAGACAGGGCTGTCATTAATAACAATTGCTACAGACTTATAGTCAACGGTCATGTGAAATGTTCCAGTGTTGACACCATTTTCCTACAGGAGAACACATTATTTAAAAAGACAATGCCATGAGACCAGGTAGAACCTGCAGTTACTCACCCTCATACCATTCCAAATCCATAAGACAAATGAAAAGTATTTTTAATGAAATATCTGTGCTTTCTGTCCCTCCATTGACAGCCTATGCAACTACCAATTTAAGGTCCAATAGCTGTCAGCATCTTCATTAGTGTTCCAAAAATGAACAAAAGCCTAACAGGATTGGAACAAGATTTTTCACATAATATTTTGGGTGAACCAACCAATCTGTATCTACAATAAAAATATGCATGTTGCTTTAACTTTGATCTGGACGTGTCATTGATGATGTAGCTTTCTAATCATATTGTGTTTTCTAAATACTGCTCCATTTTTCAATGTGCTTTGCAAATATGCAAAAAAACAACACCACATCCGTTCTCTGAACTACAACATAGCGTGACTTCATCTCATGAGAAGTACTGTGTGTGTGTTTTCTTTTTTGTTTAGTCAAACTCGAAAGTCAGGTTTGCCATCATTTTTTATACATTGCAGGGCAACATTGAAAACCATCAGATCAGATTTAATCAAAAGAGTGGCACAAATATCATATAGAGGTGAGATACATGCTGCACTGGATGAATATTCTCTAATAAGTCAGTCTTTTTACATGCTCATTAAATTAAAAGGTCTGGAATTTTGATCCATATGTGTATTTAACATAAAAAGCTTTTATGTTAACCGTTGCGTGTCTAGGGTAAATAGATAAATAATATATGAGGCCACAGTACTCTCTCACATCAGTAGTTTAACCCATTAAGTACCACTTGTAGCATAATCACTATGAATATTTAGTGATAAACTGGTGTATATTTTTAAAACATTTGAACCCCAGCCCTACATACAACAGTTTACAATCTTAAGCTAAGTTCATCATAACAACAAATTTGGAAGGAACATATTCACATTCTACATATAAATCTTTCAGCAAGCCAGCAGCACACAACATGGTCACTGTCCACTGACAGAAACTGGCCTGAACTGATGTTTTAGCCTCTCTCTCACTGGAAAAGTCAATGCAGCATCATTGCAGGCCTCTGAACATGAATTTTCAGGTGCTTTACAGGGAATTAGGTGAGAAGTAGGAACAAAAAGTAGCAGTATCAGATGACTTTTTCGAACATGATCTTATGCAAACATCTGTATCATTCTGTCCTATCTAGCTCTTCAATTTCGCTTTCTCTTCTTGAACTAAGAACTAGAACAACACAAAACTTTTGTTTATTTTAGCATTGTCTGAACCTCACCTCATCTTACCTAAGAACAACTCAACCAGTGCGGCAACATTCTTCAAAACCTTTAGAAATGAAATTTGAAAGATCCTTCTCACACATTATTATAGATAGTACTAACATCATGGAAAACCAGCGAAACAATTGCAAAGTTACTATTAAAAAAGATAACACTATCAATAATCTCTTATTCAAACAATTACTGAAAGTACTTGATTACAAAATACCGAATGTGAAGCCACCTTGCTTCAATTTACATCAAATTACTTCAAATTGAATTCCCTTTTGTGTTTTTATGACCTTGTTTTACATGCTATTAATATACTGGCAACAATATTAAAATCACATTTTATGAAAGGAGGTACTGCATCTACAAAATTAAAAGAAAAAGCACATTTTAATTTATCTTTTCATTGATCAAAATGTTAATAGCCAAACACGTTTTCTTAGGAACAACTACTTTAATTGTAAATCGAATTTTCTATGTTTAACCCTTTGCTTCACTTTAAAACATTGAAATCATATACAATTTAGTTTGATAATGCCAAGGAGTCAAAAAAATAAAATAAAATAAAAATCTACATTATCTTGGATGTAAAGTTGATGTCTTCATTGTAGGATCAGAACGAATCAGACAAATTTAAGATTTGATCAGAACATTGAAACATGAGGAGCCGAAATTCCAGAGAGGCCCCAAAGCAACAGGACGTCGTAAATTAGATCCCTAGCTCCAACCCGTCTGAAGACAGCCTAACCAACAAGCCTCTTCCAGAACAGCTTGCAACATTAAAACAAATGGAACACTTATTATGTAGACAAAATACTTCCACGGCACTCATGTGGTAAGATAAAAAGCCTTTTTTGCTGGGCTTAAATCATTACAAATAGTTAAAAGTAGATCTACGTGTTTCAGCACAAATCCTTCTTCAGGACACACATCAATTGCTCAAACAGGTGTTCTTAAACTAGTGTTAATTACTGAATCATCCAAGACAGCTGGTTAATATGTAGGTGTGGCTAATATTAGTATCTTAGTCCAGAAAAAACAACAACAAAAAAACAACCTTTTATACATATAACAATGCAAATATCAAATTATACATCAATAGTACAAATTACAAAAATGGTAAAAAAATAAATTTCTTCATTAACTCCTGGGGACTTAGTCGCACAGAGCATATGGATCCAAAAAGTCTCTCTTTGTAGAAGCTGTTTCTGTCTATTTCCACCTCTTATTGAACAAGGGATATATTCACTTTAAGGCTTAGTTCACACTGCAGGTCTTAATGCTCAGATTGGATTTTTTGCTGAAATCCGATTTTTTTGCCATGTTGTTCACGTTGTCATTTAAATGCGACTGCCATCAGTCTCATGTGTGAACCGTATACGGCCCTGAAGTGACCCGCATGCACAGAAAAAGACATGATGTCAGACGCAGCACACTGTGTTTGCGGAAATAAAAATGGATGCTGCTCGTGTTAGCGCACGTTTAGCAATTTTTTAAGTTAATGTGTAATCGGAGCCTAAATAACGAAGTGTTAAGAAGAAGAATATTAAGAAGAAGGAGAGCACGATTTCCTCCAGCGCAGAATTGTGACGTCTGTCGCATTTCAACGACGTAAAAATCGCATGAAATGCGACATGGCCATTCAGACTGAAGTCACATTGCAAAACATTGGATATGTATCCGATTTAGGACCACATATGAAAGTGGCCTGGGCCTGATTTAAAAAAATCTGATTTGTGCTGTTCAGACTGTCATAAGAAAATCAAATATGGGTCACATTTGGGCAAAAAGTCAGATTTGGGCCATTTTAGCCTGCAGTGTGAACCTAGTCTAGGAGAACTCTCAGTGACATGGCCCACCTCATTATAATGCCTCGCCATGGGATATGCCGTATTTTTCACACGAATAGCATATTTGTGTTCAGCCATGCAATTTTCTCTTAGTTTGACCTACATAAAAGTATCCACACTCACACTTTAGCCTATAGACTACATACGAGGAATTACAATTAATAAAATACTTAATTGGATATATTTTTCCCAGAGGACACATCAGTAAAACTATTAGTTCTCACCATATTATCACAATGTTTACACCGCCCACATCTAAAATTTCCTGCTAAAGAACCAAGCCAAGCCCATCTTTTCAGGGGCAGGAAGATAGCTGCGTACTACCTTATTTCGTATAGTTGGTGAATGTCCATGAACTGACCATTGGTTTTTCTCGAAATATTTCCCCAAGGGTGCTGTCACTTTCAATAATGTTCCAATTGGAATTTATTATACGCTTAATTTGTGTTGCTTCACGGCTATAAGTTGTTGAAAAAAAAACACCCGATTATAATCATTGGAGCATTGTTGCACTTTTTTCTTCTTTCACAAAAGTTGTTTAAAGTCCAAATTATCAGCTCCAAAAGATGGAAACTTCTTAATTTTCAAACCTCGTGGAATCATTTCTTGTCTCCAATAATCAGATAGAGTGATGATGTGGAGTTGGAAGAAGGAATAAGGAACACTTATTGATAATTCCAACCTAGGAAGGAGACTGTCAAATTTGGGGCAAGTAATCAAGACTGATGGTCAAAGAGATGCACCGCGTGATCAGCACATGTGGATCTGTGATAGAAATCACGAGCTTCTTTAGATTGACTTTCCCCCACACAAAGGAACCAGACTGAAATTCCTTTGTCCAAAGAACATGTCTTTTGGTCTCCATAGAACTACACAGAGACTTTCTTTTTCATATGCACCTAAAATCATCCTAAAAGGACATTTCTATGCACAACCCCATATTATGTATGTAACCCACACATTAGACTATCACGTTTTAAGCACATATTATGTATGTCTTTTTAATAACTATTGAATGACTTTAAGGGTTATTCGTGTTTGGTATGTACGTATATGAGTTTGACAATTCTAGCTTGAAACATTTCTTCCAATTGATTCTTTGTCAAATGTATCATATTCTGGTTATAGAAATCACATCCAAAAGTATATTTTGCAAGAGTGTGTCAAATTCGGACCATGTGACTGATAACATGCTGATTTATGAAGGAAGGAACAACCCTAGCTAAGATAATAGCCTACCTAATTGGTCAAGACACCAGATGGGATGTGTCCAGAAGCCGAGTTTAAAAACTCAGGACACCATCAAATTCTCTCTCTTCTTCTTTTTGCCTTTTGCCACCGCGTTTTGATGCTGCTTTTTAGTGCTCTTTGAGCATGCTCTGGCCTACAGGCCAGTTGCTACTTAACACCACGATGAGAAGAAAAACCACCTAGTCTCATTATATCCTTTCTTTCTTTTATTTTAGTTTCTTTTCCGTTGTGAGTTTGGTGTTCTCAGTTTAAGTTCTGCCGCCACGCCTTGTCTCCAAGTTCAATTCGAGCCTGTGACGGCCTCAAAACTTCAACCGGACCAACTCCACATCCTCAGCCAACGCCCAAGACATCACTTCAACGACTACTGAACTTACAGCCAATCAGCAACTTGGGAAACCCCCTTTTTGCAAAGACAATGACTGAAGGGAATCTTAACACAAAGGCAATGCAAGTACAAACTTCCAGGCTGAACTGATGCATTTAATATAAATTTTAGCCTCATTAAGAAACTCAATGCGAGGGTTAAATAAGTGATTGATGGTTGTTCAGGTCTATGCAATAGCCCATATTGCTCTAAACTTGGGATATCACATTTCCATTCTCTTAAACTCATCCTGTCCTCACTTTCTCTCTTTCTGCAATGTGTGAATGTGTGAATGCGTGTGTTCATGTGTTAGATTAGTTTATGTCTTAGGTTCCCATTCAGTCGGTCACTCCGAGTCACGTCGTCTGAGAGACCAATCCACTTCGAGTGTAACTAAACGAGCCAATGGACATTGGCATGCGATCATTGCATCCAGCTGCCGCTGATCACAGCGTGAGTATAAGAGGCAGCGGGTGCACCGCATTAATTCATCCTTTCGCTTCGGAGCCGAGCGGCGGTGAATTACTGCTGCTCTTCTTTCCTGAACGAGTGAGAAGACGAGCGAGCGCGGGCGTTACAGCGCAGCAGCGGTGGTCGCGGTCTCACGGGAGAAAGAGATCGATTCCCGTGAAGGCAGTCACACTAGGAGTGTGTGGTGGCCAGCTCCCCTGCGTGCTTCAGCACTAATAAAGAGCAAATTTTCTCTAAAAGAGTAACACGGGTGATCGTGTCTTTTTAAAGATGTCTTATCACCCGTGTGTTTCTGGGTGTGGTCGTTTCCTGGCGCCTCAGGACGGTCACGATCGCTGCCTCACGTGTCTGGGCATTCAGCACGCTGAGGAAGCTTTCGTGGAAGGTTCGTGTTCTTCTTGTGGGGACATGACCATCTCGGAGTTGCACAATAGACTCTGTAATGTCAAACATGGCGGAGTCCCTCTGCCTCTGCCGCGATCCAGTGTCCGTTCCCGGGGCGGCGCTGGATCCAGTGGAGTCAGAGGTAATCTGAGGGTTACGGTGAGGGCTTCCCCAAGAGGAGTTCCTCACCCCTCAAGCACTCCGCAGCCGGTGGAGCTGCCGAAGGAGCGCGCTGGGCCCTCTGCTGGACAGGGTGCACCACGCGTTTCCTTCGGCGCCCCCTCTGACGACCAGATGTCGGTCGCTGCATCGGAGGGCGAGTCCTCTCTCTCCGGGGATGACGACCCGGCTGCGTTGCCCCCTTCGGGTGTGGTAGCATTGTCCGAGCCAGACCCAGAGATGACGGCTATGCTTTCCCGGGCCGCCGAGAATGTCGGGCTCGTGTGGAATCCTCCACCGCGTCCCGATCCTTCGAGGCTGGACGAGTGGTTTCTCGGCGCCCCCCTCCGGTGCCATTCTTCCCGGAAGTGCATGAGGAGCTCACAAGATCGTGGAGGGCACCTTTCACTGCCCGAAACAAATCTTGCGGCTCCTCCCCCCTCACCACCCTCGATGGTGGAGCCGCTTTGGGGTACGCGGGCATCCCCTCTGTGGAGCGGTCTGTGGCCATGCAACTATGTCCAACAGCCGCTACCACTCTGCGAGGTGACCCGTGTCTCCCCTCGCGGGCCTGTAAGTATTCGTCAGGTCTAACTGGCAGTGCTTATAGAGCCTGTGGGGAGGCGGCTTCTGCCCTTCACGCCATGGTGTTACTGCAGGTCCACCAGGCCAAAGCCCTGAAAGACCTGCACGAGGGTGGTCACGACCTGGCGGTTCTACATGAGCTGCGTGCTGCGACGGACCTCGCGCTTCGAGCGACGAAGGTGACCGCACAGTCTCTGGGTCGTACGATGTCCACGCTAGTGGTCCAGGAGCGCCATCTCTGGCTGTGTCTTGCTGACATGAAGGAGCAAGAGAAGGTACAGTTCCTGAATGCTCCCGTGTCGCAGACCGGCCTTTTCGGCGACGCTGTCGAGAGCTTTGCCCAGCAGTTCTCGGCAGCCCAGAAGCAAACTGAGGCGATCAAACACATCATGCGCCGGAGGAAACCTGCTGCTTCCACTCCGGCTGCAGCCCCTCAGCCTGCTCGCTAGCAGACATCTGTAGAGCTGCGGGTTGGGCGACTCCTAACACGTTCGCTAGGTTTTATAGCCTACGTGTCGAACCGGTTTCCTCCTGTGTTCTCATCTCAAACGGGTAGTGGCACTGAGAGGCCCGGCTCAGAGTCGGCTTGCGGCGTTCCTTCGCCTAATTCTCCAGAGAGTTCCTTAACCAGGCAAACCCTGTCGAGTCCTCCAGCACTCCGGCGTCCGGACGTGGCGGAGCGTCCGGCGCCAGGCCTTTCAGCCAATGAATTCTTGAAATCTGATGTGAGGCTAGTGCCCATATGAGAGACCCTGCCGTGATCCCATATGTGTATTCCACGGTATGCTTATTAGAGCCGTGTTTCCTCTGGCAGACCACGTTCTGCCATCTCTAATGATGCAGCTGTAACAAAGTCAATGGGTAGGAAGGAAGAGGACGAGGTCGGCTAGGCTGAGACTGGGGTTTTATTTAGTTTTTCAAACAACAGAAAGTCGCGCTCTCAGCGCTCAACATAATCGTGCATCCGCACGGAAACAGTCCTGCTCTCCTGAGCACACGTCACACTCGCACAATCCCCAGATCGCAGCCTCCAGTCCACAGTAGGTCTCTCTCTCCTCTCTGACGTTCCCAGGTGTCTTTTATACGGTCTCCCCACGCCACTTACTGGAATAAGACACAGGTGTTTGTCATTTGCACTTGACCCACTTACTCACCGCTCGTCTCCCAGCTCTCTCTCCCGCTGCATACCTCGCTGAGCCACGCCCCCCTCGCCACATACCCCCACCGCCCGACTCAGGCCGGGGGGAGCCGCCGGCCTGCAGCCCCCCACCCCCCCACCCCCATTCCTGGAGAGGAAGTCGGCCACAGCCATCTGAACACCCGGCCTGTGGACCACCTGGAACTTAAAAGGCTGTAAAGCCAGATACCAACGAGTGATCCGCGCGTTGGTATCTTTCATGCGGTGGAGCCACTGCAGAGGGGCGTGGTCCGAACAGAGAGTGAATTCCCGTCCCAGGAGATAATATCGGAGAGTGAGGACGGCCCACCTGATGGCCAAACACTCCTTCTCTATGGTGCTGTACTTAGTCTCTCTCTTCGAGAGCTTGCGACTAATGTACAGCACCGGCCGCTCCTCCCCCTCTATCTCCTGGGACAGGACTGCACCCAGCCCCCTGTCCGACGCGTCAGTCTGCAACAAGGGGAGAGAAAAGTCAGGAGAGTGTTATAGCGGCCCGCCACATAGAGCAGCCTTTACCTGGGTAAAAGCCTGACACAGCTCCATCCACTGGACCGGATCGGGCGCCTCCTTTTTAGTGAGATCAGTCAGCGGGCTGGTGAGGTCCGAATAATTAGGCACAAACCTTCTATAGTATCCCGCCAGCCCCAGGAACTGTCTCACCTCCTTTTTGGTCTTAGGTCTCGGACAAGTTGCAACGGCTGCAGTCTTATCAATTTGGGGACGCACTTGTCCGTAACCCAAGTGGAAGCCCAGATACCTGACCTCCACACGCCCAACCGCACACTTCCTCGGGTTGGCCGTGAGCCCGGCCACCCTCAGCGCTCTCAGGACAGTCCTCACATGCTCCATATGCAGCATGGGGCCGGAGAATACGGTCCATGAGTCGCTGAAAAGTAGCCGGCGCCCCGAACAAGCCGAACGGAAGCGTAACGAATTGGTGTAATCCAAACGGCGTTGTGAAGGCTGTCTTTTCTTTAGATACCGGCGATAAGGGGATCTGCCAATAACCTTTCGTTAAGTCCAGTGTCGAATAAAAACGAGCTGTGCCCAGCCGATCAAGCAATTCGTCGATTCGCGGCATTGGATACGCGTCGAACTTCGACACAGCATTTACTTTGCGGTAATCCACACAGAACCGGACCGAGCCGTCCGTCTTAGGAACTAAGACTATCGGGCTCGCCCAATCACTGTTGGATTCTTCTATCACTCCCATTTCGAGCATTGCCTCTAATTCCGTCTGAACCACCTTTTTCTTGTGCTCAGGTAACCGATACGGCCGACTGCGTACTACTACGCCTGGCTCGGTCTCGATATGATGCTGAATGAGATCTGTTCGACCAGGTAGGGGCGAGAACACATCAGCAAATTCTGCTTGCAACCTGGCCACGTCAGTGAGCTGGGAGGGCGAGAGATGATCTCCTCCCGGGGCCAGAGCGAGAGACTGCGTTTTGAGGCTCACTTCTGGCCCGAGATCATCCTCTCCACTCACCACCGTCACCAGCATCACTGACTCCGCCTCGCTCCATTTTTTTAGGAGGTTGAGGTGATAGATTTGATGTGCCCCACTCCTATCTGTTCGTACCACCTCATAATCGAGATCTCCCACTTGCCGTGTGACCTCGAACGGTCCTTGCCACTTCGCAAGTAATTTGGAACTCGAAGTTGGGAGTAATACAAGCACTTTATCTCCCTATGAAAATTTCCGCAAATTGGTTCCCCTGTTATATAGCCGGCTTTGTCTGTCCTGGGCCTGCAACAAATTCTCCCAAGATAGCCACCCCAGCGTGTGGAGTTTTGTTCTCAGGTCCAGTACATACTGAATTTAATTTTTACTTTGAGAAGGCCCGTCCTCCCAAGTTTCATAAACGTCCATAAAGAGCGGCACTGCCTCAGGATATCGGGTTGCATAGTCCACCAGGACTAATGCAAAGCGATGTCCTCTCGCTGATCGCTCTAATGGCCTGATGAGGTCCATCCCAATTCTTTCGAAGGGGACCTGCATTAATGGTAGCGAGCGCAAAGGCGCTTTTGGGGAGGCCGGTGGATTCACCAGCTGACATTCGCGACAAGACGCGCACCACCTGCGAACATTCTCGTGAATGCCCGGCCAAAAAAAACGGGCCATGAGACGATTTAATGTTGTCGTTTGGCCTAAATGTCCAGCCATGGGATTACAATGAGCCGCCTGGAAAAGCATTTCCCGACGGCTTTTTGGCACTAACAACTGTGTTGTATCTTCCTTTGTCTGAGCGTCTTGAGTCACTCGATACAACCGATCTTTCACAATTGAAAAATAGGGATAGGAGAGCGGTCGAGCCGGCTGGAGAGGTTGACCGTCGATATAACGGACCTGTTCAAAAGCATGTTTTAATGACTCATCCTGAGTCTGTTCCAGAGGAAAATCATCGCGTTCCGAGAGGATCAGCCTCTCGATTACACTCTGTTCCTCTGGTTCAGAACTCAGTGGTCGCGGTTCAACCTCTCCCACCTGTACAAGCGCGCCCCTTCCCTGTTTTCCTCTTCCCCAAGAAACATCCGCACAAAAACATCCCAATAATTCACTAAAAGCGGGCCAATTAGTTCCCAGAATCAGCGGATGTCGGAGGTGCGGGTTAACTGCGACCTCCACTCTATGCTTTTGTCCCCTAAATTGGATCACAGCGGATATTAAAGGATATCTCACCACATCCCCATGCACACACTGTACCGGAACCATGCGGCTTGTATCCAATGCCTCGGGCCGAATCAGGCTTTGATGGATAGAGGTTTGGTTACACCCTGAATCCACCAAAGCCTGGTAGGTACCCCCCTTAATACTCACAGGTATTTGGTACCTGCCAGCCTGATCGGGGGCAGCCTGCGGTGCATCCGGGACCCGGATCATTGTTCCCACCTCCATCACCGGACACCTGTCAATAAAATGCCCCGGATCCCCGCAACGCCAACAGGCCGGCCCAGACCTCCCCGCCGCCCTAGTGGCAGGAAGTGGGTTAAGTGAGTGGCGTGGGGAGAGCGGGGAAACGGAGCCCGTATCGGTCCTAGCGGAGGTCCGCCCCGCCCCCCCTGGGCGGGATTCTCGGACCAGCGGTATAATCCTGGCCAGTCCCACCCAGTCCTCGGGGTGGGACCCGAGGAAGACCTGGAGGATGGGACCTAGGAAGGGGAACAGGTCGAGCGGCAGAGGGAGAGAGAGAGAGAGAGGGAGAAAGCAAAGGTGACGAGAGAGAGACAGCTGGAAGATGTTCGCCGACCCCGGGGCACGCTACCATCTGATCCTCCGCCAGCTGGATGGCTGAGTCCAGCGACGTCGGTCGGTGGCACTGGACCCACTCCGCAGTCTTCCTTGGCAGGCGAGTGACAAATTGCTCCAGTACCACCCGGTCGATGATGTGGTCGACGTCGCTTCCCTCAGCCAGCAGCCATTTGCGGCACGAGTCCCGGAGCTGTTGTGCCATCACGAAGGGCCGGCCGCTATCGCTCAGGACCAGCGAACGGAACCGCTGGCGATGTTGCTCTGGGCTTCGGCCGACCCGCTGGAGGATGGCTCTCTTCAGATCATCGAAGACCAGGAGGTTCGGCACGGGCAGTTGTTGCGCAGCCACCTGCGCCTCCCCAGATAGGAGGGGTATCAGACGCACCGGCCACTGTTCACGAGGCCACCTCCCCGCTTCCGCGGTCTTCTCAAAGAGATCTAAAAAAGCTTTGTGGTCATCCTGAGCCCCCATCTTGTTCAGTGGCTCCGGAACGTCTCGCGGTCCTCCTGCTGCGCCCGACAAATGGCCTGGAAGCGGTGCTCCTGGTCAGTCCGCATGTCCAGCAGCGCCTGGTGTTGTTCTTGGTGGAGGACCGCAAGAGATGAGATAACGTCCGCAAACGGCGTGCTTGTGGGAGTCTGCATGATGGCAGCGTCCCTCCTGCTTCCTTCCCGGGTTTCGGCACCAGTGTAACAAAGTCAATGGGTAGGAAGGAAGAGGACGAGGTCGGCTAGGCTGAGACTGGGGTTTTATTTAGTTTTTCAAACAACAGAAAGTCGCGCTCTCAGCGCTCAACATAATCGTGCATCCGCACGGAAACAGTCCTGCTCTCCTGAGCACACGTCACACTCGCACAATCCCCAGATCGCAGCCTCCAGTCCACAGTAGGTCTCTCTCTCCTCTCTGACGTTCCCAGGTGTCTTTTATACCTTCTCCCCACGCCACTTACTGGAATAAGACACAGGTGTTTGTCATTTGCACTTGACCCACTTACTCACCGCTCGACTCCCAGCTCTCTCTCCCGCTGCAGACCTCGCTGAGCCATGCCCCCCTCGCCACAGCAGCCTAAGCCATCTCAGAGACTTCCATGTGCAATAGGGCCCTACGGGGTTACTTCACATGTCTAAATGCCACTTAACCCCCTCTGGGAGGAGGTGACTCTGCAGTGTGCCTCTTCCAAATGGAAGGGCAGGCTTCCCAGTGTTATTCAAGTCCTACTGTCTGGGTTGCCCAAGGAACAACAGTAGTTGACCCTCTCTGTGTAAAGCCCGGTCCTATCGTCTGCCTTATAGGAAGGGTCAGGAGGCCTACACAGGGCACTGGAAGGGGCAGCTCCTGTGGCGCTTTGGTAGGGATCCCAATTCGTCGGTCATCCGACGTGACTCGGAGTGACCGACTGAAAGGGAACGTCTCGGTTACGTATGTAACCCTCGTTCCCTGAAGAAGGGAACGGAGACGTCACGTCCCGTCGCCACAGTCGCTATACCACCGCTGGGCGGCCGGGCCACCGGCTCGGCTCCTCAGCGAAAGCATGAATTAATGCGGTGCACCCGCTGCCTCTTATACTCACGCTGTGATCAGCGGCAGCTGTATGCAATGATCGCATGCCAATGTCCATTGGCTCGTTTAGTTACACTCGAAGTGGATTGGTCTCTCTGGCGAGATCCCAATTCGTCGGTCATCCGACGTGACGTCTCCGTTCCCTTCTTCAGGGAACGAGGGTTACATACGTAACCGAGACGTTTATATAAATAAAGTCTTAATTATATTAAAAAGAGAGATATCTTGTGTTTTGTGCTTACAAGTTAATGTCTTAATCTGCCGATTAATCTTGTTACTGTGCTTATTAATAGTGTTTTCACTATATTTTGGATTTTAATATCCAGGGCAGAGTTGATGTTATACGGCTCGTTCAGTGAATCGCCGGCCGACTCGGTGATCAGCCGCAAAACAGTGATTCTGTTCAAATTCCCTTTGAGCTAAATTAAATTTAATAATTACCCTACATCATGTAAACCAACTGTCATTCTCTTGCTGAGATATGGCTAACTTTACATATTACTTTCCATCATGTACATTTACCAGATCAAAGTCTGCTATAGAAATACGTTCCTGAACTGTAACATAAGCATATGCATTTCTTAAAAGTTATATTCGTAAACCTTCACATATTTTAAACTCACCGTTGAGCAGCGATTGCTCGACAGAAGGCAAAGGTGAACAGCACAGTGCAGGTAAAGCTTAGTGGAGTTTTCAGTGAAGATGAACAATCTGAAGGAGAAACGGCTGGATGTCGAGACGCCGTTCTGCAGCAGCTCCACTGCAGCAGCTCCATTCATTCAATTCAAAAGTAATCCTGTAAATCTTCACACATTTGTGTTCCAGGCACAAAACATGGGATCTTATGCTTAAATACTGAAAGATGCAATTCTGAGGAAACCCTAAAAGTGATATGGATTATTACTTATTTGATCTATCAAATGTTCAAATGTTGTTTTTAAAACATGCTACAGTTACAGTTAAGACTGAGCATTAGAATACAAACAGCTTTACTCTGTGACGATGAGATCCCAGCGGAGACTGTAATCAGGATCATTCACAGGTGTAGCCCAACACGTGTCCATCACCAGGGCAAACTGACGGCTGTCAACCCCCTCAACACGAACTTCCACATTCATCTTCTGGTCGAGCTGTGCATCCACTCTACCAGTGAAGGGCCGGGTAAACTCATCATCCTCATATGGAATCATCCGAACCTGATATCTGCCTTCACCAGAGGGGAGGGTCTCGTGCACAATGCTGTTGAAATAATGGACAGATCGGTTTTAAAATTACTGTTTTAAGGGTAAAATATATATACTTTGTTTAAAAAAATTAACATTTCTTTTCTTTTGCGTTTTCATGACAGAAGTTATTAGAGAAGTAGAGGTTTGTTTATCTAATCTTTTTATCAGAATGATTCATTCATATAGGTAATATAGACCATTTTTATAAAGCATTTGTGGTGCTTTTGTTTTCTTTTTGAAGCTTGAAAGTTCTCATGATGATTAACTGCATTGAAAAGTGTGACCAGTAAAATTCCACAGAACAAATAAAGCCATGAGAGTTTGAACAAACACCACATTCCCACTCCCAACTCGTCACATATTGACGCTTGCTCAGGACCATTTGGCGTCACTTTTTGATGCACGAGGTACCCCTTTAGCATCATTTTTCGATGTGCAGGGTCCTCCATTGCTTTAAAAAACTCTTGGCGTCAGTATGCCGATGCGAAAGGAACTGGGAATTTTATCGTCATGATTAAATTATATATTGGTTAATAATACTGCCATTATTGCATATATGTTGGGTTGTGATTTGTCGATGTAAACAGTCACAACAGTTTAATTTACATTACACCAAAAACACAAGATATAACAGGCAAATACAGCTACAGTCATAATTTACTCAAAAAATATTAATATTCCAAGTCTTCCCAGGCAAAACGATTGATTTGTCAGAGGAATAGACGCGATCGCCGTCTCCATCCACCGTAAAGCTCAGATCCTGTGTGCAGTCTGTGCAGAAATTCAAAAAACACCTTCACGAGAAGCCTTACTTCAGCTTTGGTTGTGAAATGTTATTGGCTCTTGTGTGTCTCGTGACTGATTGCGTCATGCTAAGGGAGTATCTTTTTGAATGAGATGTGAGCACATTAAGGGAGCGGGATCATTTCCAGCGGTTAAAACCTTATGTTTTACTCTCTTCTTCGCATAAAGATATCATATGTCTTCAGAAGACTTGGAATACAACACGACTTGTTTGTAATGCTTTTATACTGCTTTTTTATGGTCAGTTTTTGCAATAAATACCTGTGACTGTACTTTTAATCGCCTGGTGCGTGTTTTATATTGTTCAGAAGAGGGTAAGTTTAGGGTAGGGGTGGGGTTAGGTGCTCCAATGAAAGTATACATTTATATAAAATTATTTCTTTTTTTTTTTTTTTTTTTACAAATTGATGCAAACCATTAAATTAAGACAAACAACTGAAATATTTAACAAGTTGGGAGTGAGAACATGTTGGAACAATATGATGAGAAAAATTGTATTTTGGTGAACTACTCCTTTAATAAAACAGTACAGTTGAAATCAGAATTTGTATTTGACTCTCACGTCTCCAGTGGGTTGATTTCCGCATTCATAGTAAAAGTTTGTGTTTGAGGATAAACGCAGCTGAAAGAAAGCTTAAGGATTTTCTCTCTGCTGATGAGACCTTCTGACCTCGGTGTCCCCAGAATAAAGTTACTGTAGATGAAGTGGGTGCCGTTGGCCTGTGGACAACATATACAACATACATACTTTTTTTGGAATTTAGCTCAAATTGAATTTGTATTTCAAAGAATGTTATGAAAACAACATTAGAAACACACCAAAAAAAATGACCATCATGAAATAATGGTAGATTCCAGTCCAGTTCCAATGGACAGTTCCAGTCATTTTTGTGGTGTGGTCTTGTGAACCCTTCCACTGAATCCTTTTGAGACTTTGAGTAGTCTCTAGGATGGTCTGTTCAGGCACCTCCAAAGAATCAATCTATAACAACAGGAAGGGCCCAAACAATCCTCCCTAGATATTCTCAAAGTCTCAGAGAGATTCTCCAATTGTTCATCCAAATCCAACTGCTGGTTTAATCAGACACTACGAATGTTTGGATGGTGTATTTGAATAGATTATACATAGTTTGTCCTACCACAAGATTTGTGCCACAGATGTGTTCATCGTTATCAAAATGGAATTCCACTCTGCCATTCCGGACCGTTCCTTTGCAGCTGGGATCATTGAGGTGTAAGACGTCTGCTGGAAAACCAGCCTCAAAGAGCTGACAGCGAGACACAGACATGGAGCCAGAGCTGCTTTCACAGGTTTCTGAGAAATCTGAGAGAGACAAAAACAAAACAAAAAAACATGTAATTAATGACTGATTTTTTGTATTTTGTTGTGGAATAATACCAACCGAAAGAGTCATGACGTTGCTGTCTTCTGTGATGGTCCTTTTCACACAAACAGCCGTAAACACCATTTATCATCCCGCACCTTTCATCCTCAGAGCAGCTGAGTTCAGAACAGGGATTTCTGTTAACTAGGAGGAGAAGTTGTTTTGTAAAACAGTGTCTGCTAATGCAAAAATGTAAATGTAAACATAAGCGCTGATTA
The DNA here is from genome assembly GCF_012432095.1 of Onychostoma macrolepis. Classification (NCBI taxonomy): domain Eukaryota; kingdom Metazoa; phylum Chordata; class Actinopteri; order Cypriniformes; family Cyprinidae; genus Onychostoma; species Onychostoma macrolepis. The sequence continues at coordinate 2,307,239 of NC_081166.1, read as the reverse complement.
GTAACCCACTGTCATAATCAACCAATTCCCAGCTTTACATATTACCCTACCATCAGAAATTATAACTATTATATTATTATAACTAAGTGTTGCAGATACAAGCTGTTACATTACCATATATCCTTATACTAAACATTCAGGACCATTGACTGATTATTGCTCTTGGTCTCAAGTTAATTCATTTAAGTTACATTTTTTTCTAGTGAATTAAATGAATCTTAAGCATTTATAATGTATTTCCCCTTAAGGTCCACTGATAACATTAATCGAGGTGTTTGGCATGCTGATCTGTGTTAAATTCTTTACATATGTCATAACACATAACATGGATCTGATTTGCTCACTAAAACTATAAACCTCGAGATTTTTATACAACACATTGTATTACCAGTCGTTGTAGTTTCTGTGGTTGTCTCTGGCATTACAGTAGTAGAGGTAGTGTTTATGTTCCTTGCATCTGAAAAAGAAAAAAAGAACAATATTACATGAAAACAATGATCTATTAAATTAAACAGACGGCACATGTAAATATATTTACCTGCACAGTATGCCAAACTGCAGGTAGTTGGACTCACAAACTCATAGACATAATAATCTCCTGGACAGGCTTTGACTTTAATGGGATTGGATTGGAAATGGCAGCAGTTATTGTCCCAGTGACCGCAGACATCTCGAGTGACCACTCCATCCTCAACTGTTGGATGTCCTCCGTTCAGCCAGAGTGGAGCATTAGTGCCACAACTATACTCTTCAACACATGTGTCTGGCATCTGAACGCTCTGATCCTGAATGAAGAGACGGTACCAGCCTCTCCAGCTGACCACAGCATCACACATTAGTTGAGAGGAATGTTGATTGTTGGTGGATCTCCATGAATCATCCAGGACATTGTAGTTGTAGCAGGGGTCAACAGGGAGAGCTGTTAATATGGAAACGTTCTAAAAATCACTGACTGAATGTAATATAAATAATCAGTATGAAATCTGTAGAACATTATTAACTTAGGCTCCCTATTACACTTGTGCTCCAAGTTATTCAAAGCTGAAGAGAGTTTGTCTCTGGTTGAACATCTCATTCACTGAACATCATTTGCTCATTTCTGAAGTTCATTTAGCTATGAATTTACTGCACTCTTGTGCAATGGAGCGATACATAAAGATATTCATGAGAGTTTAAAAGGAAATAAGACCATACTTTACCAGTGGTTGTGATTGGTGTAGTAATGGATTCTATGGGTGGAATTGTCTCTGTTGTTGTAGACACTGATGTGAAGGACTGACTTGTGGCTTCTGGTATTAAGAATTTATTTTTTAATATCAACTTCAGCCATTATTAATCAAAACCAAGAAAAGACTAACTGACTTAATTACATATGAGCAAATACTCACCTACACAGTAATCTCCACAAAAAGATGGCTTCACAAATTCATAAACATAGTAATTTCCAGGACAGGATTTGACTCGTATAGGGTGGGACGTGTAAGTACAGCAGCCATCCCATGAGGAGACACAGACCTGACGGGTGACCACTCCATCTTCCAGCTGTGGATGAGGGCCGCCGAGCCACAGAGGCTCATAAGAGCCACACATACCAAAATTAACACATGATTCTGGCATCTGGGCATTTTGGCCATTGTAGAACAGCCTGTACCAGCCATTCCACTCCACATTATAATCACACATGCCATAGTAGTAATAGTTGTTATAAGGATTGTCAGTGGCTCTCCAAGGCTCATCCAGACTGGTGTAGTTGTAGCAGGGATCAACACTTGGGGTACTGAAAGGTACTATGTGGGGAAAGTAGAAAGAGAACATTGCATACTGCATATTACATCTATTCAATATAATATGAATACAAACAATACAATTTATGATAAACATGGCAAAGGAAAAGATGAATGACTGTACCTGCACAATATACAGGAACTGGGATCGAAAGAGTTGGTCTGGTAAATTTGTAGACATAATTTCCAGGACAAGCTTTGACTTGGATTGGTTCGGATCTGTAGTAACTGCACTGATCATGGTGAGATCCATAAACTTCACGAGTAACAACACCATCTTCTAGCCGAGGATGAGAGCCACCAAGATACAGTGAACTAACTCCTCCACATGACATAGAATGAAAAACACCACTCAGGCATCTGAGCACTTGATCCATCAATGAAGAGTCGATACCAGCCATCCCATTCAACACGAGTGTCATCATGATCAGAGGTGTATCCATACATAGACCAGTAATTGAATGTGCTTCTCCAGTAGTTGTCTAGTATGTTGTAGTTATTGCACGGCTCATAATCTGTTAGAGGGAGACCAAAACAGACCGTTATATTTCAATGAGGAACTTCACAAGTGTAAATCTGAACTAATCAAACATATTAACAAACATGAGATTTCAGTTTCACTGCAAAAAATAAATAAAAATAGTGGGGGGGTGGGGTAGTGGGGGGCTAGGTATATGAATAAATTCAAATGTAACTTACTCAAGGTGATGCTGGGTCCAGTGATTATATCTGGATTTACAGTGGACGCCAGCCATGAAATGGTGTTGGCATCTGAAAAGGACATTCAAGACATGATTAAAGTAATTTTAAATGTTTTGAAAGACTTAAAAAATGAAAAAAAAAAAAAAAAAAAAGCACTGTACCCGTGCAGTATCCTGTACACCAGAATTGTGGATTCACAAGTTCATAAACATAGTAATTGCCTGGACACACTTTCACTCTGATGGGTTTTGACTTGTAATCACAACAGCCACCCCAATAAGATCCTCCACAGACCTCTCTGATCACCACTCCATCCTCTATCTCAGGATGAGGACCATTGAGCCACAGATTATATTCTGTGTTACAGGTGTATGAACTAATACAGGTCTCTGACATCTGGATGTTCATTCCATTGTAGAAAAGCCGGTACCAGCCATTCCAGGAGAAAGATTCATCACAAATCCAGTCTCCAGTTTCATTTTTGGCTCTCCAGGGACGATCCAGAGACTCATAGTTGTAGCAGGGATCACTGCTGATGCTGCTGAAAGAAACTGTCATGGAATTTGCAAAAGTGCTGTTAAAATACTGGGACCCACTTTTTTTTATTAATATTCTAAAAATCAAATTCATAATTTAACCTACTGTGCACATACATGATATTTACATTGCAACCATATTTAACAATTCACTCAGTTAGTTACAGCTGTAATTAATTCTGTAAGTACATCTGAGTTCTGTAAGAACATAACACACACTTAAACATATCCATACCATTAAACCTGCCCCAAACCTTAACTATTTCCCACCTAATGAGCAACAAAGGTATTCCATAACACAACATGAACACAATGAGAACACTGTACCTAACAATTCATCTTTTAGCTGTAAGTACATGTTAGTTAGACACCTAATATAAAGTATATCTAGTATGCGAATCTGGCTGCAGCCTGCAGAATGGGACAGAGAAACATCATAACTACTCTCATTGGCTGCTCATGTACTAGCATGGAGTACATAAACAAATAAATTATGTTAATGTTTATGTTTGTCATTCATACATAGGCGTAAATCCCTAACTGAGGGTTGTCCCCCCTAAAAATATCATTACAAGCAACTCTGTGTAATGAAAAAAATATAATGGACATATACTTAAAATAACTGTGTGAGTAGTAAAACAAAATAAACGCAAAAAAACGTTTAAGTTCAGTAATGTTTTTATTCCCCCCGCCCTTGCCTCACAGTGGTTTGGTCCACGACCTGCTTTCCTCTTTTACCGATACACATACACCAGCAGTGTTGCCAATTTAGCAATTTTGTTGCTAAATTTAGCAACTTCTCACACTACCCTAGCAACTTTTTCTTCCAAAAGCACCTAGCAACAAATTTAGCTATTTTTAACATTTATTTGGCAATTTTTTAGCAACTTTTGATAAATGACTCAAACGATAAAAAGGCACACAATTTCCATCTTAATTAAACAAAATGAGTAAACCAAAGATGCATAGCAGTACACACATCACATGAATTAAGTTAGCTGCTATTTGCAATTGTTCAATTTGATAATAATAATAATAATTGAATAATTGTTCATTTATGATACACCTTATCTTGTAACTGTGATTGCTGATCAGTTAGTACACTGTAAAAAAAATATCTAGAAAAATGTAAAAGGTATTAGTAATTTTTCAGGACATAATTTGTGTTATCCATTATCCGTTGTAACCCTGTAACCCGAAAACACAAAATATAATGCATAATTAAAAACGCAGGTAAAACAAAATTCCTTAATGTTAACATAGTAGATTGTACCCTATTTTTACAGACTTTTCTTAGATTGTAGCACACTAAATAACTACTAATACACTGCTTAAAACTATAACTGTTCAAAATGTGTAGTTTTATAAGTTCACTAGCTAATAAAAAAAAAAAAAATTAATGGTTAAAAACTGTTGTATTTAAAAATACAGGATTTATATTTTAATATTTTATTAGGCATTTATATTATTTTACAAACAAATCTAAATTAACATATATAAAATATATTTTTTGCTGAGATTTGATGTAGTGACACATCTTTGCGTCGTAATTAAGCAATGATGTCATCGCGCAATGACATCACAATGTCATTTAGCAACTTTTAGCAATAAATCGACCTTCCTTTAGCAACTTCCCCTGAAAATTAGTTGGCAACACTGTACACGAGTCCGGTCACTCCGGTGGGAGAGAGCAAGTTCCTCAGTAACAGTTATGTGTAAGTAACTTAGGCTGTCAAGGCTATTTTATTCTCTAAACATCGGGTGAAATGATTCTTTAATACAGATGATGCTGGATCATTAATAAATTAGTCATGACAAAAAAATTATGATATCCGATGTTTTTTCTATGAGCAATTATAAGGTTAACAAGCTTAATACCTTAGCTTGTCACCCACTACAACTAACACAGCGATAAGCCTGTGTGTGAACTGATATTTGGCTAATATTGTAGACCTACCAATGTGTTGGGTTTTGCTCAATATGATGTTAAGTGGCAGATCAGTGGGCTTAATGCGGTTGAATATCTAAAGAGACGTACTCGGTTTCAGATGAAACCTAAAATACTATGGAGAACGCAAAATAATAATTATAATTATACCCATATATGAACCATATGAACCGAACTCATATTTAAACACAGTCCATGCTAAGTCCATGCTATGTGCATGCTGTGTACACATATCTATCCTTACAAGTACAATTTTGGCTGTATTATTTGTGTCCCCTTCAAAAATTGCTCTTGAGAAATTTTATGTTTATTATCCCCCCTACTGTTAGATGAAATTTAAGCCCCTGCATTCATATATATATATATAAACAGTGAAAGCAGTGCAATTTCTCAATGCCTTCATTGCTTTAGTTTGTGAGCTAACTTGATGTTGAAACTAATGTGAGCTGGTGTTTAGGATACCACACAAATGGCCTAAAATTTAAGCAAAAGGTTCAATACCATCAGCCAGAGGTCAGGTCAATTATGAAAAGAAATTCATTATAAACAAAGTAATTTACTGACTCTGTATTATCACCATTCACTTTTTTTTTTTTTAAATCTGTAAAAAAAAAAAAAAAAAAAATGTAATGGGCACAAAGTAATTTTCCATATTGTTTTTTTTTTTTTTACAGTTGTTTCACATATATTTAGAATTTTGCACTTCACTGCATTGTGTTTTATGTGCTATGAGAGGGTGTGGGGAGACCTACATAATGGTTAATGGATGGCACGCCATTGATTCTAACTGTTTAAACCATATTCATTTCATTAAACAATCAATTAAAATATGTTAACCAATAATTAACCTTGATCATTTACTCTTGATATTGACTTTTAAACAAATTATGACAAAATTTTACAGAGAAAAAAAAAACAATATGTCGGCACAGGGGATGATATGTTGGGTTTGATGAATTCATAGACGTAATAATCTCCTGGACAGGCTTTGACTTGGATGGAAGTGGATGTGTAGTCGCCACACTGAGAGGAAGGCGCCCACCACCACCAATCCCAACTCCACAACGAATTACTTCCCATGACTTCAAGGGTCACCACTCCATCCTCAAGTGTTGGATGAGAGTCGTTGAGATACAGTCCAGTTTCACCACCACATCTCATATGACTCACACACCACTCAGACATCTGGGCACTTTCTCCATTCAGATACAGACGATACCAGCCACTCCATTCAACAAGGGTGTCATCATTTTCATAATATTCATATGGGCTTTGCCGTATGTCTCTCCAGTATTCATCAAGAGTGGTGTAATCATAACATGGATCAGAGCTGGAAGCTGTAGATTCTGTGAGAACAAAAAACAGTCCTGTGATGATACATAGTCACTGATTACGTGTCAAAAATTGGTACATTACAGATACAGTTGCATCTTTATAACCGAGGAAATATTTGGATAATATGGATCTTATGATTCTCACTATTTAAAATAGACCTGCCACCTAGATCTTAACTGAGCATTTTCTAGCAACTTTATCACTATTTGATTCTACAAGTTTGAATGACAATGACATGTTGCATGTACTTTCTATTATAATAACAATAAATTATGCATAATTACATGCAGGTAACCCTAAGCCAAACCCTAACCATATAGTAAGTACATGTAGTTAATTAATATTACTCAGTACTTAAATGTATAATTACACTGTAACAAGGACACCTTTGTGTCTAATAGTACTAGTATCTAAAAAAAATCTAAACATGTACCTAATGAATAGCTATTTATATATAAAAATATCTACTAGTCAGAATTGGAATACATATTAGCCAAAACTGAATAGTCAATATCTGAATGACAGATATCTGATAATAAAGGGACATGATTAGGCTTGCTGCAGTAGTTGATCACAATACAGTACACCAAAAGACCACATAGAATGCCAAAAGTTCACTAAGAATGTGTTTATCCCACATCTATCTTGTTAATCCATTCCCCAAACCTTCCCGTTACTAGTAAACCCCTTGCAGTGTTGTGTGAGTTGCACACAGAACACTCACTCGCTGCTGCCTCGCTGCTGTCAGATATGCATCATCACGTTTTTCCCTGACAATCAAAATGTTATATTTGATACATTTTACATTCTTCTGAAATCATTATGACTAGTAGATTAATTGGAGTCAGGTAATACCACAAATCTGTGTCCAGTATAGGTCAAAGTGAAAAAAATATCTCAGTCTAAATTTTAGAATAATTTGAAATTGGAGTCAGATTAACCTCAGATTCACCGCATGTAGATAGAATGCTGAAGCTAAATTAGCTAATTAAGTTAACAAAAATTTGGTAAAAGTCTTACATATAGTGTACCTTCTCTTCTCTTTTACACTCACAAAAAAAAGGTACAAAAACTAACACTGGGCTGGTAAGTTTTTAAAAGGTTCAAATATGTACCATGTATGTACTAATATGCACATTTTAGGTATTATTATGCACCTTTGAGGTAAATAAGGTATAAAGGTGTACCTTTGGAAAAGGTAACGCGCCAGTGATAGCTTTTGTACCTTTCTTCTGAGAGTATACTGATACCATGAAGTCAAAATTATGGATTTCAATGCACTTTAGTTGGTTTTCTAGTTGGTCCTGCTGTTCCTGCCTTTTTCTCTCTTATTCCTATCAAATTGATCATTTTAAATTCCTTTGGACTCAAAGGAAAACAGTTTTTCCATGTGGTTGAATCTTCACATACTTCACAAACAGTTCCATTGTACAAAATGGAACAAATTCTCTCCATATCTTTTTACAGATGAGTATATGCTTAATTAGCTGTGTTACGTCCAAGGACGTATTTGTTTTTGTTTTTTCTCTCTTTCTCTCTCTCTCTCTCCCTTTACTTCCCATAAGCAGGAGGTAATGACTGCCACCTGATTCGAATGATTGGTGATCTGACGTGATTGGAGGAGAAACTGGATATAAGCTGCACCATTGCACTGTGCGGGGTGTGTGTGTGGAGGCTGCATCGTGAGGCTTCTATTCTCAACCCCATAAGTTGTATTAGTTGTTTTGATTTAATATGTTGTTGAAGTGATTTCTTTATAGTGTTAACACTTTTGTGGTAACTGTTGCTTAAGTTGAGAAATCTGGTTTGGTTTAGAAGTTATCATTTGTTTGTACTTATCTCTGATATTCTTTATTTATGAACTTATTGTTAATTTATTGGGAATATGTTCGTAGAGAGGTGGGTGCCATTTTTCTTTATACCTTGTTTTTTCCTGTTTATGATAGTTAGGGAGTTAGAGTATTGATTGTATTTGTTTCTTTTTCTTTGTGTTAGTTTAGTTAGTTTCTTCCTAGTAGTTAGAGGGTTTTTGTTTGTTATTTTGGCCTTGCCCCCTCTTGAAGCCTTGAGACATTCCCATATCTGTGTAATAAAAGAGCTTGTATTTCTTGAGATTGAGTATTCTGTTGACATTTGTTAAAGCACTGGAGTTGGGAGTTGAACCTTGCTGCCTCCACACATCACCGTTTTATTCTGTTACTGGTTCCTTGAACCCTAGATTAACTGGGAACGTAACAGCTGTTTGTGACACAACAGTGTAAACACACTTAAATATTAAGGTATACAGGATAGCATTGGTGAAAGTTCGATTTTACACAATGTTTGGACTTATGTGTTAAACACAATGTCTGGGTTAATCTGTAATATGTACAGCTGTATCAATACCATTATTTATACAACATATATTTCATTTGAAAAAGATGAGACAGAATGTTGTTGCTGATTTTATGGAGCACAACACACTCTGAAAAACAAATGTGTGGCATCTGGACAGATTACATTCTTCAACTTTGAATCAGTCAACTGTGCAGCCTTAACCTAACTTTTCAAGGTGAAGAAAATATTGAAGTAATTAAGTTAATATTTAGCTAAAACTATTTTTTGTGGTCAAAAAAAAAAATTAAGTTGTTGAAAAATATATAGTTTTTATTTAGATTTTTAAATGAGCAATTTTTAAGTAAGCAATTTTTAAAATAAAGTCACAAAAAAAAACCTGATAATGTAGACAGTTAAGTACATCTAAAAGATTATTATTATTAAATAAATAGCATCTGAAGTTTGTCCATTGATTATTTCACCTGTTAAATACACAATATACTATTATATTAATTATAAACATAATTAACTAACACTAATTAGCATTAAGAAAGTTCACCTACTTACATTTTAATGCACACGACAGATTGTAAAACACTCACCATTAATCAGCAGCAGTAGTGACACACACAGAGAGATCAGAAACCTCATTGTTGGGTCCAACGGCTCCTCCTGCACCTGCACACACATATTTTATATACATATACATATGCACACGTGTAATGTTTCTCATATTTTACACTTTATTTTGAGCATATTTGCGCATAAATAAATAACTTAGGTCAAATAATGCTGCAGAGCAAACTCAGGGAGATTCTCTCTTCAGCAGCTGAATACAGTGATGATGAACTGCAGATCTCACGATCTTATCGGTGTCTTTAATAACCGTGGGTGGGCCTTTACTGGAACCAGAAATAATTTGTTTACAAACATTTTAATTATTTTCTCATGTGTGCACCTGCTTTTAGAAATTCCTTCACTCTGCACTCAGATAGATGTAGATGGAATGATGATGAACAAGTACTTTTTCCAAAGCAGCTTTACAAAACAAACAAACAAACAAAACAAAAAATAAAAAAAATTAAAAAAAAGTAAGACAACGAGTGAGTGAGCTAAAGGTGACTGGAGAGATTTACTGGATTTTAGATTTTAATTCTGCTTATAAATAATGTTTAACCAATAACATTAAAATAATTATTTCATACTAAGACCACTGATTCATGCAGGTGGTCAAGTAATGAGGGTTTATGAGATGTGCAAACTAACAAGAGCATAACAATGCAAATAACTCAAACTTAAACCAAAAAGTAAACTGCAATGTCGTTAAAGCAGCTGGGAAGCATGCTAGTTGGCAGGTTAACATTATAACATCAGGCAAATTAATATTCAGGTACAGAAAATGAAGGGGGAACAAAAGAAAGAAAAAGTGACAAATAACATTAATGGAACTTGATTTACAAATACAGCATAGAATAAAATTAGGTTAAGCAGGCAAGTGTTGGTAGACTACTTCCCTGAAGCTAATGCGTCACACACACGCACAAAATACATTTTTTTTAAATGTCGTGCAGAGGCATGTCCCGAGGCCAGGTAATTTTGTTGAAACAAGAAAGCAACTCTGTTCTTGGAGAATTTAAAGAAGTGAACACTGTATTCACGAGTTTAATGAAGGTGCAGAGTAACACTCTTTAGAAATGTCCTACATTCCTCCGCTGCACATTTAACTCCTCGTTCAAATGATAGCAATGTCTCCTTTGGAAGTGTGCAGACTAATGCAAACAGAGGGGAGGGTTTAATTAAACAGTGGAATTTGATGTAGATATGTCCATGTAAACTTAACTCTCTAATCTTACTTGTCACTTTTAAGAGTTTTGGGGAACACTTTACCAATAAGCTTCATAATTCTTCAAGAAATATACAAACAAAAACAACAACAAAAAAAATTTATAAATGCTGTAAAAGTTAAGTTATTATTAGGGATGTGCATCAGCGATCGAGTACTCGATTACTAGGCCGTGGCAGCGATGATCGATCATGAAAACGATGATTGTGGGGGGAAAAAAAATTCTGATTGGTTATAGCAGCATTTTGGGCGGCACCCTGGGCTCTGATTGTTTAGCTTGCAACAGAATAGGGTTCAAAGTATAGATGTGAGAAGAGAGAGAAGCTTGGCTTTGAAGTCACATAGTGATGTCTGGGTTAGCTAAATACACATCTGATTAATCTAATAGGATTGTGTTGGGATGTTAACATATATTTACATGCAGCTGAATGCGCTGCATATTACCAGTATTTATTTTCATGCTGAAATGCAATGCCCGATATTGACTTATTTGAGTAGTTATTTGAGACGGTCATATTGCTTTTAGATGTTTCTTTTTTTTTTTTTAAATACCGATCCTATAATAATGCAACAGTGATGTTTTTACTTCGTATGGCTTCGAAAACATTCAGGCAATTTTAGGAATCACTTGATAACCCAGACAGCAAGCAATGTTTCATCTACATTCCCAGACAGCAACATAGTTTTGGCCCAGATCCAGCCCACATCTGGCCCGTGTGAAATCGATGCGGGCCAGATGTGGGACAGATCTGGGCCAAAACTATGTTGCTGTCTGGGAATGTAGATGAAAATATAGCACAAATCTGCCATAAACATTAATGACATAAGTATTATAATAAGAACTTTATAGAATGTGAAATCCATAGTAAATCCTGTCCTTGCCCATGTTTCAACGCGCTGTTTAAAGCGCATCACGGCGGGAGCACACACACTCTCACACTCTCTCACACTCTCACACACTCTCACACTCTCACACACTCTCACACTCTCACACTCTCACACTCTCACACTCTCACACTCTCACACTCTCACTCTCACTCACTATAGCGCGTAACTTAAAGTTCACTGGAATTTCGTAAACATAGCATTTTAATGAGAACTTTATAGGATGTGAAATCTTTAGTAAATAGTCATTAAAAAAAATTGTAACATTCATTTTAACAGCCTTCACATATTTTCATTATCTCCATTACGGCCATGCCCCGTCCCCGATTACTCGATTAATCATTTTTTAAACCTATTGATGATCGAAATAAGAAATTGCCAAAAATGCCCATCCCTAGTTATTATTACTTTGTACATTGCATTTTAACAAGTTAGAGGTTCGAGGGGTGGTGTCTCTCCAGTGGGATCATGAACCTTGATCAGCTTTAAGAGCTGGTCTTACTGGAGGACTTCAAAAGTTGTATTCTGGAAAATGTTGGAAATGTCCATTTAAATGAGCAGAGAGTTGCAAATCTTTCCGATACCATGGTTGTAGCCAATGGGTTTGTGTTGAATCAGTGGACTGTTTCCAGTGAGAATTCATCTGTTCACCAATTCACCGATTGGATTCACCTGTTGCTGAGCTAATCAGCTCCACTGATTGGCTGCACTCAGGAGGAAACCAGCATATAAAGCCAGCACTGTCTTGGAGCAAACTGAGAGGATTGCAGATTGTAACCTGTCACATGGACTTCTTTTCTCTGGCACCAGGTAACTTTATGTTTTGTTTCTATTGAGTGCTAACCATTGGTGCTACTGTGGATTTAGCTGGAGACTTGTAAATTTGTTTAGAATTAAAGTGTTTTGTAAGGAAACTTGTAGGGAGGTGGGTGCCTTTTTCTTGTTATTCATTTGCTTTTGGTTTATGTATAGGTAAGTTATGGTTAAAACTGAGTTTGAAATCTTTTGGTTTATGTTGGCCTTTTCCCCCTCCTGAAGCTTATGTTTCCCTTTATCTTTTTCTTATGATTTAATAAAAACTTAAGTTATTTTTGTTTGGAGGTGTGTTATTGGAGCTGGAGACAAGAGGTCCCTGTGCTTTCTCTCTCCAAAATTTGTTACTGCTAGGCCCATTACCTCTAGACTAAAAGAGGGCTCGCACATAACTACAGTCATGGCCAAAAATATCAGCACCCTTGGTAAATGATCAGTGGTTTAAACCCAAACTAAAAAAAAATACTAGAAAACTAGAGAAAAAAAGAAGGTCTTAATCAGTTTTGTTAATTGCTATCAAAATGCATGAGTTAGGTTACTCAGTACATCAAGTTAAGAGTAATTAAGTACAATAAATTCAAAACCTAACAGCTCTATTTACTTAAAATTGGAGACATCGTAACTTAAAGTTAATTGCCTCTTTCTTTTTTTGATTACCTCTTTTGAGTTTTCTCACCTTATTCAGGTTTAGAGTGGAAGGGATGGGTCAACAGTGTAATTACAGAAATTAACTTGTATTTGATTTACATCCAGTTTTTTTTTTTTTTTTTTAAATAAGTACAATGTAAAAACTTGAATGTGCACATTTGAGTTGTAGCAGATTATTCATTTAAATGCAAGTTCATAGTTAAGGCCACCAAAAATAAAGTGAGACCAAAAATTAATCATTTTGATTATTTGAGAAATGACTGAACCTCACCACATCTTAGCAGAAAGAAGACTTCAAACAGTGCAGCAACCTTCTTCAAATCCTATAGAAATGAAAGTAGAATCACACTTCTCACGCATTTCACAGTACCTGTATTGAAGGGAAACAACGTTTGCAATAAATCACTAATAGTTGTCTGTCTTACTATTACTAAAAGCAATAAATGATTACAAAAGGAAGACTATGAAGCTTCCTTGTTTACTCATAAACATTACAGTACATTTTGGGAAACACGTAATGCATTATGCCCTCTAGTTTGTCACTTTCTGAATCAGAATTAGCTTTATTCGCCAGGTGTGCGCAAACACATGAGGAATTTGTGGGTTTTTTTTTTTTAAGGTGCTCCTGGTACATGCATACATGCACATCTGACATGAGAACAAAAAAACATTTAAATATTAAGACTTAACAATAAATAATAGTAATGTGTATGAACAGTAGATTTATGTACAGATTTGTGCATTACTTACTCTATATACAGCTGTATAAATAAAGAGATATGCATATATATATTTACATAATACTTGAGAAGGAGGCAATAATTAAGGATGGAGAATGAATTACAGAAATTAATTACAGAACAAAGGTGTTATGTGTTAGCTGTTTAAGCTGGAGATGGCATGGGGGGGGAAAACAGTTTTTATGCCTAAATGTTCTAGTGCACAGAGATCTGTAGCATCTGTCTGAGGGGTCTTTGATGTTACCTGCCCGTTTCTTCACTCTGGAGTAGTACAAGTCCTGAAGGCTGGACAGGTGGACACCAATGATCCTTTCTGCTGTCTTAACAGTCCGTTGTAGTCTCTTAAATCTGATTTGCTGGCTGACCCAAACCAGACAGTTATAGAAGAGCACAGAACTGACTCAGTAACAGTAAAACTGTGTCATCTGTGCCTGTGGCAGGTTGAACTTTTTCAGCTGACGAAGGAAGTACAACCTCTGCTGGGCCTTTTTCACAATGGAGTCAATGTGAGTGTCCCACTTCGGGTCCTGAGAGATGGTTTTGCCCAGGAACCTGAATGACTCCACTTGACAGAGGGGTCTTTAGAGGTGCAGTCATTTGTGTAGAGGGAGAATAGCAGTGGGGAGAGAACGCAGCCCTGAGGAGCTCCAGTGCTGATGGTGCGGGTGTTGGATGTGTTTTCCCAGCCTCATTAGCTGCTGCCTGTCTGTCAGGAAGCTGGTGATCCACTGACAGATGGAGGTGGGTACAGAGAGCTGGGTCAGGTTATTCTGAAGGGTATCCGGGATGATGGTGTTGAAAGCGGAGCTGAAGTCCACAAACCAGATCCTTGCATAAGTCTCAGGTTTGTCCAGATGTTGGAGAATGTAGTGCAGTCCCATGTTGACTGCATCATCCACAGACCTGTTTGCTCGGTAAGCAAACTGCAGGGGGTCCAGCAAGGGTCCAGTAATGTCAAATGATTTCATGACCACAGATGTTAAAGTAACAGGTCTGTATTCATTAAGTCCTGTAATTTTTGGTTTCTTGTATACAGGGATGATGGTGGAACATTTGAAGCAGGAGGGGACTTCTCACAGCTCCAGTGTCTTCATCTTTTTCCATCCTGTTCGATCCAATTACACAAAACATATTGACAGTATCAATAATTGAGGTCTTCATCTTTATTCATGGACCAGATCATCTGATAATCATTCATAGGGTTATGTGAACATTTGCCTACAGACTCTTTCACCACATTATTTATTCCTACTACACTTTTTTTTTTTTTTTTTTTTTTAATTACTACATTTTAACAGAAAGGATGGAAAACGATTCTTACAGAAGATTACATTAATTCCACCTGCTTTGTCTATTTATGGTCTATTTATTTGGTGCATCCCAAAACACAACACTTGTAATGCCTCTTTGGCACTGAAATTGTATAGCTACAGCAGTAATGGCAGACCATTATAGGCTGGTTGTTTTCATACACTGCGGCCACACAACTGTGTTCAAACACCTTAAAGTGATTTCTGCATAACTGGTCCCCTTTAATCATTTTACGTGACAGATTGTAAATCACTCACCATTAATCAGCAGCAGTAGTGACACACAGTGGGATCAGAAACCTCACTGTGACCAACGTCAACTCCAGCACCTGCACACATTTACACACATTAAATATTTGCTTATTTATTTTGTTAGATTTTTTATTTTCTGTGTATACTGTGCTGATTAGTGAAAACTTAACTTAAATTATGCACATTACTTATAAATATTCATAAAAGAAATAAATAAAAAATAGTTTGGATCAGTGAAAAATCAAGGATCTTATTATTTGAGCCCAACTTTATCTTTACCTGAGGTCAAATGCTGCTGCAGATCAAACTCAGGGAGATTCTCTCTTCAGCAGCTGAATACAGTGATGATGAACTGAAGACCTTACGATCCTCCCGTGTAGTTCTGGGCTGATTCCTCACCGTTCTCATGATCATTGAAACTCCACGAGCTGAGATCTTGCATGGAGCCCCAGTCCGAGGGAGATTGACAGTTATTTTGTTTGGGAATAATCGCACCTACTGTTGTCACCTTCTCACCAAGCTGCTTGGCGATGGTCTTGCAGCCCATTCCAGCCTTGTGTAGGTCTACAATCTTGTCCTTGACATCCTTGGACAGCTCTTTGGTCTTGACCGTGGAGGAGAGTTTGGAATCTGATTGATTGCTTCTGTGGACAGGTGTCTTTTATACAGGTAACAAGCTGAAACTCCCTTTAAGAGAGTGCTCCTAATCTCAGCTCGTTACCTGTATAAAAGACACCTGGGAGCCAGAAATCTTGCTCATTGATAGGGGATCAAATACTTATTTCACTCATTAAAATTCAAATCAATTTATAACTTTTTTGAAATGTGTTTTTCTGGATTTTTTTTGTTGTTATTCTGTCTCTCACTGTTCAAATAAACCTACCATTAAAAAGAATTATGGTTAAAATAAACTGTGAATTAAAATAATAAAATATAATACAATAAAATTAAATATTTAATACAATTAAATATTTTATTAATATTAACCTAGAATAATAAATTATGTAAACTGAATTTCATTTATTATTGATGTGTGCAACAATGACAGTTAAGTTATAATATTGTTATTCCTCATTATCAGCAAGCATATAAAGAAAACCAATAAAACACCTCTGTATTCTGAACTATAACATAAAATAGCTTCACCTCATGAGAAATAATGTTTAGTCAAACTCAATAGTCAGGTTTTTTTAAGGAAATGGAAGCTTTAGTGCAAGTTCTACTAGGAAGACTTAATGCTACGTCACACATTACAATTAGATCTAGTGAATCGACACGAGAAATATATAAGCGCTCTACTCACCCTTCCTTGTGTTTGCAGGGGGGTAGGCTCCACCCCTGCCTTCGTCTCGGCAGTAATAGCTGAATCATCAACCTAGATTCAAGCTACGGCTGGGGCCTACGCCAAAGAATTCTGTTATGTCTTGGTTTTGTAAAATAATCACCTCCCAAGTGTCAGTCCTGTGTCCCTATGTCTTGTGTTTCCTCCCTCTTGTGCCCTTATTTGGTTAGTTTCCTGTTATTAGTTCATTATTGGTTAATTTCTGTCCTGCTGTGTTTAATTATCTTGTTTAGTTTGATAATTATTTAAACCCTGTGTTTCCCTGAGTCTAGCGTCCGCTGTTAAATGTCATTTTTGTCTTCCTCTGTTGGATTCCCTGGTGATTGTGTGATTAAAGATAATAGATATGAAGAATATCCGTGCTTCCTCGTTCCTTGCTCCAAGCGTAATCGTGACACCGAGTCTTTCTGGTAGAACTAGCTGATCAAGATTCCCCAATACCTATATGACCATCACTGCATGGACAGTGTTAGTAATTTCATTCTCCGTTATCATGCAATGAAAAGTTTATTGTTTGCAGTTTAAGCACATTATCACAAAAAAAAAACACATGCTTTTTCAGGTGACTTCAGGTTACTGTGACTTTGGTATATTCAAAGAGAGTGCCACACTGCTCGTATGAACATACGCAAATGTATCTCTCAAATTCATTCAAAACTTTGGTTATTTATGAAATGGATGAACCCAACCCTTTCTTATAAGAAAGAACACTTCAACATGCAACATTCTTCAAAACTGTAAAATTTTATGAGAAATACCCTAGGTGTTTTTTTGTTTGTTTGTTTTTCATTCTCTAACTGAAATGTGACCCTGGACCACAAAACCAGTCTTAAGTTGCTGGGGTATATTTGTAGCAATAGCCAAAAATACATTGTATGGGTCAAAATTATTGATTTTTATTTTATGCCAAAAATCATTAGGATATTAAGTAAAGTGAAGAGATTTTGTAAATGTCCTACTTTAAATATATCAAAACTTCATTTTTGGTTAGTAATATGCATTGCTAAGAACTTCATTTGGACAACTTTAAAAGTGATTTTCTCCATATTTAGATTTTATTTTTTTTGCACCCTCAGATTCCAGATTTTCAAATAGTTGTATCTCAGCCAAATATTGTCCGATCCTAACAAACCATACATCAATGGAAAGCTTATTTATTCAGCTTTCATGTGATGTATAAATCTCAATTTTGAAAAATTGACCCTTATGACTGGTTTTGTGGTCCAGGGTCACAAATGACTACAGCTGAATTTGCATTTGAGGCATTTTTTTTTTTTAATGGATATCAATTAGATTTTCAGCATAATATATTTCTGATTAACCTTTGCACTTTTAATGTTATTTGTAGCAAGAAATTAGTATTATATTAATTAAATATTCGTTTAGTTATCACCAAAACCTGTTCTATTTTGTTGTAGATCAATAAAACTTTACACTGCCTCAGAAGCCTGTCCAAAATCAGTTTCATGAGGTGCCTTTGTGCAAAAACGCTGCCTGCAAAGTCATTGCCTCATAAGGCAGTGATGGCAAGAGAGAGGTTAAAAAGCTCCAGAGCTGATGAGGGAGAGGAAGCTAGACAGACTGTGAGATGATGCTGAAAAGCTTTTTATTTTTGTTTATAGACTGTAGAGGATTGTTTTTTTGGAGTTGATAAACGTTATTGAACTAGCTCACTGACTGTGATTCCATCTTTTCTGATTGAACCTTCATTATGCTACAATCAATTATTTAAAAATATTATTCATTATCATTTTGAAAGGTTTTGTAAACTCACCGTTGAGCAGCGAGTGCTCGACAGAAGGCAAAGGTGAACAGCACAGTGCAGGTAAAGCTTAGTGGAGTTTTCAGTGAAGATGAACATCCTGAAGGAGAAACGGCTGGATGTCGAGACGCCATCATTTGGATTGGGACACCTGAGAATAACAATTATGACAATCAACAAATCAAATTATTTTATTCAGTTCAAAAGTGATTCTGTGAATCTTCACACATTTGCATTCCATGTTAAAAAAAAAAAAAAAAAAAGGAACCTTGTGCTTTAGTCCTGAAACATTTTTTATGAAATCTGAGATTTCTGACCCTGCCTAGACAGGGGAACAAAAAGTATTCTCATAACTTTATAAAATTACGATTGAACCACTGATGTCCAACGATGTCCTTACTAAGTTTCTAGACATTGAATGGTAGTTCCCTTGCTGTCTATGCAGGGTCAGAAAGCTCTTGGATTTCATCAAAAATATCTTACTTTCTGTTCCGAAGATGAACAAGTTTGGAATGATATGAGGGTAAGTAATTAATGACAGAATTTTCATTTTTGGGGGAACTATCCCTTTAGGAATGAGCCTTAAAAAAAAACGATCTCTCTAACGATGAGATCCCAGCGGAGACCATTCACAGGTGTAGCCCAACACGTGTCCATCACCAGGGCAAACTGACGGCTGTCAACCCCCTCAACACGAACTTCCACATTCATCTTCTGGTCGAGCTCTGCATCCACTCTACCAGTGAAGGGCCGGGTAAACTCATCATCCTCATATGGAGTCATCCGAACCTGATATCTGCCTTCACCAGCGGGGAGGGTCTCGTGCACAATGCTGTTAAAATGTTCAAGTTAAAAAAAACAAAGAAAAAAAAAAAAAAACTGGATTTCCACTTAATCTATATTTAACAATATTTTAATAGCATTAATTTTTGCCAATATTGTCAACTTGATTGCACAGACACTATTGCACTGTAAAAAAAAAAAAAAAAAAAAAATTGAGCGAACTTTAAAAAACATGTTTTACCAGCTTCAGCAGATTTTTGAGTTTGCTCAACTTGTTTTTGTGGGAGATTCTCAAATTTTGTTGTATAAACTTAAAACAACAAATTGAGAAAACTCAAAAATCTGCTGAAGTTTGTTGCCTTAAAATTTTAAGTTGGCTCAACATTTTTTTTTTTTTACAGTGTGGAAGAGAACTGAACTGGACGATAACATCACTGAATCAACAAAGAACTGACTTTAACTTAAAAAATTACTTTTTACTATTGTCCTATTTTTAGACCTGCTTTACAGCAGAATTTAATTTTTACTGACACACTATTTTACTATTTAATACTGTGAAGCACTTTGACACAATCTGTGTTGTGTAAAGTACTATATAAATAACAATGAAGAGAATAGCATACATATTCTTGAAATATATATTTACAAATTTTTACACTGTGCATTATTTTTTTCCTGCTTAAAAAAACTCCCACCTCTCCAGTGGGTTGATTTCCGCATTCATAGAAAAAGTTTGTGTTTGAGGATAAACGCAGCTGAAAGAAAGCTTGAGGATTTTCTCTCTGCTGATGAGACCTTCTGACCTCGGTGTCCCCAGAATAAAGTTACTGTAGATGAAGTGGGTGCCGTTGGCCTGTGGACAACATATATATTATTTGAACATATCAATCACTTTATTTCACTCATTAAATAAAATGTTAACATACAGTATTTACAACTAGCTTTGTATAGCTACAATGTCAGTAGCATATGAAAATCAACAGTATCCAGAGGTGGGTAGAGTACCCGAAAACTGTACTCAAGTAAAAGTAAAAGTACTTGAAGAAATATTTACTCAAGTAAAAGTAAAAGTAATAGTCTGAATAGTTACTTGAGTAAGAGTAAAAAAGTATCGGATAAAAAACTACTCAAGTAGTTAGTTACTAGTTACTTTGGATATACTGAATATAGTCTATTTTTATTTAGATATATAGATATTTAGATACATTTTTTATATACACACACACACTGCCGTTCAAAATACTTTTAATGTTTGTTTTTTTTAATGTAATTTATTTCAGTGATGCAAATCAGAATTTTTATCAGCCTGATTTATTATCAATGCTGTTTTTTTTTTTTAGCTTTCTATTCATAAAAGAATCCTGAACAAAATGTCACAGGTTCCAAAAAATATTAAGCAGCAAAACTGTTCCCTGTTGAAAAAAACAGTATATGCTGGTATGGTATGTTTTGAAGCATGGGATGCTGGTTTGAGCACCAGCTCAAGACCAGCACATGACCAGCACAAACCAACATCCCAGCTTCAAAACATACCTAACCAGCATATGCTGTTTTTTTTTAATTTATTTATTTATTTATTTTCAACAACACTGGTTATAAATCAATATATTTGAATGATTTCTGAAGGATCATATGACTCTGAAAACTGGAGTAACAGCTGATACAAATTCTGATTTGCATCACTGAGTTAAATTAAATTATATTTTAAAGTTTAATTATGTATTATAAATGTATATAACCTCTGACACGGAGAAGAGTGAAAACTCCTCACATGACCGCTACAGAACATCTGAACATAACGAAACAAATGCACTTCTTCCGTCTGTTCTGCAAAATGTAAACAAATGTAGCCTTTATTTCTGCAAGCGTAAATATTGTGAAAATATCAATATTAATTGTGTCTTGGCAAGGCATTCCTCCTGGAACTAACGCGGGTTTGGCGGCTGTTTATTTCATACTCTGTGACAATGAATAAATTATACATTGTATAGAAGGTACATGTACAACAAATTGGTAATGTCATGGTATCGTGTACTGTAATCGAATCTATACCTGTGGAACCGACAGCACACGCGGTGTTCATCTAATAAAGATCTTCATAGCTAGCAATAGCCTTTCCACGTCTTCAACGCTCTTGACGTTCGAGCCGCGTCAGACTCAGCGCGTGCGGGGTGCGGCAGGGAACTGAACGAATCATTCAAACTGATTCGCGAACCGATTCACTGGTCTGCCAACTGGTTTGATCAAGCCTTCGAACAGAATTGACTCAAAAGAATGAATCATTCGCGAACGGGCATCGCTCATTGCCCAGAAAAAAAAAAAAAAAAAAAGTAGACGGCGCGCTTGGAATAAATTGAAGGATTTTTAATGCATTAAGATAAAGTAACGAGAGGAGCGTCGCCCACAGTAACGAAGTAAAAGTACCGTTTTTTCACTAAAAATGTACTTGAGTAAGAGTAAAAGTACCCATTTTTAAATATACTCTAAAAGTATTAGTTACCCAAAAAATTTACTCAAGTAAATGTAACGAAGTAAATGTAACTCGTTACTACCCACCTCTGACAGTATCTACCATTCTTTCACTATATTACCTGTAACAAGAGCTCTCATTTTATTTTGTCTTTTTAACAGCTCCAGAGCATTTGTTAAAAATACAGCTTGTTTTTCTGCATTTTTTGTATCTGCCCCCTTAACCTGTCAGACTGATCCCAATGCAATTATGAAGCTGTCATGCCTTTTTTTGCAAAAGAGAATGGCACACCCCTTTTCATCTGTTTTCTCTTTTTAAAAAAGGCCATTGTGCTGCATAAACAGGCAAGTTTCCTTCTTTGCACAAAAGAATAGCTGTGCTTAAATCATTGATTTGACTCAAGTCTTTTTTAAGTGAACATGTTGTAGCCATATTTTTGTTTTATATTTATGTTTAAATATTATTTGTTTGTGTTTTCTTTGAGTTTAATCTGTTAATTCTGAAAGAAAATTGTAAATGTCATAAAGGGCGTGGTAATGAATTGGACGGCAGCACGCTGGGAGAAATGGAGTGGGTCAGACCATTTTTGACCACTTCATACATTTTTGTTTGTAGAAAATCCCTCTTTTGAACAAATTTCATTTTGTATAATTTGTATCTTAATTTATATGCTTTTTGTTGATCAGTTATCAAAATCAAATAAACAAGAAGAAAGCAAAATCGTATTGTGGAATTAAGTACATAAGACTAAACCCACTACCATGCTTCCGTGGCCTAAAGAAGGCTAAAACAGAACATTATGTTAAAAGAAGTCAGAAGCACTCTAGATGATAGAGGTTTGCTTTATTCTTTTAGGGTTTTTTCCCAAACATTCAGTACAAAGATTGAGATGACATGCATTTTGATAGCATTTTGATTGATTGATTTGCACCACAGATGTGTTCATCGTTATCAAAATGGAATTCCACTCTGCCATTCCGGATCGTTCCTTTGCAGTTGAGATCATTGAGGTGTAAGACGTCTGCTGGAAAACCAGCCTCAAAGAGCTGACAGCGAGACACAGACATGGATCCAGAGCTGCTTTCACAGGTTTCTGAGAAATCTGAGAGAGAAAACAAAAAAAAAACACATTTTTTTTGTTGTAGAATGAGTCACCTAAATAATCTGGTCTGGTCTGGTTCTCGGTACACAAACAGCCATAGACGCCGTTTTTCTCTCCACACCATTCATCCTCTGTGCAGTTGAGTTCTGAACAGAGGTCTGAAAAAGAGAACCAAAGAATGAATTAAATGATACAATAAGGGCATAAACTAATATCATGTTCTTAATTGATCTGCAAATAAGATTAATAAATGATTATTGGAAAAAAATTGCATTATTTGTGTGCATGTAAACGTAGTCATTGAAGAAAAACAACTGAATGTGGGGGGCGCGCTTTCATGTTGGCCACAATTATTGGCACCCAATTATTGCAACGTCCTTTTCCCAAGACAACAGCTCTGAGTTTGTTCCTATAATGCCTGAAGAGTTTGGAGAACACCTGATAAGAGATCAGAGACCATTCCTTCATACAGATTCACAGCTCCATGTAGGGGCTTCTCCTCTTCAGTTCACCCCACTCATTTTCTATAGGGTTCAGGTAATTGGCACTTGGACGACCATGGCAGAAGCTTCATTTTGTGCTCAGTGACACATTTTTGTGTTGATTTTGATGTTTGTTTTGGATTATTGTCCTGATGAAAGATCCAACCACGGCCCATTATAAGATTTCTAACAGAGGCAGTCAGGTTTAGATTTTTTTTTTTTTATCAGTTGCCATTTATAAACCTGTGGAACAGGAAGTCATGGCTGGACAATTTCATGCTCCTATTGTCACCCGGGTGTGCTAAAAAAATGTAAATACGAATGGTGATATCCTTCAGAGATATTTTACTCATAAGAATTTCTAGGGGTGCCAATAATTGTGGCCAACATGCATTGGAGAAAAAAAAAAAGAAAAAAACATTTGTTTCATCATGAGATTTTCTCCCCACTTTCAATTGTTTTTGTGAATGTTTTGAATGAAAGATCAAAAACATAAACAATGCAGATTTATTTTCACAGCCGCCTTTGCTCATATTTACCAAGGGTGCCAATAATAGTGGAGGGCACTGTACATTTTCTGAAGAAAATTTGAGTGGTGCTTGCCGTGGGAAAACTTGGCACTCGCACTAATATTAACTATATTCGTGTTGGCATTATGTTAACAACATGTTAACACAAGTAAAATTTTAAAACAAAATTAGCATGATGTTAGCATGTTAAACAAGCTGTTAATGTGATTAGCATGATGCTCGCAACATACTACCATGATTAACATATTAGCATGATTAGCATGTTGCTAGCATGATGCTAACAAGCTGTTTTTAACAAGAAGGTAACATGAGTAGCATGATGCTAGCAACAGTATACCTCCATTTCCCCATGATGTATGTTATATGTACTTACAAGTCATTTGCCCACCGGCAACTATAGTTGCCGCTTGGACTTTTGACTAAGTAGGCCTATACAAGAAAACTATAGATCTCTTGTAAGATTTGTTTTGTTTGAATGATTCTAGAGACCTTCATGATTATGTGGATGTATATATTTCAACAAAAAATACTTATTAGTAGCATGAAAAAGACCTTTGTTTGGGAGGGTTTGCCTTTGCCATGCTTGCTAGAAATAGGGGTAGGAAGTTGACAGCCTCATGTGAAAGGAAGGAAGTGAATACCTTTTTTTCCCCCTTGAAATCCTTTATTTGATTGTTAGCTTGCATGTCATTGAGACATAAAACATGGATAACATCTAGAAAAATACTTACAAAAGGAAAATGACAACTATAAACTGCGACAACTATAGTTGCCAGTGGGCTTAAATGGGTTAACTGTAATTTGCTTTGCTGTAAAATGGATTACAGTATAATACTGCAATTAACATCATTTTTACAGGATTTTAATGGCAACTTTTTTGCCAGTAAAATCCTGTAAATTTTAAAGTACATTTTTTACATGAAGTGAAAGAATGATCATACTTGATGTTTGTCCACTGGTTATTTCACCTGTTAAATAAACAAGGTAAACATTAGGATTGAATATTTGGAAATGACCGATTGTAAATCACTGACCATAAATCACACACAGAGAGATCAGAAACCTCATTGTGATGAGCAGCTCCTCCTGCACCTGCACACACACATACAACATACAAACACATAAAATGTTTCTTATTTACACTATTTTAGATGTGTTTTTGTGCAAATCTGGGGGAAAAAACACCTTTGATTATAATGTGACAGATATTTAAATAGCCTAAACTAGATCCATCAAAACATCATCTGTGATCTAAAGAGTAATTTGATCTAAATAGGATAAAACAAGGAAGAGAAATAGCTTTACCTGAGGATACAGGGATGATGAACAGCAGCTCTCACAATCTCATCAGTGCCTTTATTAATAACTGGGGGTGGATCATCACTGGAACAAAAAGTAATCTCAAGAAAGTGACTTAAATCAGTTTTTCATTGTTCAATAGCTATTACGATATTTGTACAGTATTGTTTCTTTGCATGAGCCCATCATTTAGAAAGACGTTCTTTTCTGTGTGTGAACAGATGTGACTGTAGATGGAATGATGGTGAGTCACCTTAAAACACCTGCATGGGTAAACCAAAGGTGTCTCATTCTGTTCTGTTTCAATAATGTTTAACCACCAACACCAACTTGATTAACAAGAACCACAAAGAATAAGACTAATGTCACATGATTTGATCATTTAAACTAAAGAAAAGAATCAACTCTGGCCTGTTCCTTAAGAAAGTGAACACTATATTCACATGCTTACCAGCAATGTTCTTCTGCACTTTCGTCCTCTGCACATTTTAGCAGGAGATCATTATTATTCAAAAAAACTAATGTGATGCACGTTGTAGGATCAGAACAAATCAGATAATTTAAGATTCGATCAGATCATCGAAACATGAGGAGCCGAAATTGCAGAGAGGCCCCAAGAAAACAGGACAACATCATAAATTAGATCCTAGCACCAGCCTCTTTCACAGGACAGCTTGCAACATTAAGACAAAAGAACACTTATTGATAAGTCCAACGCGGGAAGGAGATCGTCAAATTTGGGGCAAATAATCAAGATTAATGGTCAAAGAGATGGCCATCACATGTGTTCCACGAGAGAAATCACAAGCTTTTTTTAGATTGACTTTCCCCCACACATAGAAGACAAAGAACCAGACTGAAATTCCTTTGTCCAAAGAACATGTATTTTGGTCTCCATAGAACTACACAGAGACTTTCTTTTTCATATGCACCTAAAATCATCCTAAAAGGACATTTCTATGCATAACCCCATATTATGTATGTAACCCACACATTAGACTATAATGTTTTAAGCGCATATTATGTATGTCTTTTTAATAACTATTGAATGACTTTAAGGGTTATTCGTGTTTGGTATGTATGAGTTTGACAATTCTAGCTTGTGTTGTAAACCTATGTCTTCTAAAGTTTAGGCAACTCAGAAGTGAAGACCAGGAGACTTCGGGTTGTATCTTCAGCAGGATTCTTTTATTGAGAACACAAGCTGTCGGTAGCTGTAGTCATCGAAAATCTAACTTAAAGCAGTGATACATTGTAGTTTATATACATTTAGGGGGCAGTGCTTAGGAATGGAACCCAAGCACCTGGGTGACAACCTTAAGACATGCAAATGAGGTATTCAGGTATAGCATACTGCCCCATTTAACGACTCCTAATCTAATCAGCCTAACTGCCCAAAGACGGGGGCAGGGGCAGCAAGAGCAATTACAAACAAAAGGCAAGAGTCACCGTCGTCTGGCTCATTTCACTTACAATAAGAGAACAGGAACTGGCAGGGACCTCTTGAATCGTTCATCTGATGTCATCATCTTCACCATAAATGCTAAATACAATGTATATAACTTCTTCAGTTTGTACACTATTACATAGGGATCTAAATTAAACATTTAAATAAATTTGTAATCCCACAATTCCCCCTTTGAGAGTTCTAATAACTCTCACAAAATACAAATTTAGACACTTAAAAGTTTATTCTTGTAACTTGTGATCGTTACAGGCACATAGCACTTGTTCTGTGTTGATTGTCTGTAGGGACGAACTGCATGCTGACACAGAAACAAAACATACAATTATGGTCCGTGAAGTTCTTACGGGTAATAATCTTTTCTGGTTGGAACTGTCATTTCCTCGTGAGAGGCGGAAGTCATTTGCTGAATGAAACACTTGATACTGTGGATGCATAGATAGTACACCAGTATGAGAAACAACAGCAGAGCAGAATTGCTATGTCCTTGATCCACAGCCAGGGTTTACCTAACAAGTTTCCGAACCATGAAGAATTATCTTCAGTCATCTGGTGTAATTTTACTGAAAGATCAAGGATGTCTTGTTGGATATTGTTCAAGTTCTTGGTTGGATCCATTAAACCGGTGCAGCATTCAGGGCCGATAATGGTACTGGCTCCCCCTTGTGTTGCAAGAATGTAATCCAAGGCCACTCTGTTCTGTAAGATCATCATCTTGTGTGAAGCGAGAGTGTCCGTGATATTGCCCAGGGCCAAAACCGTATCATTGGCCAATTTCTGTACAGAATCCGACAGGCTTCTGACTTGATCGAGAGCCTGCATGACGCCATACGATGGGATTAATGCTCCAAGAGTTCTTGACCACCACGTTTGTACACAAGTGAGTCCTGGAATGCAGCCCTCTTTGTTGGTAGAAGCTGAATTTTGTAGATGTGGAGAATTTGAGGTGGAGTGTGTGTTTTCTCTGATAGCTGGTAGAACATAAACCAGGGTGCACCTGCCGTTGAATTGGCTGGGTAGGATGCTGTAGACAGAAGTTCCACATAACCACAAAGTGCCAGTCGGTGGAGGAATCATACACAACTGATTTATAGCAAAAAATTTCGGTAGGGATGGGTTCCCGTAGAGACACTCTTTTAAGTCATTCTCCTCTTCGTAACTGATGTAGTAACGCATACATTGAATTTGGTTCCTCTTTAATCACAAAGCTGCAACGTTCACGAGGAATTTCACCCAGTGTAGTCGATGCTGGAGCATAATTTTCCATGCACCAATAGAACATCATTGGCATGAGTAGATCTGTCATGATGGGAGTAGCTGAAGTTAGGTTGCAGGATGGTAGTCCAGGAATGCAACACGTAGAAGCTGGAGGAATCGTTACGTTGTGACATGTATCCTTGTTGTATAATCCACTGGTATGATGATCGAATAAGGTACACGTATCACATTTGGAGATGGGGTGTGCCACCCATGGGATTCCTGCTCCTACTGAAGGTGCGTGTGGCATGCAAACGTTCTTTCCAGCAAACAAGGCATTTCTTGACATATTCATCAGCTCTAAGAATATGTTGTTTCTGGGGTCTACACTTAGCGTGATGTCCATGATGGTTAATAATACGACAATCTTGTTCATGTTGATGATGACTGAAGTTCCCGTATGTGATTCTCTGCGTTGTGTATTTTTTTCTTTGTTCTGTCTTCGTGACAGTTGGCTCGGCAGTGGGTCTCGTTGTCTTTAGAGGTTGTGGCTTCACACGCAGGTGAGGAGTTCGGTGCGCATGGGTCTTGGAACAGCCATCAAGTGGTATCTGCACAGAGGAAGAAAGAAAACAAAAGACAGAGCAGTATTTGTTCTAAAGACTGCAAACATTAGGGTTGTATCCTCTGTTCAATCTGAGTCTGCTATTGTTGTTCCTTCTTTCCCTATTTCTTAATTCACGAGACACCTAAAGAACAGTGAGGTGAGGGTGGACTAGTGGATGGGGAAAGGCCTATGAGGGTGTGTTCACCACAGGGTTGGCCCCCGAAGCCTGTTGCATCCGGTTCTTCCCTGGGTTCCTTACTGGTCCATGTGTCCTATCCTATCCCTGTAGGTGGTGTGCAAACTTTAGTGTGTGACATCTCCATCCTCTAATGGAACATCAGTCATAACAAACATCATAACCCAAAGAGGATAGGTGAGTGACTGTGGTGTGCTGTAGTATAGCTTTGAAGGCTGTGAGTGTACTTAACTAGCATTCTCTCAGTGGAAGGAAGTGACAGTAACCTTCCTGTAGTTTTATTTACAAAGAATCTTTCAGCTTTGTTGTACATTACTGGGGAATTAAGCACTCACAGCCCTAACAGTTAACACCTGAGCAAACTGCTCCAACAGTTCGGTGAAGCGGGGAGGGGCTGCTTCAGAGTACCAAGTAGACTGAGTAGAAGCTGAGTAAAGCTGTTAATTTCTCCTAATGTCTTTTGCTTTTCCTACACTCTTTCATCCAGTGTCCAGGTTTACCACAGTAATAACAACTGCCCTCCTTCTTAGGACACTTACGTTTCTGTCGGTTCTCTGTGTTAACCTTAAAGGACGCTGCTGCAATCTTTACTCTGGTTTTAACATCAGAGTCTCTTTCCCAAGTAGCTAACCTGTCCAAGCTGTTTTGCAAGCTTCCAGTGGACCATGTTAGATCTAAGAACGGCAAAGCTGATCTGTACTCTGATAAAAGGCCATCAAACCATGTTCGAACTAGTGGTCCTTTGTCTTCAAGCACACTTTCAGAATCATCCACTATTCCACTGTAAGTTACAGCTGACTGACAAAACCTTTCAGTGTATTCACTCACAGTTTCTTCTTTCTTTTGCACACAGTTAGTGATTCTGGACCAGTCTATTTTGGGTCCCATGACATTCTTTAGAATTTTCAAAACACCTTCTCTCAAATCGTCTCTACTGGCATGTTGTAGTTCAGAAGTAACAGCAGACTCAAAACTGTTGAATTCAGATTCAGTTAGAATTTGTGACATCAGCTGTGTGACTTCTGCTAACGACATGTCGAGAGACGCATTTTGTTGATCAATGCTCTTCTAAATTCAGAAAAATCTGTGCGTGCTGAGGGTAAGCTCTGGGACAGTCTCTATATCTTTAGGTCCTAGTGTTTTGGCAACAGTTTGTACTTGCACAACAGAAGAGTTGGGAGCAACACTTTCAATTCCCTCAATTCCTTGAGATCGTCTCTTAGCGCCACATACCTTCACTGAATCTACAGGCACATCAATTACTGATTGGATGATTACATCTCTTTCAAAGAAAGCTTGTAAGTCAGGATAATTGTCATTCGGTTGACTAACTTCTTCCACATCAGTTTTTGCTGAAGCTTTGTTGTGGTTCAATTTCTTAGTAAAATAGGATACTCTAGCACGGAGCTCTTTGTTCTGTTTCTCTAGCTCTGAGTTACGCTGAGATTGTTGTGTAGCTAGCGCTAAACCAAATTCTCTGTGGCAGCAGATAATGCCTTTAACATTGTTCTTGCGAATACATGCTCCTAACACCTTTTTACACTCATCTACAGACCAAGTCTTGTCTGGATGGATCTCATATTTCTGCGTTAGTTCTTGTCTAACTTTCTCAGTGATTATTAGGTTCATTTGTTCCCCTAACAGTGTTTTGAATTCACTATCTGACCACAATGGAGTCGCAAGACCATCCTTTTCTGTTGTTTGAATCAGCCTAGCATTCCTTCTAACCATCTTGTGAGTTTCTTTGTTACCACACAATCAAAAACACTAAAACTTCTCTGATCAACAGAGGGTACACTTGTTAACACAGCTTAACCATTGTTAACTTTCCAAATTACCAACACGTCACACTTAACTTCCCTGCCTACAAGGACAGAGGATAAACCAAAATTATTAGCATGAAATGCTAAACTTCTCTGTGAAAAGAGGATAAAACAAAATAACTAGCACGTAAATGCCAATCTTCCCTGCCTACACAGAACAGAGGATAAAACAATATTAGCACTTGATGCTAAACTTCCCTGCCTGGACAGAGGGTAACTTCATCTCTAAAAGTTCATTTTTTTAGAGGAAAACTTAGTTAACCAAACCCTACAGCTGTCTGTTAACTCTTCTCTGTGCGCAGAGGATAACTAAATTTGTACTGGTCTTAAAGGTTCTTTTGGATTAGAGACAGCACTCACCACAACCTTAGTTGAGAGAAAAATTCAGTCTGGAAATCTTTTGTTCAGCTTGAAGTTTTCGCTGGATTCCAAAAGATGCAGTCTGGAAGCAGATCTTTGTTTGAGCTTGAAGTTTTCAATCTGGATTCAGGTGAGGAAGCTGGAACTCTATCCGGGTCACGGCACCATCTGTTGTAAACCTATGTCTTCTAAAGTTTAGGCAACTCAGAAGTGAAGACCAGGAGACTTCGGGTTGTATCTTCAGCAGGATTCTTTTATTGAGAACACAAGCTGTCGGTAGCTGTAGTCATCGAAAATCTAACTTAAAGCAGTGATACATTGTAGTTTATATACATTTAGGGGGCAGTGCTTAGGAATGGAACCCAAGCACCTGGGTGACAACCTTAAGACATGCAAATGAAGTATTCAGGTATAGCATACTGCCCCATTTAACGACTCCTAATCTAATCAGCCTAACTGCCCAAAGACGGGGGCAGGGGCAGCAAGAGCAATTACAAACAAAAGGCAAGAGTCTCCGTCGTCTGGCTCATTTCACTTACAATAAGAGAACAGGAACTGGCAGGGACCTCTTGAATCGTTCATCTGATGTCATCATCTTCACCATAAATGCTAAATACAATGTATATAACTTCTTCAGTTTGTACACTATTACATAGGGATCTAAATTAAACATTTAAATAAATTTGTAATCCCACACTTGAAACGTTTCTTCCAATTGATTCTTTGTCAAATGTATCATATTCTGGTTATAGAAATCACATCCAAAAGTATACTTTGCAAGAGTGTGGAAAATTTGGACCATGTGACTGATAACATGCTGATTTATGATGGAAGGAACACACCTAGCTAAGATAATAGCCTATCTAATTGGTCAAGACACCAGATGGGATGTGTCCAGAAGCCGAGTTTAAAAACTCAGGACACCATCAAATCTTGCCCTTCTCTCTTCTTCTTCTTCCTCGCTCTTCTCTCTTCTCGCCACCGCGTTTTGATGCTGCTTTTTAGCACTCTTTGAGCGTGTTCTGGCCTACGGGCCAGTTGCTACTTAACACCACGATGAGAAGAAAAACCACCTAGTCTCATTATATCCTTTCTTTCTTTTATATTAGTTTCTTTTCCATTGCGAGTTTCATGTTCTCAGTTTAAGTTTTGCCGCCACGCCTTGTCTCCGAGTTCAACTCGAGCCTGTGACCGCCTCAAAAATGACAGAAGGGAATCTTAACACAAAGGCAATGCAAGTACAAACTTCCAGGCTGAACTGATGCATTTAATATAAATTTTAGCCTCATTGAGAAACTCAATGCGAGGGTTAAATAAGTGATTGATGGTTGTTCAGGTCTATGCAATAGCCCATATTGCTCTAAACTTGGGATATCACATTTCCATTCTCTTAAACTCATCCTGTCCTCACTTTCTCTCTTTCTGCAATGTGTGAATGCGTGTGTTCATGTGTTAGATTAGTTTATGTTTTAGGATTATATAAATAAAGGGTCACACTTTATATTAGGTGGCCTTAACTACTATGTACTTACATCAAAAAATAAGTACAATGTTCTTATTGTGTTCATATTGTATTGCAAAACACTATTGCTGCTATTGAGGTGGGATACGGGTGAGGTTAGGGACAGGTTTGGTGGTATGGGTCGGTTTAAGGGTGGGTTAAGGTGTAAGGGATTGGTCAACAGTGTAATTATAAATGTAATTACAGAAATTAATTACAGATGTAATTACATATAGGTATTTTTAAAAATAAAAGTACAATGTAAAAACATGTATGTACACAATAAGTGCATTGTACCAAATAATTAATTCAAATGTAAGTACATAGTAGTTAAGGCCACCTAATATAAAGTGGGACCAAATAAAGTCTTATTTATATTGAAAAGAGAAGTATCTTGTGTTTTGTGCTTACAAGTTGTTACTTATTACTGTGTTTTTACTATATTTTGGATTTTAATATCCAGCGCAGAGCTGATGTTATACAGCTCGTTCAGTGAATCGCCGACCGACTCGGTGATCAGCCGCACAAAAAAAAGATTCTGTTCAAATTGCCTATAAAATCATAAATGATTCCCTTTGAGCTAAATTTAATTATTTACATAGTAACCCTACAACGTCTCCAAAATCTCCACTGGAAATGTACAGACCAATTCAAATACAGGAGTCATGTGCATGTTGCTTTATTATTGATCTGGATATGTCACTCTTGATTTAGCTTTCCAATCATATTGTATTTATTAAATACATAGATGTAGGCAAGGCAAGGCAAGGCAAGTTTATTTATATAGCACATTTCATACACAGTGGTAATTCATAACAAGGAATTTAAAATAATAATAATCACAACAATAAAAACAAAGTGATTTAAAAATTGATTTAAAAAGAATTTAAAACATTTAAGAATAGAAAATGATTGTACATAATGCAATTAGTTTGGACGTAGCACAGCGCTCATTCAATAAATGCACAGCTAAACAGATGAGTTTTGAGTCTGGATTTAAATGTGGCTAATGTTTTAGCACATCTGATCTCTTCTGGAAGCTGGTTCCAACTGTGGACAGCATAATGGCTAAAAGCGGACTCCCCTTGTTTTGTGTAAACCCTTGTTATTTCTAACTGACTCGATCCTAATGATCTGAGTGGTCTGTTAGGTTTATATTCAGTGAGCATATCTCCAATGTATTTAGGTCCTAGGCTATTGAGAGATTTATAAACAAGTAACAGTACTTTAAAATCAATCCTAAATGTAACTGGAAGCCAGTGTAAGGACCTGAGGACTGGTATGATATGCTCAGATTTTCTGGTTCTAGTCAGAGTCCTAGCAGCAGCGTTCTGGATGAGCTGCAGCTGTCTAATGGTCTTCTTTGGAAGGCCGGTGATGAGACCATTACAATAATACACCCTGCTGGTGATAAAGGCATGATAGTATGCTGATTTAGTTACTGCTTTGACATGACTACTAAAACTAAGGTCTGTCTCCAGAAACACCCCAAGATTTTTTACTTGGTTTTTAGTTGATTGACCCTTTATGTACATAACAGGCTTGGCATCTATAAACGTGTCCATTCTCTGAACTACAGCACAGTGACTTTATCTCTTTCTTTTTTTTAGTCAAACTCGACAGTCAGGTTTGGATTTTTTTTTTCACTGCAATTAAAAGTTACAGAACTGAAAGGAACAATACAACATGAATGGCATTTTTAATGTTTTTTTCACATGATTTGAATAAACATGAATCTGACTGTATTTGTTACTGTAGCACATCTTCTTTAGTAAAATAAGATAAATGTAGTAAATAGCAATTCATGTAAATGATTATATCATTGTTTTTATGAGTGTAGGTAAATAGACTAAGTCCACATCAAATAAGGAAACAAAAACCCAAAACCAGTGTGGCATCAGTGTCACATTAATTAAAATGCCACAAAAAAAAAAAAAAATCTGTTTTTGCGTGTGTGTGTGTGTGTGTGTGTGTTTTAAGAAAAGAGGGTCAGGACACTCATCAGAGGAACAAGTAACAGCATCAGAGAAGCACACAGACAAGAAGCCTCAGATACCTTCACTTGATCTGGGACCCACTTATCTGTCAACATGGAATATAAAGCAAAATGGTGAATTGTAATGTGCTGACAGCAGAAATCATCAGACACCTTTCTTTGCAAATTATTAAAATAAATGAAATGTTCACCTGTGTTCCCTTCAGACATCGTCAGAGGACCAATGGATATGGAAGCGCTGTCATGGAAGTCCAGAGACCTGCCCTCTCTCCGCTGGTGTCCAGAGTTACAGTCCTACAAGAGAAAAAGGAAAAATATATATGTGTAAAAATCATTGAACAAAAAAACGAATGATAAAGGAGTGCACAAAGTCTCCAGCAGAGGACAGCAAACCTCACCACCAGGGACATTAAGGGTGTTTTCTTGCTGATATTTAGTGTTTGATCAAAGAAGTTTATAAATGGCAGATTTGTAAACCTTCACATATTCAGAACTCACTGAGGAGCAGCTATTGCTTGACAGAAGGCAAAGGTGAACAGCACAGTGCAGGTAAAGCTTAGTGGAGTTTTCAGTGAAGATGAACATCCTGAAGGAGAAACGGCTGGATGTCGAGACACCGTTCTGCAGCAGCTCCACTGAGTCATCATTTGGATTGGGACACCTGAGAATAACAATTATGACAATCAACAATACATGAAGAGTCAAATTTTGACAAAGGTATTTTAATTCAACCATTCAACCCTAAAGTGATTTCTAGTAAATCATCACATTATCATTTCATGTGCAAAGAATGTAATCAGTGCTTTAAGGATTAGAAACAGTTTTACTCTGTGACGATGAGATCCCAGCGGAGACTGTAATCAGGATCATTCACAGGTGTAGCCCAACACGTGTCCATCACCAGGGCAAACTGACGGCTGTCAACCCCCTCAACACGAACTTCCACATTCATCTTCTGCTCGAGCTTTGCATCCACTCTACCAGTGAAGGGCCGGGTAAACTCATCATCCTCATATGGAGTCATCCGAACCTGATATCTGCCTTCACCAGGGAGGGTTTCGTGCACAATGCTGTTAAAGTAATGAACAGATCCATTTTAAAATTACTTAGGTTTTAGAGTAAAATATATATTTTTGGTTTAGAGAATAATTACTTTTTTAGACATTTATTGTTCTGCTTAAGAGATTAGTTAATTGAAAAACTTGTTCATCATTATCTACAGAAAATGTTGACCTAGCTGTTTTTGGTGGTGCATTCGTGAGAGCTCATTACAGAAGTTGTGATATCTGAATTTTAAGCAATTTGTTTGAGTCTCATCTTATTGAATAATGATATTGGTCAAAAAGGCCATTTTTAGAATGCACTTGTGGAGCTTGGAAATGCTCAAGAGAATTAATGGTAAACAACCAGTAAAACTCCATGGAACAAATAAAGGCATGAGAGTTTGAATAATATGATGGTGAGAAAATTTCCATTTTGTGAACTAATCAGAAATCATATTTGAGACACACCTCTCCAGTGGGTTGATTTCTACATTCATGGAAAGTGTTTGTGTTTGAGGATAAACACAGCTGAAAGAAAGCTTAAGGATTTTCTCTCTGCTGATGAGACCTTCTTTCCTCGGTGTCCCCAGAATAAAGTTACTGTAGATGAAGTGGGTGCCGTTGGCCTGTGGACAAAATGTATACATATTTTTGCAATTTAACTAAAATTGAATAAAAATTGCAGTCAAGTGAAAAACTAGTGGGTTAAATATTAATGGTGGAGAATGCGGGCACAAGTCCCAGTCTTTTTTCTGGGTAGTGTAACCCCTCCGGTTCTACTCCTCTCACTCGCTCGGAGCGGGATTTGAACCAGTGTTTCCGGCATGGGAGGTAGGCGTTTTAAGAAGGATGCTAAAGGCTGCAGCCTCTTGAGTCCAGGGGAGGTTTACCCACACAGCTCTTACCAGCAAGGTCTTGTGCACACTTCCCGACTGAATCTGTTTGAGACTTTAAGCAGTTTTTAGGATGCTCTGTTTAGGCCCTCCAAAGAATCAATCTGTAACAAAACGATGGGCCCAAACAATCCTCCCTAGAGACTTCTCAAAGTTTCAATAAGATTCCCCAGGTGGTCAAATCAAACTCTGTTGGTTCTATCAGGCATTACACATGTTTGGATGGTGCATTTCAATAGATTGAATAGTTAGTCCTACCACAAGATTTGTGCCACAGATGTGTTCATTGTTATCAAAATGGAATTCCACTCTGCCATTCCGGACCGTTCCTTTGCAGTTGAGATCATTGAGGTGTAAGACGTCTGCTGGAAAACCAGCCTCAAAGAGCTGACAGCGAGACACAGATATGGAGCCAGAGCTGCTTTCACAGGTCTCTGAGAAGTCTGAGTATAAAAAAAGGCCAATTTATTTAATAACTGAAAAACAGTGGGGGGTGGGGGTTCACATTTTGTTGTGGAATAATACCAACCGAAAGAGTCGTGATGCTGGTCATTTTCACACAAACAGCCATAAACATCATTTTTCATCCCGCACTTTTCATCCTCAGAGCAGCTGAGTTCAGAACAGGGATTTCTATTAACTAGGAGGAGAAGTTGTTTTGTAAAACAGCGTGTGCTAATGCAAATATGTAAACTTAAACCACTGAATAAATGTATTTCCTTTATTTCTCTTCTGTTCTTCCAGATACAAATCTATAGCACTGCTTAGTTGCCCACAGTCATAATCAAAGAATTCTCAGATTTACATGTTACCCTACCAAAATAAAGACAATTTCCATGTTTATCATTTATAATCATTTCCCTCCTGAGGTCTACTACTAAAATTAGTCTGTGTTTTCCATGCACCTGACCATTAGAAATGAGTTTTTTTTTAATGGTACCTTTACTTCTTTTATATAAAAGCCTTCGAAGCTCCTTGCATATGAAATG
Organism: Onychostoma macrolepis; assembly: GCF_012432095.1. Lineage (NCBI taxonomy): Eukaryota > Metazoa > Chordata > Actinopteri > Cypriniformes > Cyprinidae > Onychostoma > Onychostoma macrolepis. Next base: position 2,270,287 of record NC_081166.1, on the reverse strand, counting down.
ATTAGCAAAAACAGTGTTTTATATGTCCCTCTTATATGTCACACCTAACTCAAGTCTTGCAGACTCTACTAATGAGCTGATGAGTTGAATCAGTTGTGTTAAATGAGGGAGGCATACAAAAAAAGCAGTGGTTGGGGGTCCCCAGGACAGGTTTGAGAAGCACTGATTTATTGTAACTGCTAACTTTTCTTTAGCAATACAGTGGTGGCCAAAATTGTTAGAACACTTGGCATATTTAAAGCTGCAGTCCATAACTTTTTTTGTTTAAAAATGATCCGAAATCAATATCTGAGCAAGTACATAACCAGCAGTGTTTAAAACTATTGCCTTACTTTAGCCCGATTCACAACATTTAGTTTTCTAACCTGAGTGGTACGGGTAGGTTTTCGCAGGAAATTCAAGCATGCTGCTGTGTCATTACGTCACGTCTGTAAACATAAAGAAGTTGTCCTGGCTAGTATGCTATCGCATGTGCGGATCCTGCAGGTGGCACATCGTTTATAGCCTTTTCTCACAGCAGCTGGAATAATTAAATGTATCATTTTGATGGCGGATTGTAATCCAGAAAGTATTATGTGTTTATGAAACACATGTGAATGAAATTAAATTATATTCCAGTTTTAAATGTGCTTCTGATTACGGATAGCCTGAGTTTACACAAGATTTGTATTTTAAAGACAACCAGCTCGAAGGGAGCATAGTTTGCTTTTTGGGTTAAAAGAATTTCTTAACCAAAGAAGGTTAAATTTTTTATAAAAATGTTTAAGTATTACAGTTGTTTTAAAGCTAAAAGGCTAAACTATTCAAACTATGTTTGACTCAAATTGAAAGAATAAAGAGTTTAATTTCTATTAAGGTTTATAGGGATTTTAAGATGTAGCCTAATTAGCGATTTGAATAATTAAGTTACTTATTGAGTAACTAAGTTACTTTTCAGACAGAGCAATTAGTAAAGTAATTTAAATACAATATTGATGATGTAATTAGTAATAGTAATTAATTACTTTTTGAAAGTAACTTACCCAACGCTGGCCGTGCCAGAGTACAAGAAGATAATTCCGCAAGTAACTGCAATTCCAGGTTTTCAAACATAGATGGCGACAAAAAGGCAAAACTTACGGACTGCAGCTTTGTTGAATTGGCCATTACAATACCCATAAAACAAACTATTGCCAGAACTACCTGCAACAGAAGAAATCTGCTGGAACATTGAAAATGATGGACTGGCCCCCTGAAAGTCCGGACCTCAACCCCATCGAGCAAATTTGGGGCGAGTTGGAAAATAAACTGGACATATCTATTGTGAATTCAAAGGAAAGCCTTTGGCTTGAGTTGCAGAAGGCATGGGATAACATTAGTGTTCAAGTTCTCAGGGAAAATATTGATACTATGCCAGAGAGATGTGCTGCTGTAATTGCTGCAAAAGGTGGGCATACCAAACATTAAAGATAAAAATGGATGAAAACAGTACGACTCACTTCATTTGATATTTGTTGTGCTCAGAGCAACCATCTGCATGTTTCATGAACGTTATGAAATTAAATCATGTTTTTGAAGCAAAAAAAAAAAAGTCAATATTTTCAGATCTGTCAGGTGTTTTAACAATTTTGGCCACCACTGTATGTTAAAAGGTTTTATTAAACACACACACACACACACACACTGTGCTCCCTTGCTTTCAAATTAGTAACAGAATCTTCAACACATCATCTGAACTAGCAACAGCAGATCCTGTATTGAGTACACAGTGATCTGCGAAGGAACTAGTTCTGCTAAATTTAAAACATTATTTAATGTGTTCAATTCCTTATATGTGTCATAATAACACATAACATGTATCTGATTTATTCATATAAACCAATAATACTGCAGATTGTACATTACATTACCAGTCACTGTGGTTTCGGCTACAGTTTCTGCGGTTGTGTTTGTCTCTGTCGTAGTGTAGGTATTGTTTAAGTTCCACGCATCTGAAAAAAAATATGCTTCATAAAAAACAATGATCTCTTACATAAATATAGGACACAAAGGATACATGTAAATATATTTACCTGCACAGTATGCCAAACTGCAGGTAGTTGGACTCACAAACTCATAGACATAATAATCTCCTGGACAGGCTTTAACTTTAATGGGGTTGGATTGGAAATGGCAGCAGTTATTGTCCCAGTGACCGCAGACATCTCGAGTGACCACTCCATCCTCAACTGTTGGATGTCCTCCGTTCAGCCAGAGTGGAGCATGAGTGCCACAACTATACTCTTCAACACATGTGTCAGGCATCTGAACGCTCTGATCCTGAATGAAGAGACGGTACCAGCCGCTCCAGCTGAACCAAGCGTCACACATTAGTTGAGAGGAATGTTGATTGTTGGTGGATCTCCATGAATCATCCAGGACATTGTAGTTGTAGCAGGGGTCAACAGGGGGAGCTGTTGATACGGAAACATTCGAAAAATCACTGACTGAATGTAATATAAATAATCAGTATGAAATCTGTAGAACATTATTAACTTAGGCTCCCTATTACACTTGTGCTCCAAGGTATTCAAAGCTGAAGAGAGTTTGTCTCTGGTTGAACATCTCATTCACTGAACATCATTTGCTCATTTCTGAAGTTCATTTAGCTATGAATTTACTGCACTCTTGTGCAATGGAGCGATACATAAACAAAGATATTCATGAGAGTTTAAAAGGAAACAAGACCATACTTTACCAGTGGTTGTGATTGGTGTAGTAATGGATTCTATGGGTGGAATTGTCTCTGTTGTTGTAGACACTGATGTGAAGGACTGACTTGTGGCTTCTGGTATTAAGAATTTATTTTTTAATATCAACTTCAGCCATTATTAATCAAAACCAAGAAAAGACTAACTGACTTAATTACATATGAGCAAATACTCACCTACACAGTAATCTCCACAAAAAGGTGGCTTCACAAATTCATAAACATAGTAATTTCCAGGACAGGATTTGATTCGTATAGGGTGGGACGTGTAAGTACAGCAGCCATCCCATGAGGAGACACAGACCTGACGGGTGACCACTCCATCTTCCAGCTGTGGATGAGGGCCGCCGAGCCACAGAGGCTCATAAGAGCCACACATACCAAAATTAACACATGATTCTGGCATCTGGGCATTCTGGCCATTGTAGAACAGCCTGTACCAGCCATTCCACTCCACATTATAATCACACATGCCATAGTAGTAATAGTTGTTATAAGGATTGTCAGTGGCTCTCCAAGGCTCATCCAGACTGGTGTAGTTGTAGCAGGGATCAACACTTGGGGTACTGAAAGGTACTATGGGGGTAGAAAGAGAACATTGCATACTGCATATTGTATCTATTCAATATAATATGAATATAAACCAATACAATTTGTGATAAACATGGCAAAGGAAAAGATGAATGAATGTACCTGCACAATATACAGGAACTGGGATCGAAAGAGTTGGTCTGGTAAATTTGTAGACATAATAATCTCCAGGACAAGCTTTGACTTGGATTGGTTCGGATCTGTAGTAACTGCATTGATCATGGCGAGAGCCATAAATTTCACGTGTAACAACACCATCTTCTAGCCGAGGATGAGAGCCACCAAGATACAGTGAACTAAAACCTCCACATGACATGTAAGACATACACCACTCAGGCATCTGAGCACTTGATCCATCAATGAAGAGTCGATACCACCCATCCCATTCAACACGAGTGTCATCATGATCAGAGATGTATCCATACATAGACCAGTAATTGAATGTGCTTCTCCAGTAGTTGTCTAGTATGTTGTAGTTATTGCACGGCTCATAATCTGTTAGAGGGAGACCAAAACAGACCGTTATATTTCAATGAGGAACTTTACAGGATTAAATCTGAACTAATCAAACATATTAACAAACATGAGAAGAGACTAAGCGAGACAAAATAGAGAGAGAGAGTCTGGGGAGGGGGGGGGGGTTATATGAATCAATTCAAATGTAACTTACTCAAGGTGATGCTGGGTCCAGTGATTATATCTGGATTTACAGTGGAAATCGGCCATGAAATGGTGTTATCATCTGAAAAGGACATTCAAGACATGATTTAAGTAATTTAAAAGCTTTGAAAGACTTTGTTTAAAAAAAAAAAAGAGAAAAAGCACTGTACCTGTGCAGTATCCTGAACACCAGAATTGTGGATTCACAAGTTCATAGACGTAATAATTGCCTGGACACAGCTTCACTCTGATGGGTTTTGTCTTGTAATCACAACAGCCACCCCAATAAGATCCTCCACAGACCTCTCTGGTCACCACTCCATCCTCTATCTGAGGATGAGGACCATTGAGCCACAGATTATATTCTGTGTTACAGCTGTATGAACTAATACAGGTCTCTGACATCTCGATGTTCATTCCATTGTAGAAAAGCCGGTACCAGCCATTCCAGGAGAAAGATTCATCACAAATGTAATCTCCACTTTCATTGGTGGCTCTCCAGGGACGATCCAGAGACTCATAGTTGTAGCAGGGATCACTGCTGATGTTGCTGAAAGAAACTGTCATGGAGTTTGCAAAAGTACTGTTAAAATACTGGGACCTGCTTTTTTATTAAGTGTCATCAACTACAATATTCTAAAGTTCAAATTTAACCTACTGTGCACATACATGATATTTACATTGCAACCATATTTAACAATGCACATGTAATGGGTTGAGAAAATGCCATTTATAAGTTTACTGATAAACTCTGTAAAAAAATTAATTAAATAAATAAAAAAAAATAAATGAATAAAAAATAGGGCACAATGTACTATAATAATTTGAAGGAATTTTCCATATTGATTTTTTACAGTTGTTTCACATATATTTTGAATTTTCCACTTCACTGCATTGTGTTTTATGTGCTATGAGAGGGTGTGGGGAGACCTACATAATACTTAATGCACGGCACAACATTGATTCTAACTGTTTATACCATACTCATTTCATTAAACAATCCATTAAAATTTGTTATCTAATAATTAACCTTGATCATTTACTCTTGATATTGACTTTTAAACAAATTATGACAACATTTTACAGATAGAAAAAAAAAAAAACCTGAAATTGCACCTGCACAATATGTCGGCCCAGGGGATGATATGTTGGGTTTGACGAATTCATAGACGTAATAATCTCCTGGACAGGCTTTGACTTGGATGGAAGTGGATGTGTAGTCGCCACACTGAGAGGAAGGCGCCCACCACCACCAATCCCAACTCCACAACGAATTACTTCCCATGACTTCAAGGGTCACCACTCCATCCTCAAGTGTTGGATGAGAGTCGTTGAGATACAGTCCAGTTTCACCACCACATCTCATATGACTCACACACCACTCAGACATCTGGGCACTTTCTCCATTCAGATACAGCCGATACCAGCCACTCCATTCAACAAGGTTGTCATCATTTTCATAATATTCATATGGGCTTTGCCGTATGTCTCTCCAGTATTCATCAAGAGTGGTGTAATCATAACATGGATCAGAGCTGGAAGCTGTAGATTCTGTGAGAACAAAAAACAGTCCTGTGATGATACATAGTCACTGATTATGTGTCAAAAATTGGTACATTAGAGATACAGTTGCATCTTTATATTTTTATTTATTTTTATTTTTATTTTTTTTGGTAACCTGATGCAAAGGTAATATAATACAAAGTGCAGTGCTATAATTGTACATTACATTACATAAAAAACATGGATTGAAAAAACTGCTGGATTTACAATGCTGATGACCATTGAAAATCATCACAGTCTGAGAAAAGGGTCCATATACTATGGCAAGCTGTTTTAACATTTAATCCTTAAAGGTTCTAGTATCTGTTTTAATGCTACTTGTATATTTTAGCTACTAGTATCTATACCACTGAGTACTACTGCTTATTCCATGAAATACTCATCTCTCGTCTTTCTGATATCGGTATCACTTGCATAGCTCTTTCCTGGCTCATTTCCTACATTAGCTATAGAAAATACAGTATATCATCACCATACAAGGGAATAAATCTGCCATTGCTCCAGTTTCACAGGGTGTTCCTCAAGGTTCAGTTCTTGGTCCACTTCTGTTTATCATTTACATATATCCACTTGGTGACATCATACGCATGCATGAACTTCAATTTCATTGCTATGCTGATGACATTCAAATTTACCTAACTACCAGCTCTGATAGGTCATCACTGCCCGACTCACTTACTGCATGTATCAGGGATATCAAACATTGGTTGTGCTTGAATTTCCTTAAACTAAATAATAACAAAATTGAAATATTGATGATTGGCTCTGCTACCTCAGTCAAAAGGATGGACCTGTCCTTTGAAATTGATGGGGTTCATGTTAAGCCTTCTTCATCTGTCCGTAATCTTGGTATCTTATTTGACTCATCTCTATCTTTTGCCTCTCACATTTCTTCTATTGTTAAAACCTCTTTTTTCCATCTTCGTAAAATTGCACGTCTTCGATCTTCTCTAACTCTAGCTGATGCTGAAATCTTAATTCATGCATTAATCACATCACATCTGGATTATTGCAATGCTCTATTTTTTGGTCTGCCTAAAAAACGTATTGCAAGCTTACAGTATGTTCAAAACTCAGCAGCAAGAGTTCTCACCTCCACCAGGCATTCTGCTCACATTACTCCTCTACTGCATGATCTTCACTGGCTACCTGTGGCATCACGTATACATTTTAAGATATTACTTCTAACATTTAAGGCAGTAAATGGTCTTGCACCTTGGTCTTTTTTCCATTCCTCGTTATCGGCTGTCCACTGTAGGTGGTAGGTCATTTAGTGTTAATGCTCCAAAACTATGGAATTTGCTACCCCTTTCACTTCGTAATTTATCTTCTTTGTCTACCTTCAAGACTCAGCTAAAAACGTATTTCTTTAATTTCCATTTTGGATAATGTGGCTATATTTGGCCTTATGTGTTTGTATTGTCTAATTGGGTGTGCAAATGTTTTGTATAGCACTATGTAAAGTGACCTTGAGCAATGGAAAGGCGCTATATAAATAAAACTTCTTCTTCTTCTTGTTCTTCTTCTTAAGCTTATTATTTAGGTTCTATTTGACTTCATAACAGGAGCTTACAGTGCAGAAGAAAGTACAGACATAATGCAGACATACATGATAGTGCAGACATACATAGGAATAACACATATATAAAACGTAAATGTATAATTACACTGTAACAAGGACACCTTAAAATAAAGTGTAACCCAAATATCTAATAATAGGTAGTATCTAAAAAAATACAAATAAAAAAAGTAAAAATGTACCTAATGAATAGCTACTTATATATATATATATATATATATAAAGACCTACTAGTCAGAATTGGAATACGTACTAGCCAAAACTGAATAGTCAATATCTGAATGACAGATATTTGATCCTAAAGGGACATGATTAGGCTTGCTGCAGTAGTCGATCACAATACAGTACACCAGATTTCACTTATCGCATGAAGACAGTAAGGAGAGATGACTGACAGGACAATGTTGGAGGATGTAAGGCCCTGATATACTTCAAATGAAATCGAAAAACAAACTGATATGACGTAATTTCGAACAAAATCAGGCCAAAACGAAGTTCGTTTTGAGTTCGTTTCGGCAGTTCGAAATAGCTAACCAAAGCGACCTTCCTGGGGGAGTTCGTTTTGGCACCTAAACACCTTTGCGCTTCAATTGGTCCGTGGCAATTATGCAATCGGTGGGTGTGTTCTGGAACTCCACCTTCTTTGACGAGAGATATTTTTTCCCCCGGTTAATTTCTCATTCTGAGGTCAGACAGGAGAACAACATCTAGAACAGCAAGTTACTAGCAATATGAAAACACTGGAGTGTTGAATAGCTGAGCTGGTACAAATATATCCACACTTGTACGATCACTCGCGGAAAGACTTTAAAGATTCTGAGAATTAAAATCGTCTATAATATTCTGACCATTGGTACCCATCTCACACCTACTGTAGATAAATTTCGTCATTCTGTTTAGGGCATACGCAAAAGCACTGAAACTTTTTCTTCCCATCACATATTTTTTTCCAACACCGTGTCCTTTTAGGGGCTCCACAGAATGCGTCATTTCCTTTCCGAATGTGGCATTCGGCTTCAGGCACATCCCTTGTTACTAGTATCTGATGAATATGCACTAGTATCTGATAAGTAAGTACTAGTGTCTATTTCATAGGTACTATAGTATCTAATGAAGGGGGCCCAGTATGTAATACATAAGAACTAGTAGCTAATGAATAAGTACCAATATCTTTTTAAAAAGGTACTAGAACTTAAAAATAAGCACTAGTAGCCAACGAATAATTACTAATAGCTAACGGAATAGATAAGTAGCTAAATAAATAAATGCTAGTATTAAGAAAATAGAGAACAATGCGTCTTTTAGATTACATGTTAAAATAGCTTCCCCTCTCCCTTTCCTTTTCTACCAGGCTCTGGTCACCAAAAGACCATATAAAATGCCAAAAGTTCACTAAGAATGCATATACCACATCTAATGTATCTTGTTAATCCATTGCCCAAAACTTTCCGTTACTAGTAAACCCCTTGCAGTGTTGTGTGAGTTGCACACAGAACACTCACTCGCTGCTGCCTCGCTGCTGTCAGAAATGCATCATCACGTTTTTCCCTGACAATCAAAATGTTATATTTGATTTATATTACATTCTTCTGAAATCATTATGACTAATTGATTAATTTGAGTCAGGTAAATACCACAAATCTGTGTCCATGATAGATCAAAGTGAAAAAAATATCTAAATTCTAAATTTTAGAATAATTTGAAATTGGAGTCAGATTAACCTCAGATTAACCACATGTAGATAGAATTTTGAAGCTAAATTAACTAATTAAGTGAACTTTACAGAAATCAGGTATAAGACTTACATATACCTTCTGTTTGATCATAAAGTGTAAAATGTAAATGTTTACACTCTCAGAAAAAAAGGTACAAAAAATAACACTGGGCTGGTAACTTTTTAAAAGGTACAAATATTTACCATTTAGGTACTAATATGTACATTTTAGGTACTAATATGCACCTTTAGGGGTAAATAAGGTATAAAGGTGAACCTTTGGAAAAGGTAATGCCCCAGTGACAGCTCTTGTACCTTTCTTCTGAGTGTATATGTTACGGGGCTGACGAGACATGAGACGTGCGAATCCATATGCAAGCTTTTATTGACTAGATACGTGGTCATAACAGGCAGGGTCGAACAATGGCAGACAGGTATATATAGGCAATGCAAAGAGTTATCTAAAATGGGCGTGGGTCAGATGACAGCGAACAGTATCCAAAGGGGCTAGACAAGAGAGGTAATCCAACACGTAAGCAAAAGTCCAGGCAGGGGAAAACACAATCCGAAACAGGCAAGACGAGGCAAGACTAGGGAAACTAACAGGGGCTCTGTAGGGCAGCGATAATGCATACAATACTCGGCAGTGACGGAAGGAAAGTCCAGGGTTTAAATAAGGCATGTGATCAGTGTGTGTGTAGGATCAGGTGTGCATGTGATTAGTGCAATGAGTGATTGGTGACAGCTGTGATCAGTAATGGATGATGGGAATTGGAGTGCGGTGAAATGCAACAGTGGTGTAGTGCAGTGCAAAATTCCATGTGATGAGCGGGTGACCTCTGGTGGTGAGTGAGCGGAAGTGCATGGACAGGATTCGTGACAGTATACTGATACCATGAAGTGAAAATAAAGAATTTCAAGTTGGTTTTCTAGTTGGTCTTGCTGTTCCTGCTCTGACAACCAGGTTGTAGCAGACAGCAGTCAAACTGAGTGGCAAAATGTGTGGAAAGAATTGGAACAAGTTTCTGTAGACAACCAAAACAGATGCCTTTTTGCCTTCAGGTAAAACAACACTTCTTGTGGAGAACAGGAATGTTGACATTAACCTTTTAGTGAACGGTTAAAGTGAAAGTGTCGTGACATGTGGCCAAGTATGGTATACTCCGAATTAGTGCTCTGCATTTATCCCATGCAAAATGCACACACACAGTAGTGAACACACACACACCGTGAACACACACCCGGAGCAGTGGGCAGCCATTTTTGCTGCGGCGCCCGGGGAGCAGTTGGGGGTTCGGTGCCTTGCTCAAGGGCACCTCAGTCGTGGTATTGAGGGTGGAGAGAGCTGGTTATTCACTCCCCCCGGTACCACTTTATATTAGGTGGCCTTAACTACTATGTACTTACATTTAAATTAATCATTTGATACGATGCACTTATTGTGTTCATACGTGTTCTTACATTGTACTTATATTGTTAATAATACCTTTATGTAATTACATATACAATTAATTTCTGTAATTATATTTATAATTAAACTATTGACCCATCCCTTACACCTTAACCCACTCTTAAACCTACCCATACCTCAATAGCAGCAATAGTGTTTTGCAATACAGTATGAACACAATAAGTATATTGTACTTATTTTTTGATGTAAGTACATAGTAATTAAGGCCACCTAATATAAAGTGTGACCCTCCCCCCACCTACAATCCCTGCCGGACCTGAGCCTCGAACCCGCGACCTTTGGGTTACGAGTCCGACTCTCTAACCATTCCCCATGACTTTTTTAATAACATTAATAGCAACTCCCACACAGAAACTGACTTTTTCTCTATTATTCCTATCAAATGAATGAATTAGGCATTTATATAGCGCTTTATTGTGTATTGCTGTACACCCAAAGCGCTTTACTGTCATATGGGGGGGTCTCTCCTCAACCACCACCAGTGTGCAGCATCCACTTGGATGATGTGACGGCAGCCACAGTACAACAGCCCCAGTGCGCTCACCACACACCAGCTACAGGTAGAGAGGAGAGAAAGTCATAAAGCCAATCAAGTGCATAGGGATTATTAGGAGGACATGATTGATAAGTGCCAGTGGAGGGAATTTGGCCAGGACACCAGGGATACACCCCTACTCTTTACGAGAAGTGCCATGGGATTTTTAATGACCACGGAGTGTCAGGACCTCAGTTTAACGTCTCATCCGAAGGACAGTGCTTTTTGACAGTAGAGTGTCCCCGTCACTATACTGGGGCATTAGGACCCACACAGACCACAGGGTGAGCACCCCCTGCTGGTCTCACTAACAGAGCTGGGTAGATTACTTACAAATTGTAATCCGTTACTGATTCCAGATTACATGACAAAAATTGTAGTCAGTAACATAATCTGTTACATTACACATTTTAGGTAATATAATCAGATTACTTTTAGATTACTTTTGATTTAATTTGTTTATCACATTGATTTAAATAGCATTATCTTCTACCATAATGATGTAAAAAATGCAAAGAGTAAGAACTTGTTCCATTCATTGTAATTTACAACATGAAGTGCATCAAACATATTACATCAAGGTTTCCCAAACTAGGGTTCGTAAAGGAACTGGAGGGGGGTTGTGAGTTTAATGAAAAGCTAAAATGAAAATAAATCATTTTAAAACAAACTCCCTTTCGAGGAAAGTCTCTTCACTCGGCGGCAATATTTTCAATATTTGAAATCTCAAAAACTGCTTGCAGAACTCACAATTAAATTACATGTCAAATCAGCAACAAAAATATGAAATTAATTGCCCCATGAAAGTTGTTTCTTATGGTCAAATAGCGTTTAAAAAGCTTATTTTTCAGGCTAGACCAGCCAATGCGCATTCTGAGTCATAACGTGCTTATAACTGCACATGTGCATTGACTGGTCTAGTCAGGGCTGCGTTCAGCCCTGTCAAAACATTGCAAAACGTTTTTTAAACATATCGTTCATCCCGGAAACCAGGTTTGGGCTTGAATGTGCCCCATGTTTCTATGGAAAATTTGGCTCTTTCATTTAGAAGGTGGGACTATTCCTCTATATTGCGCGTTGCAGTTTCTCCCATTCATAAGTATAGGAGTGAACCGTTTTTGTATTTCTAGTCTTTGTTTTAAATAAAACACTTACTAAAAAATCTGAAATATTTTTGTTTACCTGCATGCCATGTGATCAATAATCAACATCAAAGAAACCGTGACCATGCAAATGCAATACTTAATTATTGAAATATTTATTTTAAAATCTCAGGGGTACTTAAAGCAAATATAGGCTATTTGGTGAATAAGGTTTAGATGAAAAAAAGTTTTGTAATGCCCACATTACATGTAACTAAGAAATAACGTGAATATGTGCATTTTAATTAGTTATAATTAATAATAAACCTACAGAGTAATAATTCAAATAAAAATGAATGTGTCAGTAGTTGATGCAATGTTGAAACCCTTCTTAAACCTGAATTGATTTTTGTAAATCCAGTGGTCCAATGCTGTCGCCAACTGACTAATGACTGATCTTTGTGTGAATGTCCACAAAACTGGACTATATATATATACATACAGTAAATCGGTAGGCTATTTTAGAAAGGAAAATTTAAAAAATAAAAAATAGAAATTAGGGAGAATCAATGAATTATGAATAATTTATTGCTATTGTGTGAATAATATGTAATCATGTAATCCATAAAAAGGTAACTGTAGTCTGATTACGAGTATTTTAAAATGTAATTTACTCTAATTACAAGTACTTAATTTTTTTAATCTGATTACGTAATCAGTTACTACCCAGCTCTGCTCACTAACACCTCTTCCAACAGCAACCTAGTTTTCCCAGGAGGTCTCCCATCCAGGTACTGACCAGGCTCAACCCTGCTTAGCTTCAGTGGGCGACCAGTCTTGGGCTACAGGGTGATATGGCTGTGGTAATGGATAATTGTAAATTCCTTTGGACTCAAAGGAAAAAAAGTTTTTCCATGTGGTTGAATCTTCATGTACTTCACAAACAGTTCCATTACACAAAATGGAACAAATTCTCTCCATATCTTTTTACAGATGAGTATATGCTTAATTAGCTGTTTGTGACACAACAGTGTAAACACACTTAAATATTAAGGTATACAGGATAGCATTGGTGAAAGTTCGATTTTACACAATGTTTGGACTTATGTGTTAAACACAATGTCTGGGTTAATCTGTAATATGTACAGCTGTATCAATACCATTATTTATACAACATATATTTCATTTGAAAAAGATGAGACAGAATGTTGTTGCTGATTTTATGAGCACAACACACTCTGAAAAACAAATGTGTGGCATCTGGACAGATTACATTCTTCAACTTTGAATCAGTCAACTGTGCAGCCTTAACCTAACTTTTCAAGGTGAATAAAATATTGAAGTAATCAAGCAATATTTATCTAAAACACTTTTTTGTCAAATCAAAAGCTAAGTTGTTGAAAAAAAATATATAGTTTTTTTTTTATTTAAATTTTTAAATAAACAATTTTTAAGTAAGCATTTTTTTTTAAACTAAAAAACTTTCTAAAAAATCTAATTGTCCTGTTAATGTAGATGATTAAGTACATAGAAAATATATTATTATTTTTATTATTATTAAATAAATAGCATCTGAAGTTTGTCCATTGATTATTTCACCTGTTAAATACACAATATATTATTATATTAATTATAAACATTAATCAATTAACATTAATTAACATTGAGAAAGTTCACCAACTTACATTTTAATGCACACGACAGATTGTAAAACACTCACCATTAATCAGCAGCAGTAGTGACACACACAGAGAGATCAGAAACCTCATTGTGACCAACAGCTCCTCCTGCACCTGCACACACATATATATATATATATATATATATGCACACATGTAATGTTTCTGATATTTTACACTTTATTTTGAGCATATTGGCACATAAATAAATATCTTCACCTGAGGTAAAATACTGCTGCAGAGCAAACTCAGGGAGATTCTCTCTTCAGCAGCTGAATACAGTGATGAGGAACTGCAGATCTCATGATCTTATCAGCATCTTTAATAACCGTGGGTGGGCCTTCACTGGAACCAGAAATACCACAATAATTTAAATTATTTTCTCATGTGTCATGAAGATATTTATTTGAACGCATTGCTTCCTTGTGTGCACCTGCTTTTAGCAAGTCTTTCACTCTGCACTCAGATAGATGTAGATGGAATGATGATGAACAAGTACTTTTTCCAGCTTTACTTAAAAAAAACAAAAACAAAAAAAAACACTAAAACAAACCCTCCAGTGAGTGAGCTAAAGGTTACTGGAAAAATGTATTAGATTTTAGATTTTAATCCTGCGTATAAATAATGTTTAACCAATAACATTAAAATAATTATTTCATACTAAGACCACTGATTCATGCAGGTGGTCAAGTAATATGAGGGTTTATGAGATGTGCAAACTAACAAGAGCATAACAATGCAAATAACAACTCAAACTTAAACCAAAAAGTAAACTGTAATGTCGTTAAAGCAGCTGGGAAACAGCATGCTAGTTAGCAGGTTAACATTATAACATCAGGCAAATGAATGAGTATGTAATATTCAGGTACAGAAAATGAAGGGGGAACAAAAGAAAAAAAAGCGACAAATAATATTAATGGAACTTGATCATAAAATTAGGTTAAGCAGGCAAGTGTTGGTACTTCCCTGAAGCTAGAATGCTTCACACACACACACACACACACAAAATACATTTTTTTAAAAGGCTGCACAGAGGTGTTTCCCGAGGCCTGATCATTTTGTTGAAACAAGAAAGCAACTCTGTTCTTGGAGAATTTAAAGAAGTGAACACTGTATTCACGAGTTTAATGAAGGTGCAGAGTAACACTCTTTAGAAATGTCCTACATTCCTCCGCTGCACATTTAACTCCTCGTTCAAATGATAGCAATGTCTCCTTTGGAAGTGTGCAGACTAATGCAAACAGAGGGGAGGGTTTAATTAAACAGTGGAATTTGATGTAGATATGTCCATGTAAACTTAACTCTCTAATCTTACTTGTCACTTTTAAGAGTTTTACCAATACCACTTTACCAATAAGAAATATACAAACAAACAAAAAAAAACAATACTTTTACAGCATTTATACATTTAGGTTATTATTACTTTGTACATTGCATTTTAACAAGTTGAATACATTAACAGTAATATATCAAATATTGTAACAAATAGTTCATTAGTTAATACATTAGGTATCATGAATTGAATGACAGCAACACATTCACTGAGAAGTACTGAATGTGATATTTCAAACTGGATAGCAGGTTTACTACATTATAGGACTTTAAGAAAATCACCAGACTCGATTCCAGACAAATGCTACTAAGTTTCTAAATGAAGTTGTCAATGTACGGCTGTCAATCATCTAAAGTGGATTTTTCCAGTTAATTGGGATTCACAAAGAACTACATAGTACATGACTGTCAGCACTGCATTAACAGTGTTTTTATTTCATTATCCATTATCATGCAATTATAAATTTGGAGATCTCAATAAAAAGACAATCCTCCTTTAGGATTTGTTGTTCAACAAGGGTGGCATCATGTCCATAGTACTGATACTGCCGTATGTTTCTCCAGCTGTCATCAACAATGTTATAATTATAGCATGGACCAGAGCTTGAATTTGTAGGTTAAGTGAGAACAGAGTGAAGACAATTCTCTCTTCCTCTTGTTTAGCAACAGTGGCATAAGAGGCTACATAACAACTAAGAGAAACCAGCATAAGTAAATAAAGGACGGTTGGTTGGCTGGTTAAAAAAATAAATGTGGATCAGACAGACTGACTGATTCTTTATCGTACATCTCCACATCTCTATGCTTTTAAACTTTCAAAAATGGCATAATGCAATAACCAATGAGGTTTGTAAGCCGTGTTGGGGAATGTTATTTTTAAAACTTGTTATAGTATTGAGTTTCTTAACATATTAAGCAGTAAAATGCCATTTACTCGATTAACTCGATTTACTTCATTGCACAGATCTGTTGTGTTCTGCCTGCTCTGACAATGACATCATGTCACCCTAAAATCAGATCATGTTCCTATTAATCTGGATCAGCAAGATTCCCAGCAATCAATCAATCGATCAATAAAGTGCCACCAAGGTGTCAGGTTTTCAGAGACAGAGAAAAAAAACTGCCTATAGACTGGTATGAAAGGTATTTTCAGCCCTCAAATAACTATATATACAATAAATTAATATCAGAATTCAGAAGTCAGAAAGAGCTTTATTGCCAAGTACGTTTATGATCTAACTGGCCAAAATGTCTCTCACATCAGTAGTTTAACACTTTAGGGACCAAAACTAAAAACATAATAATAATAAAAATACTAGAAAACTAAAACTAGAAAAAGTTTTGTGTTACTTGCAGAAATTAATTTCAGGTTTAATTGCATGCAGGTATTTTTTTAAATATAAGCACAACGTAAAAGCATGTATGTATACAATAAGTGCATTTTAGCAAATGATTAATGTAAATGTAAGTACATAGTAGTTAAGGTCACCAAAAATAAAGTGGGACCAAAAATCATAATCATTTTGGTAATTTGAGGAATGACTGTACCTCACCACATCTTAGCAGAAAGAAGACTTCAAACAGTGCAGCAACATTCTTCAAATCCTTAGAAATGAAAGTAGAATCAAGCATTTCACAGTACCTTTATCACTAATAGTTGTCTGTCTTACTATTACTAAAAGCAATAAATGATTACAAAAGGAAGACTATATGAAGCTTCCTTGTTAACTCATTAAAAATCAATTACAGTACGTTTTAGGAAAACCCATAATGCATTATGCTTATATATAATGAAAATTTGTTTTGGTCGCAACTTATTCTGGAATATCCCAGCTGTTTCTTCGTTCTTTTCACTCTCTATATTAAGCATGTTTTCTTGGGAATATTGTTTTAATTAAAAAATGAATTAAAATGCTTTTTCCCTGTCTAATCACCTCAAGTTTGTGTCACTTTCCATCCTGTTCAATCCAATTACACAAAACATTTTGACAATATCAATAATTGATGTCTTCATCTTATTCATGGAGCAGATTATCTGATATTCATTCATAGGGTTATGTGAACATTTGCTTACAAAATGCTAGGCTGCTATATGAAAGGCTGTTTTACCACATGAATTATTCCTACTACACTTTTTTTATTTCTACATTTTTAAAGGAAAGAATGGAAAACAAAGAATTGAAGATTACATTAATTCCACCTGCTTTTTATGTCACTTGTTAAATACACAATATAAATATTTATATTGTGACATTTATATTTAATATTGTGAAATGATTTATAATATTGTGACCTATTATGCCCCTTTTTACAAGATGTAAAATAAGTCTCAGGTGTCCCCAGAGTGTGTATGTGAAGTTTTAGCTCAAAATACCCCGCAGATCATTTATTACATCACTTTGAAAATGCCTGTTTCGAGTGGAAGCAGAAACACACTGTTTTAGTGCATGTCTATTTAAATGTGAATGAGCTGCTGCTTCCCGCCCCCTTTTCCAGAACAGGGCTGTGCTATAGCTTGTTTGCAATTATGTCATTCTGATGACGCAAATAATTCAGATGGAGGGCAGGAAGTGAAAAGCAGAATGGGTGAGATTGAGGAAAGTCTGCACTGTACTGGTTTAGACACTATTACAAGAGAAAGTATAAACAGAAAGTCACGACATATGTTGGACATGATCCTTACGTTACGAAGCGGAGCAATTTTTCAACTAAACTGAAATACTTGCCTTCCATTGAGATGGTGGATATAGGCTAAGCAACTAACCCTGATTGCAAACAAGCCATTTCAAAAGTGAATCCCGCATTTATCTGGATGCAGGATATATGTCACTCCTGAAACTTTGCTGCATGTACAGGGTATGTGGTCGTTGGTCCTGTAGCAGTACGTAAAACAAAACTTTTATACAAGTTCTGAATTGATTATAGCCTAGAAAGCGAGCAAATAGCGCTTCCAAATAATCCCTAAAAAGCTGTCACTCACTTCAATTTATCGCAATCTCGCAATGTTCCGTTACAATCAATGAAGCTCTCTAAACTATATAAAAATATATCTTATTTACATCATGTCTATGTGTGGCATTTAGCGCTGAGTGAATTCTGACTGTCTCCTGCTGAATGCATAAAAGTTGGCAGTCCTGTATCTATTTATATATTTATTTATCTTAATATATTATTATTGAAAAGGAATCTGCTTTCTATAGTTAGGTGGAATGCTAGTCCACTACGGAACTCCCGTAAGAAGTGTGACTGGAGACAGATGATTGTTTGTCCGTTTAATCTCTTCAGGCTGGGTCACTTTACATCCTCCAGCATTGTACAGTCATTAAATTAACAGAAGTAGTAAATGTGGTTTAATCTGGAAGAAACAAATAAAATATCAGAATCCGTCTATATACAGTTACATAAACATGTGCCTTAATACAACTTCTACACATTAATATTAAGTACAACCCGATAAATGGCGCTAAACATATGCATGTAAATCACACGAGCATCACTACTGCATATTCTGCATAAACTTAACTACAGTATGAACCGGTGACCACAATCCGACATGCGGCGGTAACATCATTGCAATATGACCGGTAAAGAAAGATATTAACTTACATTCATGCACGCACATTTACCACTCAATGAGAATAGCGGCAGAGAACGAAACTGAAAGTAAACTGGGACCGCGCGGTGAACTGCCGTCAGCGCCTGTACGCCGCACGTCACACGCACTTTGATAAATGAATAAGGAATTTAGTACAGCCGCCCCAGATTAGCATAGCTAATGTGCAGAAATATAAATTCCTTAGTCCTTAACGGCCGTGTCCTCATCGTCCGGGAGTGCTGGGAGTTGAACTAGTTTAGCCACAGGACGAAGATACAGGCAGTCCTTTATCCTGACCTTTGCTGACCTAATATGGCCGTCTTCGCTGGGTACCAGACTCTCAATCCTACCGATGGGCCAGTGAGCCCGAGGCAGTTGTGGGTCTACCACCATCACAACAGCATCCTTAGTCAGATCCTGAGTCTCACGCTGCCACTTAAGACGAGACTGCAGGTTAGGCAGGTAATGACGGGTAAAGTATGCCCAGAAATGATCAACTACAGTCTGAGCATGGCGCCATCGTCGCTAGATAGAGGTTCAGGAGTGTAGACGACTTGGGGTAGTGAGGCATCCCGCCGCCCCATGAGGAGGAAGTTGGGGTGACTGGTCTACATCCGCCACGCCAGACGAGACGTAGCCTAGGGGTTTGCTATTCAGGATACCCTCTATCTCAATTAGCACGGTGTGCAGAACGTCTTCTGGCAGGGATTGACTTCCTACAACAACCTGCAGGGCCGACTTCACAGATTTAATCTCACGTTCCCATGTGCCGCCAAAATGCGGGCTGCAGGAGGATTCATCTTGAAAGTAATCTGCTGGTCTGCCAGCTGTTCCTGCAGTTGAGGTTCCATTTTTCAAATGCCTCCCTCAGCTCTGTTTTGGCACCTCGGAAATTAGTTCCCTGGTCAGAAATAATCTCTGATGGGGTACCCGTCCGGGCTATGAAACGCCTTAGGGCAAGTAAGAAAGCATCTGCATCCAGGCTGTTGAGGAGATCGAGGTGTATGCAACGGGTGGTCAAACATTTAAAGATCACACCCCATCGCTTCTCTGAGCGACGGCCTATTTTGACCATGAATGGCCCAAAGCAGTCAACACCTGTCGAGAAGAATGGTGGTTGATAGAGTCGTAGCCGAGCTAAAGGTAGGTCAGCCATAATGGGCACCGTTGGCTTAGCCCTCCACCTCTGGCATTGCACGCACCCCCTCTGGTGTTTCTTCACCGCCTGTCTACCTCTCAGAACCCAGTAGTAACGACGGAGTTCAGCAAAAACTCTGTCCGGCCCTGGATGAAGTAGGCATTCATCAACGTCTTGGATGAGTAGCTTGGTAACAGCATGATGGGGGTCTAAAACTACTGGGTGAATCTCGGTTGGACTCGAGTCCTCCAATCTTCGAAGCCGTCCTCCAACTCGAATCAAACTTAGTGTCTGATCAAACTCTGGTGCTAGTGTGCTCAGACGACTAGAAGAGGGCACTGGCTTACCTGCTTTCAAGGCTTTGAATTCTAGTGGGAAGGATTCAGCTTGGGATTGACTCAAAATCAACGCTCAGCGCCCGATAATCCGGACTATGTGCTCCTGCATCCAAAGCAGCCGCCCCATGAAGGGACTGGTAAGTGGCCTTAACCAAGGCCTTCCAAGAGGTAAATTGAGCTGCATGAAGCATCTGCAGGTTCCGGTCATCTGTAGTTAGTCCACAGAATACAGTCTTTCTGGTTTCTGAGGAATCATCTCGATTCTCCAGAGGCGGTATAGTTGGCCACTGATCTGGTGGTCCACGTAAGAACTGAGGTCCCTGATTCCACCTACTGGGACCCGCCAGCTCTACGAGTGTCTTCCCCCGGGTGATGTCATCTGCCGGGTTACTTGCTGAGTCCACATACCTCCACGAATGCAAGTCAGTTAACTCCTGGATCTCAGCCACTCTAGTGCCGACAAAAACTTTATATCGGCACGACTCTGACTGAATCCAGGTCAAGACAGTAGTCGAGTCAGTCCAGAGTGTGGTCGTCTCAATAGGAATGGTCAACTCTTGCACTAGAAGCTTAGCAAGCTGGGCACCAGCCAAGGCTGCACAGAGTTCCAACCGCGGCATTGTCAGTTGTCGCTTGGGAGCCACCCTTGACCTGGCCATCACGAAGGAGGTGTGGATGTAACAACGGGGAAACACTACCTTGGCAAGGTTAGGTAGTTCCTGTTCCCATGCTCTCCACCTCTCAAGCAGATCTATGGGAAGGTTCGGGTCATCCCAACTTCTTGGCTTAGCCCAGAGTTTCTGGACTAGAACTTTAGCCCTGGTGGTAAAGGGGGTGACGAACCCTAAAGGGTCATATTGGGATGCCAGGACTTTGTAAATGTGCCTCATTGTGGGGAGACACTCTGTTGTCGGGCGGTGTTTGTAACCCAGATGATCATTCAGGCAGTACCAGATCAGACCTAGAGCTGGCTCCTGAGGGTCGGAATGATTCTTCTGCAGCCATAGCTCTATGCTCTCTGATTTTGCGCTAGCTGGTAAGTGCTCGACCACTGAGGGGACGTTGCTGGCCCACTGCCGGATTTCAAACCCCCCTGAGGCGAGTATAGATCTCATCTTGTTGACCAGCTGCCTAGCTTCATCCACAGTGGGAAGACTCTGAAGGCAGTTGTCAACATAAAAGCACTGTTCTATCGACTGCCTTACTTCAGCATCACGTGGCTGGTGGTCCCTGACGTGCTTCTGAAGTGCAAAGGTCGCACAGCATGGGCTGCAAGTCGTTCCAAATGGTAAGACTTGCCATTGGTAGATATCAGGCTGATCTCCTTTCCGCATGTTCCGCCAGATGAACCTCAAGAGAGGTTCATCCTCCGGCAGGAGTCTTACCTGATGGAACATAGCACGTATGTCGCCGCTGATTGCGACCGCGTGCTGTCGGAATCTAATAAGGACTCCTAGTAATGACGCACCGAGGCAAGGGCCAGGAAGGAGCTGTTGGTTGAGGGAGAGACCTTGATGCACGAAAGAACAGTTAAAAACTAGTCTGTCCTTTCCGTTGTGGTGGACTAGATGATGTGGGATAAACCATGATTCTTCATCTGAATGTAGAAGCTCTAAGGGGACTTTGACAACATATCCTGCATCCAAAAGCTTCTGAATTTCGGCCTCATAAACCTTGGCTTTCTCTGGATCTTTGCCCAAGCGTTTCTCTGTGCTTCTCAGATTGTGTAGAACGGAATCCCTGGTACCCTTCAGTGGTGGTGCATTGGCAGCACGTAGGAGAGGGGTTGCATAACGCCATGTTCCATCCACTTTCACATGCTGTGTTCTGCTCTCCAGCAGTTCCATGGCAAGTTGGTCCTGTCGTGAACGCATTACCAGCTTCTCGTTGCGGTAAGGGAGAATGTCCAACTGCCACAACCGTCGACCTGTTGGAGAACAGGATCTCGTGCTAAAGAAAGGGAAGTGAGTAAGCACTGTTGAGGCGATACCTGGTGCGGAAGAAGCCCATCTGGTCCTTGCAGCACCCAACCGAGCTGCGTGTGTACAGCGGCTGGTCCACCATCGGGGCCCAATCGAATGGGTTCCTTCGCAGCGATTAAACCTGGGTAGTCGGATCCGATCAAGAGTAGGGGCTGAATCTTGCTAAATGATGGAAGTGGAATCCCCCGCAAGTGACAATAACTCCGCTGAAGTCTCTTTATCGGCACGTTTGCTCAGTTAGATTCAGGAGAGGCGCAGAGAATACACCGCTAAGTTGTACCTTTCGTTCGGTTTTGGCTGGGATGAAAGCTGAAACTGGACTGATTGTCCCTCCAGTTGGGTAACATCATGACGAATGGTTCGAAGGGCCATAACCTCCTTCTTTCCTTGTAGGCCTAGTTGCTGGACCGCTGCTGGGAGAATAATGCTGCGCTGTGCCCCATCATCAAGGATGGCGTAGGTTTGTATAGACTTATAGGAAGACACGTCCTGTAGGGCTAGGTGGTGTCATGTAGATGCGGTCGCTTGCTGTTGTAACTAGCATGATGCTCGGGCCCTGCTCTGCTATGCGATGGAGAACTCTGAGATGCACATCCCCACACTCCCCGCATGGTTTCTTCAGTGTGCACTCATTACAATTGTGGCTGGTGCGTCCGCATTTCCAACATCTCTTACCATTTCTTATCCATTTGACAAGTCGCTCAGGTGGGCATTCAGCAATCTCATTGCACTGAGAAAGGTAGTGCTCTTCACTGTGACAGAATAAACACAGGCGCTTTGTTATCTTGACAGGTTGCTGGTTTGGAGAAGCCTCTGTTCGGACGGGCTGTACTTCTTTAACCTTCTCGGCTGATTACTACCATGATAAACAGAGATAGCCCGGGTCTGTGGCTTAATGATAGCAGGACGCTCTCTACGTGGAGCCAGAGCCTTCTCAGTGTGGTAGCGTTGAGCCATCTTTGATGAAAGCCTTTGAGCTTCAGCCTTGACCTTCAACCACTCTGTAAGGTCATGTAAATTATATGGATTCAGACTGTCTGTACTCAGTCTTCCCCTTAACTGGAGGTGCTCTATGAAGCCATCCCTGTAATGTTTAGGAGTTTACTACAGCCGGTCAACATGTCCGGTACAAGTAAGCTCGTCCATGTGGTCCCTCCAGAGATGTCAGCATACCCACTAGAAGGTCAACGTTAAGAGCAAAGTTCTGGAATGCTTTAGAATCTCCAGCCTTGATATCTGGTGAGTTCATTAGAGCCGCAACCTCACTTTGTGCAAGCTGGTGGGGTTGGCCATATTGGCGCTGCAAGGCTGCCATGGCTGCTGAGTAAGGTGCAGGGTGGTGACGGCATGCTTGGGCGATTAGCTTTGCCTCATCCAGGACCAGCTGCTCCATTAGCACACGATATTTGTAGTGTTCTGTGAGATCAGTGCGGGGATTCAGCAGATTGTCTAGGGCTATTTTCAGATCTGTGAACTCCCTCTCACTGTCATTCACAAGTTTTGGCAGTGATGGGACTGGGACTGGTTGCGACGGAGGTGCAGCAAGTACTGGCTGGTATACTGGACGACGGGGCTGCCATATGTGTAATGGTGGGTGCCACTGAAGGAGGATACCAGTTCTGCCCTGAAGTCTGCATGAAGGGCTGAGGAGCGTAATATCCAGTGATCACGGGTGAAGGCTGATATGGATCTAACACAGGCATCGGTTGGCCCTGTGACTGACTATGTTCCGGGATCTGTAATTGGTAAGCTGGTGGCACCAGAGTACGGTGTACGGTTGTAGATATTGGCAGCTTCACTGACGTGATGGTGTGAGGCAACGAGGATATGAGATTATAGGAAGAAGGACGGAACCCTGCACTGCATGCTGCTGGCGTTTGCCTCTCATAAGTTGCTGATGTCGGTGGCAGAGGCGGTTGTAGTGCAGGTGTGCTGTACACCATATGCGCTGTGGTCTGTGATGTCTGCCACCGTACTGATTGATGGGTGGCATCCCTGGGTGCTCCGAGGCAGGAGGTAGGTGGCCCTATATCCAGTAATGGGAAGGCTGGGACTGCCGTAGCTTTTGGCCTAACGATGGGGGGGTGAGTAAGCTTGCTCCATTTGCTCAGAAAAAGGAGATGCAGTGCCGCTACTTAACTCACACTGGCTGTTTCCTCGCTGCTGTGGTACTGGAGATGTGTAACGATAAGGAGAAGGAGATCTCCCAACATCTAACTGCTCTACTAGGTCGCTGAGCCCAGCGTCTATATTGCTCCCACTGACTATGACAGGACCTGGTCGATACTGCAGAGATGATAACTCATGCCTAATCGGCTGCATCCCAGTCGAGGCAAGCTCGGCCTGCCCACTGAGAGTCAATGATGCCGCTGCATGGTCCATCTTTGGCTGCTGATATGGTTTGTAGGGCCCAGTAACTGGCAGAAGGGATGGGGGTAAGGCTACATCGTAAGCCTGCAAATATGAAGGGATCTGACGAGCTCTGGCTTGCATCTGAGCAGGACATGTGGTATCGGGAGAATAATGCGGTATCTGTTGATCCATGTCACCGTAGTGGCTCTAGCTATCCGGCTCGAAGGACCAAATGAAAAGGAATCTGCTCTCTATAGTTAGGTGGAATGCTAGTCCACTACGGAACTCCCGTAAGAAGTGTGACTGGAGACAGATGATTATTTGTCCGTTTAATCTCTTCAGGCTGGGTCACTTTACATCCTCCAACATTGTACAGTCATTAAATTAACAGTAGTAGTAAATGTGGTTTAATCTGGAAGAAACAAATAAAATATCAGAATCCGTCTATATACAGTTACATAAACATGTGCCTTAATACAACTTCTCTACACATTAATATTAAGTACAACCCGATAAATGGCGCTAAACATATGCATGTAAATCACACGAGCATCACTACTGCATATTCTGCATAAACTTAACTACAGTATGAACCGGTGACCACAATCCGACATGCGGCGGTAACATCATTGCAATATGACCGGTAAAGAAAGATATTAACTTACATTCATGCACGCACATTTACCACTCAATGAGAATAGCGGCAGAGAACGAAACTGAAAGTAAACTGGGACCGCGCCGGCGGAACTGCCGTCAGCGCTCTGTACGCGCACGTCACACGCACTTTGATAAATGAATAAGGAATTTAGTACAATTATATCTTATATACTAAGCATTTCCACACACGAGCATTATCCGACTCAGCTCCTCCTGACCACAGACGCAGGTTTACAAGCCACATTTTCCTGCAGCGGGTCTCCACTCCATCCTCAAGTGTTGGATGAGAACCGCTGAGACAGAGTGTAGTTTCACCACCACACGTGATGATAAAGACAATCACAAGAGCAAACCAATTCTCTCTTTCTCTACATTTTGTTAAGTATCAATGGAATCAGATGCTATATAAGAGAAACAAACAAAAGACAAAAAAAGAAAGGATGGTTGGTTAGTTGACAACTGAAGAAGAAATAGACATATATATGTCTCCATCTCTAATATAGAACATTTCTAATCACATCAGCTTTCAAAATGGCATAACGCAGTAACCAATGAGGTGTGCAAGCTGTGTTGGGGAATATTGCTTTTAAAAGTAACGTGTTACAATATTATGTTACTTTTTTTTTTTTTTTTCCTAGTGCACACACATGTCTTCTCTAGAAAAGTCATCAATCTGTGAATAGTTCCTTTTGGACAAAAATGCAACACAGACTGAATCAAATACCTCAGACAAGTGATTTTCAAATAAAAATTTGCCATTTACAAATAGTTTAAAATTGAATGGAAAAACAACAAGCAACACCGTTTGCACCAACAAGCAACTGTAAATTGAAGAAGGATCGCACCTGGAATGATGATCGCGCCATTGGTTATTTCACCTGTTCAACAGAATTAAAGCATGACTAAATTTTAGAGCATTTTGTTGGTAAAGATGGCTATGTGCCATTCTGTGAGACAATATGAGACATATCAGAATCAGAATCAGAATGAGCTTTATTGGTCAGGTATGTTTACACATACGAGGAATTTGTTATAGTGACAGAAGCTCCACAGTGCAACAGAAAGACAGCAACAGGACAGGACACAGATAATAAAAGAATAATATACAAATATACAATATACAAATACACATATATTTGGTCAGTTATACATTTAATGATGTGCAGGACACTCACCATAAACCAGCAGCAGCGACACACAGATTAAAAACCTCATTGTGACAAACTGATCTGTAAAAACATTATTAACAAGCAAAAAGTGTAACAAATCATAATTCTGATTTCCTTTTTCTAAAGGCACATGACCTGGCAGTAATTCATCTGCATGAATAACATTATTTGTTTGCAACTAACAAAAATATTTGTTAGTTGTGCACATTTATAGAAAGTACAACTTCAAGGAAAAGGAAGGCAGCAGTGGGCAGCCATTTATGCCGCGGCACCCGGGGAGCAGTTGGGGGTTCAGTGCCTTGCTCAAGGGTCTCACCTCAGTCGTGGTCTTGAAAGTGGAGAGAGAGCTGGACATTCATTGCGTTACTGGAAACAGGAGTGATCTCTAAACAATACCTTGAAGAAGTGCTTTGTTTCTTTTTATTTTGTGAGAGATTGTATCGACGCTTGCCATTTAATCTTTTGACTTCATTGTGCAGCTCTGTTGTGTACGGCCTGCTCTGATATTACAGTGAAAACAATAGTTAATGTGTGTTGACCTAAAATCAGATCATGTTCCTATTATCAGGAAGGATCAGCAAGATTCCCAGCAACAATATATACAGTAAATATATAATACAATAATGAAATTCCCAGGAGAAGGGTGCGACACTCTGGAAATGTTCAAAATGAAGTTGTGACCAGTTGTGAAAAAATAGTTTGAGAAGATGCACATTAACTACAAAACACACACAAAAAATAATGAAGGCAAAGAATGAAGTGTGTCTTTAGTCTCCAGTGCCATGATTTTCCAGAACTGCAGCCTACCTGAGTCTCCAGAAGGGAAGGTGTCGGGTTCTCAGAGCCAAAAACTGCCTAATAATTATGCACATCTAAATATATCAGGCATATTCAGCCATCATCGATAATTACTTTGCCTATGATTATATACAATCTTAAGAGTAATTTTCTTAAGACTGATGTGGTTTGATTAAAAAATTACAAAATTTTATTAAAAAATATGATTAGAATATTGACTAATAATTATGCATGCACTGTACACTCTATATGACAAATTAACTGTTGTATCATATTATCATGACCTCCTTAATCAACTTGTTAACAATACACCATAATATAGCAGGCCAAAATGTCTCTCACATCAGCAGTTTAACCCATTAGGGACCTCTAATAGCATAATCCCTAAATACGTTTTAAGCAATAACATAAATGTTCACCTGTTTTTCCACTAGTTAAACTACATAGAAAAGCTCACACTCTAAAATTGATCATATATTTGGAAGGAACATATTTACATTCAGTGACCCAGCAAACATCATCATAAAATCTGAACAAAACAAGAAGAATGGAATGACTAAACCTCGACCGCATCTTATCAGAAAGAACAGCGCAGCAACATTCAGATCCTTTAGAATTCAAAAAAGAAATCATTTATGGAAAACAAGCAAAACAATCACAATCATCACTAATACTTCTATTTCTCATTATTCCTGAAAGTAATTGATTTCAAAAGGCAGACAATGAAACCTCCTTGCCTAATCATTAAAATGAATCATTTATCATGTCTCAATCATATGCTCTGATATACTGAATCAAATATTAAGACAGCACTGCACTTATAAAATGAAAAAAAGTATATTTTTTATTTATTTAATTTTTTTCATTCTCCAACTGAGATGTTTAAAGCCAAACTTTTTTTTTCTTAGGAATACTGTTTAAACTGAACATTCATTTCAATTACCGGTACTTTTTTCTGTCTAAATCTAGCCTCTGTGTCTAACGAGATGGAAAGAGTGACACAAATCAGTTATGCAAATCAGTTTGATATCATCGCCGATTCAAAATATTAAAGATAGTCTAATGAAATAATTCTTTGAACTGCAACATAAGCACATTTATTTTTTAAAGAACATAACAGTTATGACTTAAGGAAATATTAATAAACCCACAACCAGTGCGGCATCAGAACCACATTCATTAAAATGGAAATAGGGCATGCATGTAAAATGCTACATGTTTTGGTAATAACTTTCATCAATAAATCATTAACAAACATTAAATAATGCTTAATGGATCATTAGTTAATATATATTCAAAGAGTTAGAAACGTGAGATCATGTGCTTGTTAATGTTTACTAATAAACTTATAAAACATTACATGTTTAACAAATTATTATTTCATGCTATTATTATTTCAAGTTAAAATGCATACAAATGTAATTAAACTTTCGCTTCCATATGATCAAGCACTTACTGAAAATCTACAACATTTGCATAATGCATAACTCTTTTGCTGCTATTGAGGTGTGATCCAGGTAAGGTTAGGGACAGCTTTGGGTAGATTTAAGGGGTCAGAAGTGTTCAGGGGTCAATTTGATTACTATAAGGGAAGACAGTTCAATCTGTTTATATTATATTGTTTATTTTCTTTAAAAAAAAAAGATTTGTTTTCCCCTGTAGATGTATAATTAAGGGAATATCCTGTTTGTTTGTTTTTTTTATATATATACTGAAGAGTAGTGTACTAATATGAGTGTTGAAGCAATAAAAACATGTTTTGCACCAAAATTACAATCTGTTCTGTCTTTAGCAAGTATTTAGCTAAACTTAACCCGCCACCCTTTACATGAATCTTGTTAAAGTAGCTAACAGTCAAATGGCCATAAAGATATTAAATGATTAGTAATCATTTATAAACATTTACAAATGATGAATAGTTTCATATATATTAACTAATGATCTGTTAAGCATTATATAATATTTGTAAATGATTTATAAATGAAAGCTATTATAAAGTGTTACCCATGTTTTTGTGGACATATACTAGAAGAGAGTCAGGACACTCATCAGAGGAACAAGTAACAGCATCAGAGAAGCACACAGACAAGAAGCCTCAGATACCTTCACTTGCTCTGGGACCCACTTATCTGTCAACAGGGAATATAATGCAATGAAATGTAAAGCATTCACAGCAGAAATCATTATAAACCTTTAATTCATGACTAAAATGAATGAAATGTTCACCTGCGTTCCTGTCAGACAACATCAGAGGACCCATGGATATAGAAGCACTGTGATGGAAGTCCAGAGACCTGCGCTCTCTCCGATGGTGTCCAGAGTTACAATCCTACAAGAGAAAAGAGAAAATCCAGTTTTGTGAATCCCTGATAAATATCACTGAACAAACATGAAAGAAAGGAGTGCACTGTCTTCAGAACTGCTTAGCCAAAACAAGTCTTTTAGCAGCCTTCAACATTAAACATCAACACCAACCTTACTTCTTATTTGAACAACAAAGGTTTATAAACTACACCTTTACATTTACCCATCACATTTTACTATAGAAACACAGTAGCCTATATACACAGATGGACAGAGACGCTGGATAATATCATTTATAAATTACAGTGTTGTTCAACACACTGAAAAAAAATCATTTCACAAGTACAGTAAAGCTAAAGCTACTCTCGAAAATGTAACATTAATATTGCATAAAATATGAGAGAATATTATAATCTTACCGTTGAGCAGCGATTGCTTGACAGAAGGCAAAGGTGAACAGCACAGTGCAGGTAAAGCTTAGTGGAGTTTTCAGTGAAGATGAACATCCTGAAGGAGAAACGGCTGGATGTCGAGACACCGTTCTGCAGCAGCTCCACTGAGTCATCATTTGGATTGGGACACCTGAGAATAACAATTATGACAAATTCTTTCATATGAAACATTCAATACAAAAATGATTTCCTGTTCATCACATTTTGGGTTACACTTTATTTTGTGTCCTTGTTACAGTGTAATTATACATTTAAGTACTGAGTAATATTAATTAACTATATGTACTTACTATATGGTTAGGGTAAGGATTAGGGTTACTGGCATGTAATTATGCATAATTTATTGTCATTACAGTAGTAAGTACATGTAATGTGTAACACCTTCAAATAAAGTATTAGCCATTTTTGCATTGCATGTACCAAACATTTTTGTTCTGAAAGACAAAGTATCTCAAGTTATCCTCAAAGTGATATAGATTGTTTTATTTAATCTGTGTGCATTTTTTTTTTTTTTCAAAATTTTAGTGAATTTAGACTGAGCTTTAAGGAATATGACAGCTTAAAAAGAAGCACAGCTTTACTCTGTGGCGATGAGATCCCAGCGGAGACTGTAATCAGGATCATTCACAGGTGTAGCCCAACACGTGTCCATCACCAGGGCAAACTGACGGCTGTCAACCCCCTCAACACGAACTTCCACATTCATCTTCTGCTCGAGCTCTGCATCCACTCTACCAGTGAAGGGCCGGGTAAACTCATCATCCTCATATGGAGTCATCCGAACCTGATATCTGCCTTCACCAGCGGGGAGGATCTTGTGCACAATGCTGTCAAAATGTTCAAGACTCATCATTTGCATACTGCTCATTTTTATACTGCTTAGCTATTGCTGCTTAAAAGACTCCCACCTCTCCAGTGAGTTGATTTCCACATTCATGGAAAGTGATTGTGTTTGAGGATAAACGCAGCTGAAAGGAAGCTTAAGGATTTTCTCTCTGCTGATGAGACCTTCTGACCTCGGTGTCCCCAGAATAAAGTTACTGTAGATGAAGTGGGTGCCGTTGGCCTGTGGACCACATATATATTATTTGAACATGTCAATCATTTTATTTCACTCAATAAAGGAAAAGTTCACAGATTTGCAACTAGCTTTGCATTGCTACCAAGTCCATAGAATATGAAAATCAATAGTATCTACTCTGTAATGAGAGCTCTCAGCTAATTTTTGTAACCAAAAGCGGCATCCAGAGAACATTTATTGATACTACAGGTTGTTTTTCTGTATTTTTTGTTTCAGCCCCCTTAGACAGTCAGATCATTCCTGATGCATTATGAAGTTTCCATACCTTTTTGGCAAAAGGGAATGCCACAGTCCTTTTCGTCTGTTTTCTATAGAATAGCTTTGCTTAAATCATTGATTAGACTGAAGTCTCTTTTGAGTGAACATAATATTACAAGCTCTCAAAAGCTCTTTAAATAATAGAGATTAGCTTTATTCTTTTTCTAACAAGGTTGAGATCATATGGATTTCGTTAGTATACACGTAATCAGTGTTGGGCAATAACTAGTTACTAGTAGCTTAGTTACTGTAATAATATTACTTTTTGCAGTAACTAGTAGTGTAACTAATTACTAATAAGATTTCAGTAATAATATTACAGTTACCATCCATAAAACAGCTTAGTTACTTTTGATGGCTCAACCCCGCTGATTTAAAATCCAACAATCAAATAATTCCTAGATATACTTTCATAATTTTCATGACTCGCACATGCATGTGATGTCCCCAATACAGCAGACAAGCTTGGAATATGGAAAAGCTTACATTCAGCAGATAGAAATATTGCATTATATTCATTTTGTCAGGAAACAAGATGATCTGAACACTGTTGTGTAAGTTGTGGCTTTACATTACTCTGGCATTACATCCCTCTGATCAGCATGTGGGACATTATATAATAGTTAAACATCTTTTTGGAAAATTAAACAGTTTCTTGCAAACTTATGTGATTTGATAAAATACATAATGATACAGTATATAATCGTATATGGGTAACGGAGAAATTACAATTAGCTTCAAGCTACATATGACAATTAATGAGATGAATACAACACTTCTACTTGAATGCCACTATCAATCACTATTGAGTGTTTGTAATAACTTCTGACTGCGATCCAGTGTGGATTTTGGTGAAATGATGAGGCAGAAATATGTTGTTAGTAACATTCTAGAAGAATTGTATCTGGAAGATACACAGTTACAACTTCTGTGGGTCTTGAAGAAAAAGTTATGTAACTAGTAGTGTAATTAATTACTGTTGCCAGAAAGTAATAAGTAAAGTAACAATATCACTTTTGAAAGGAGTAACTAGTAATGAGTAGTATATTACATTCTTTGAGTAACTAGCCCAACACTGCACGTAATACATCCTACCACAAGATTTGTGCCACAGATGTGTTCATCGTTATCAAAATGGAATTCCACTCTGCCATTCCGGACCGTTCCTTTGCAGCTGGGATCATTGAGATGTAAGACGTCAGCTGGAAAACCAGCCTCAAAGAGCTGACAGCGAGACACAGACATGGAGCCAGAGCTGCTTTCACAGGTCTCTGAGAAATCTGAGAGAAAATAATCCAAATATTGTCAGAGTTGGTAATGTTAATAACTAAATCAATTAGAAAATTATTATTATTATTATTATATATTATAGAATGAGTTTCACCTAAAGAATCTGGTCTGGTCTGGTTCTCGTTACACAAACAGCCATAGACGCCGTTTTTCTCTCCACACCATTCATCCTCTGTGCAGTTGAGTTCAGAACAGGAGTCTGAAGGAGAGAACCAAAGAATGAATTAAGTGAAATAAAAAACAATAATAATAATAATGGAAATAAACTTAAAATGTTCTGTATTATGTACAAATTGGGTCAATCACAGAATGATGTCAATTCATATGTATAATTAAATTAATGGCAACCACATCTGCTAATGTGTCTAATGTGATTCTTACTAATCTTTTATTAATTTACTACAACCTTCTGTCATAAATGGTAGTGTATACTGGTACTTTACCAGTGGTTGATGACTCATTAAGGCCTCCAACAACTGAGGATAAAAAAAATCCTGTTAATGGCACTCATTTTCAAATATAATGCAAGGTTATACAACAAATTTTTTGTGGTTAGATCTATCTACCTGTACAGTAAGCTGAACAAAATGGTGGCTTGACAAACTCGTAAACATAGTAATTTCCAGGACAGGTTTTGACTCGTATAGGGTGGGATGTGTAATCACAGCAGCCACTCCATGAGACACAGACCTGACGGGTGACCACTCCATCTTCCAGCTGTGGATGAGGGCCGCTGAGCGACAGAGGCTCATAAGAGCCACACATGCCTTGATTAACACATGATTCTGGCATCTGGGCATTTTGACCATTGTAGAACAGCCTGTACCAGCCATTCCACTCCACATTATTATCACACATGCCATAGTAGTAATAGTTGTCAGTGGCTCTCCAAGGCTCATCCAGACTGGTGTAGTTGTAGCAGGGATCAACGCTTGGGGTGGAGAAAGATACTATTATGTAAAAGAAAGAAGAGTACATACTGTACAATTAATGGATTCAAGGTAAGAAAACCTCAAGATAAGCATTTCAGATGTAATGGTGAATGACTGTACCTGCACAATATACAGGATCTGGGATTGAAAGAGTTGGTCTGGTAAATTTGTAGACATAATAATCTCCAGGACAAGCTTTGACTTGGATTGGTTCAGATCTGTTGCGAGTGCACTGCTGATAGCGAGAGCCATAAACTTCACGAGTAACAACACCATCTTCTAGCTGAGGATGAGAGCCACCAAGCCACAGTGAACTAAAACCTCCACAATGCATATAATAAAAACACCACTCAGGCATCTGAGCACTTGATCCATCAATGAAGAGTCGATACCAGCCATCCCATTCAACACGAGTGTCATCATGATCAAATACATATCTATTCACAGGCAAATTGAGTGTGTTTCTCCAATAGTTCTCGAGTATGGTGTAGTTATTGCACGGGTCATAATCTGTGTTAGTGAGATCAAAAAAAACCAGTTACGTTTCAGTGTGTGCAAGTGTAAATTTAAACCTGTCATACACAGTAACAATCATAAGATTGAGATTCTAAAAGTGACACTAAAAGTTCATGCAAATAGGGGCCATTCTACACTGTTACTTTTTCTTTCTTTTTTTAGCTACAGGGATTGTGATTAGCATTAATAACAATCATATTTTCATTCATATATTTCTATTAAAACTTACTCAAGGTGATGCAGGATCCAGTGATATTATCTGAACTTACAGAGGAAACCACCTGTGAAATGGTGTGTACATCTTGTTTAAAAAAAAAGGGGGCAATTAAAACATGATGGAAAACATTTCAAAAGTTTTGAAAGACTTTGTTTTGTTTTTTTTAAAAGAGAGAGAGCACTGTACCTGTGCAGTATCCTGAACACCAGATTTGTGGTTTCACAAGTTCATAGACATAGTAATTGCCTGGACACACTTTCACTCTGATGGGTTTTGTCTTGTAATCACAGCAGCCACCCCAATAAGACCCTCCACAGACCTCTCTGATCACCACTCCATCCTCTATCTCAGGATGAGGACCATTGAGCCACAGATTATAGTATGTGTTACAGCTGTATGAACTAATACAGGTCTCTGACATCTGGATGTTCATTCCATTGTAGAAAAGCCGGTACCAGCCATTCCAGGAGAAATGTTCATCACAAATGTTATCTCCACTTTCATTGGTGGCTCTCCAGGGACGATCCAGAGACTCATAGTTGTAGCAGGGATCACTGCTGATGTTGCTGAAAGTAACTGTCATGGACAAGATAAAAAAAATATATTATATTTCAGTAAAATCCTTTTACATTATAAAGAAATAATGATGTGTCGTGACACAACCCATTCTCACTCCCAAGGCGTCAAAAACTGAAGCATAGTCAAACGCATTTCACGTCACTATGAAGACACCAAAAGTGCCCCTAGGCGTCAGTATATAACAAAATAGGAACTCCATTGTAGTGATCACAGTTGCCAACTCTTGTGAGACAAATAAGCAACCGCAGCTTCAAAAACAAGCCCAAAACAAGCCCAATGTTTTTTTGATGATTTATTATCAATTATTACCAATAAACAAGCCTGCAACATATTAAACTGAAACCACTCTTTTATCTGAAAAGCAAAAACAGAAGCTATTTTACAAAAATTAGCAAACTGCAACAAAAGTGGGATCAAAACTCGTCTCCAATCACCTGTGAGCAGAATAGGACTGGAGAGATGGAAAAGGAGAAAAGCACAAGAGCTTCAAAGGGGAGCTGTAACATAGCCACATATTCGTAGCCTAAAATATATAGGGGTCATTCTATGGAAATGTCCATTTTTCTTGAAAAACACTGTTACATTTTTTATATATATATATATATATATATATATATATATATATATATATATATATATATATATATTTTTTTTTAAATGAAACAATGTGTTATTTGAACAATTACACCTTCTTGAGCTATCAATGTGGCAATATTTGTTTTTAATTAATTATAAAGAATTCCAAGCACCACAAAACTGCTCGTCCCTACATGTACAGATGGAAAGTGCTTTATTTTAAGGTCAAAACAGGTTTTTCTTCCATTTAAAATAAAATAATGTATCAAAGTAAATGACATAAAAAACTAAATACCACATAAATATTATAGAAAAAAATATAAAGTATTATATTAAATTATAATATATATTATATTTAAAAAGAAAATATTATACAATATTATTAAAAATATTATAAAAAAGATAAAAAATCATTAAGCTGTCATTTATGTGTATTCATGAAGTCAAAAGGTAATCTATTAATGTGGTCTAAGTTTAAATGTTAAAACAAGAAATACATTTTAAGACATCTTGCCATACCAGGCTATTAGAACCAAATGTATTTACTCAGTATTAGGATATGACTACTTGTTTTTTTATTACAGCCCGACGCCCGTGATAATTAATACATTACAAAAACATTGTAAAAATTAGGCTAAAAGAAAGTCATCCCACTCCTCTACGTCTACTTCTATCATCGCTTGGATTACAGCGTCACGCCTCTTCTTTTTTTTAATGTATTTTTCTCCAGTGAGGGGGCAGAACATTTGGCAAATTACGCTACAGCACTTATATTATTGCACTGGTTGGCTATTAACTGCGAGCAGACAGAGTGTCTATCAATGCATTGGGAGAATACGGCGAACATAAATAAAAAAAACGAAGTTGCTTGTCAAATTTCCCTAACAAGCAACCATATTTTTTTAAATAAGCCCAAAAAAACCGCAACCCGCGACCAGGGATTTTTTCCCGCAATTTTACAAAAAAAGAAGCCGAAAGTCCCGTACAATACGCGGACTTGGCAACTGTGGTAGTGATGGGAAGTTCGGATCGTTTTACTGACTCGGACCTTTGAGTCTCGTTCAGCAAAATCACGTCACGTGATGAACGAACGATTCAAACCCGAAGACTCGAAACAGGACTGAACGAATCACTCTCCGTTAACTGTTAAAAACATTCATTAAAAACATTCCAGCAACTGTTGTGGCTGTTTACATTGAAAAATCACACCCCAACATATATGCAATAATGGCAATGTTATTACCCAATATATAAATTAATTATGGCGATAAAATTCCCAGTATGGCGTCGGCATATTGACGCTAAGGATTTCCTATAAAGCAACGGAGGACCCTGCAAGTCGAAAAATGACTCGATATGGAGAAACAGTGAGTGAAAAGTGCGTTCACACTTCTGTTGCACGATCTTGATTGCTCTCAGCTCACTTAGCATATGCATCACTTTGATTAAAACTAAATCGTAAACATAAAACAAATGTGCACGCACTATAAACACTTATTTTGAACGGCAAGCATACAGGACTTTACTTAAAGCCAAACTGAAACTAGCAGGCTGTGTAGAATGTGCTAAGCTGCGTCTTGGAGCATCAAAAATATCAGACTCATTGTGGAAAAAGTGGAATCAGTGCATCCCTAATATGAATTATTATTTTGTTAAATTAACTGAATAATATTTGTAAGTGATGCATATGTAAGTAATACTAATTATAAGCATGTAATTTACAAAAACATATTTTGTAAATGAACCCCAGAACTGCACCTGCACAGTATGAAGGCCTGTAGATCGACACATCTGGCTTGACAAGTTTATAGACGTAATAATCTCCTGGACAGGCTTTGACTTGGATTGAGTTGGATCTGTAGGTGCCACACTTATTAGACCATATGTAAGTTCCCAAGACATCACGGGTCACCACTCCATCTTCAAGTGTTGGATGAGAGGCATTGAGATACAGTCCAGTGTAAGCACCACATCCCACATTACTCACACACCACTCAGACATCTGGGCACTTTCTCCATTCAGATACAGCCGATACCAGCCACTCCATTCAACAAGGGTGTCATCATGATCATAGTACTGATATGAGCTTTGCCGTATGTCTCTCCAGTATTCATCAAGAGTGTTATAGTCATAGCATGGATCAGAGCTGGAAGTTGTAGTTTCTATGAGAATAGAGTGAAGACAATAGCATAAACAAATTCTCTCTTTCTCTACCTCTTGTTAAGCATCAAAGGCATCAGAGGCTACATAAATTAAGAGAAACCAACAGAACATAATAAAAAGAAAGGACTGCTGGTTGGTTGTCAAATTGCAGGTGGTTCAGACTGCATCTAGTACATCTCTATATACGCACTTTCAAATTACATGGTAACCAATGTTGTGTAAAAGCTGTGTTGGGGAAGGTTACATTTAAAAGTAATGTTACAATAAGTTAAATGTTAAGTAACATTATGGATTTTGGAACATTATGGAATGTAACTCCTCAGCTGACTCCTCCAGAGTTCAGGAATCACACATGTGGGAAACCATCTACCATAAAACCAAATCATTCTCTTTTACAACAGTGCTTAATAGTACCTTTGGGTCATGGCTCTATAAAAGTTATAAATCAGTGAATAGATGTGCATTTTGTTGTGCTTATCTACGGGACGAAATGCAACACAGATTGGATTGAATAGCACAGGCACCAAAAAAAAAAAAAAAACGGAAAGACAAGCTTGCTTGAAGCAACAATTTTTACATTAGTAAATGGAAAACATAAAGCAAAAGATTATAATTCACTATAAAGTTAGGCTATAAATTGAAGAATGATTGTATGTGGAATGATGACTGCACCATTGATTATTTCAGCTGTTAAACAAAATTTGAACGTAAAGATTTAATTTTAGAGCATCTTGTTAGTACACATTTAAAACAGTGTCATTCTAATATGAGACATCTGGTCACAGTTATACATGACATGCAAAACACTCACCATTAACCAGCAGCAGAAGCACACACAGAGAGATTAGAAACATCATTATGACAATCTGTAACAACATTATCAAGATGATAATACAAACACCCATGCAAAAGGCATAAAAGCATTCATTATTTCTATGTCCTAGCATTAGGCATATGACCTGGCAGTAATTTGTCTGCATGAATAATAATATTTGCTTCTTAAAATACTTACATTTGTTGTGCGCGTTTATGCAAAATAGAAGTTCACTGCAACTATACAAAACTTAAGCCGTTACAATCAAAACAAATTGCTAAAATATAATATTCATGGTTGTTTAGGTATAACAAAAGCATATGACTACAACTGCAATTAGTGCCCAGTGTGAGGAAATGAAGAGAAATAACTTTACCTGAGGTCAAATGCTGCTGCAGATCAAACTCAGAGAGATTCTCTCTTCAGCAGCTGAATACAGTGATGATGAACTGCTGATCTCACACACTTATCAGTGCCTTTATTAATAACGGTGGGTGGATCATTACTGGAAACAGGAGTAATCTAAACAATACCTTGAAGAAGTGTTTCATTTCTTTTTATTTTGTGAGAGATTGTATCGACGCTTGCTATTTAATCTTTTGACTTCATTGTGCAGCTCTGTTGTGTACGGCCTGCTCTGATATTACAGTGAAAACAATAGTTAATGTACGTTGACCTAAAATCAGATCATGTTCCTGTTAATCTGGATCAGCAAGATTCCCAGCAACAATATATAAATAATGCAATCATGAAATACCCATGAGAAGGATGCAACACTTTAAAATTTCATCAGACAATGAAATGCTTTGTTAAAAATCAGCAGAGTTCAAAAAAAAAAAAAAAAAAAAACAGGTTGAGAAGAAAAGATGCATATTAACTGCAAAACACTTAAAGAATGAAGACAAAGAAATAAGTGTGAAACCACCAGGAAGACTTTAGTCTCCAGCAGAGGCGTCCATTCACGTGCCCCCTCAGATTTCTGAGCCAAGTGGATTTTGAATGCAGCTTCCAAAAGACAAAAAAAAAAAGCCTAATAATATTTTTTTATAGTTGATACAATCACACCGGTGTGATTAGATCATCAGTGCGGCACAGCATCAGCTGCTAAATTCAAATCCGCGCTCGCGCTGAGACAGAGACAGAGGCGTTTGTACAGCGCTGCATTATAACCAATCACACGCGATTCTGTTGAGCTTACGAATGCAATGGCCAATCAGAGACGTCCAGATGAATCATCAATGAAACGCGGTGTTTTTTTCACTTGATCGCTTACGAATATAAGTAAGATATTAATTTCAGTGTAAACAGCTTCAGTGAGTTTTTATTTAGAGTGCCTGAATTCTGGCTAGACTGCATGAAAATTTGATAATGCAATGTTCTTTAGCCTACTGTCTGTTAAATAGAAGTGTTGCAATTAGTAACTTAAAATAGGGCCTGTTGTTATTCAATTCACATTAAATACCAAGTCAGTCGTATTAAAAATATTTTATGGCATGACACCCATATCTGGTACTTAAGTAAAAAGTCGTGGTTTTGTGTGTAGTTAATAGATTACACTATTAGTCTACTTTGCCCATCACCATTTATTGAACAAATAACAATCTATAAAGGTGCAAAACCCACTTACTTACATATATTTGAGAATCGATTTATTTCCTAATATAGTTAACACGTTTGGAAATATTTCGAATAAAAAGGAAAAAAATAAATAAAACAAGCCTATATCAGTTATACAGTGCTATCATGGCAGCTGTGTCTCATATATTCTCTAAATAAAATGGTTCAATTGGTTAAATAAGTTTTTTTAAACATGAATTGAAATAGTTTTTTTCCCCTGTCTAAACTAACCTCTAGTTTGTGTTTCTTTCCATGTGTGATCCAATTACACAAATCAGTCTGATATCATCAATTCAAAAGACAGTTAAAATCTTTATTGCAGCATAACCTCTAACGTAAAATAAGATTAATGTAGTACATAGCAATTCACATAAATTACCAAATTTTTGAATCATTTATTTTTGGTGCTTAATCAATAAACAAAGGCCACACAACATTCTATGAAATAATTAGAAACCCACAACCAGTGTAGCATCAGAGCCACATTCATTAAAATGGAACAGGACAATATGCATGTAAAACGTTACACATTTTTAGTGGAAAAATACTAAAAGAGAGTCAGGACACTCATCAGAGGAACAAGTAACAGCATCAGAGAAGCACACAGACAAGAAGCCTCAGATGCCTTCACTTGCTCTGGGACCCACTTATCTGTGAACAGGGAATATAATGCAATGAAGTGTAATTTATTTACAAATCATGAGGATGAAAATAAAAATAAGTAATGTTCACCTGTGTTTCCTTCAGACCACACCAGAGGACCCATGGATATGGAAGCACTGTCATGGAAGTCCAGAGACCTGCGCTCTCTCCAGTGATGTCCAGAGTTACAGTCCTACAACAGAAAACCCAGCTGTGTAATAAATGTCACTGAAATATAATCACAGTTAACAGAACAGTTTGTTTTTTGTGAAAGAAGTGCAAAAATGTCCAGCAGAGGGCAACCAAAACAAGTATTTTGTCAACCTTACATACTGACATTGAAGCATTTCTTTCAAGTTCCAACAATAAATTTAAAGCTACACCATGTAATTTTTTGTTTGTTTGTTTGAAAGGATCAAAATTTAAATAATAAATGAACAAATCATAAAACCATCTTGTAACCATGTCTTTGCTTTACCCTTCACTTTGGCAAGCTTATAGCAATTTATATTGTACAGTAATATGCATTTCGCAGAAAACTACATGTACTGGGGGGAAAAAAAAAAACTGGAGTAGCATTTACTTGGGAAAAAACAAACTAGGAAATAAATTTCAATCCAAAACTGGCTGTTTTGTAAAGGTGACAATTCTTAATGGCTTTAATTGTAAATGTTACTGTTTAAAGTAAATTATACGGTATTCACATTTTGTAAAAGTTTCTAAAGTAGCATGCTTATTAAAATTTTTCATTTATCTTCTTTAAATTGCTGGGTAAAATAGTGCTTATTACTACAATTAATTTGTTAAGCATTATTGAAATAAAAATATCTTAATCCAAATGCATTGACATATTTGGTAAGATATGGTAACATTGCCAATAAACATACAGTACGGGAAAGTTCATTAGTATTGTATAAGTTGCACTTCGCGTATAAACTCAATTTATCTTGAAAAATGTGTCACTCAAACGATTAGTCCTCAGTATTTAAATAAAAACTGGTGTCAAATTCTTCCTGCCAAAACAACACAGACACTGCTAATTAATAATTCCTTATGAGATATTTCAGCACATTTAACATTTAACAAAGTTAAGCAAAAAGCATAATTATCTCAAGCAATGTTCACACAGTTCTAGCACTCATATTGACATTAAATGTCTGCAGTCTGCCTACTGTATATTATGGTAATTTGTTTGTGCATGTTTGTCGTATCAGTGAATAAAAACAGGAGGTCAGGCTACTATATGCAATCGAAGGTGTCATAATAGCTTGAAGCCACAACAAATCAACCTCGAACTGAAAGCCGTTTTTAACAAAAATTGAAAGCATCATTACCCATAATAAAACTAAATGGGGTCAAAAATGCATGGTGTAGCTTTAACATCATATATATATATATATATATATATATATAAATTGATCTACATTTAATCACAACTACATTTAACATCAATTATTCAAAAATATAATAACCATGAAAGGTTTGTAAACCCACCATTGAGCAGCGATTGCTTGACAGAAGGCAAAGGTGAACAGCACAGTGCAGGTAAAGCTTAGTGGAGTTTTCAGTGAAGATGAACATCCTGAAGGAGAAACGGCTGGATGTCGAGACGCCGTTCTGCCGCAGCTCCACTGTGTCATCATTTGGATTGGGACACCTGAGAACAGCAATAATGACAAATTCTTTCATTTGAAAGATATTCAATACAAAAGCTATCTGTCAATCATCACACATTTGCATACCATGTTAAAAAAGAAACTGAATCTTGTGCTTTAGTTTGGAAATAGTGAAAGAA
Organism: Onychostoma macrolepis; assembly: GCF_012432095.1. Classification (NCBI taxonomy): domain Eukaryota; kingdom Metazoa; phylum Chordata; class Actinopteri; order Cypriniformes; family Cyprinidae; genus Onychostoma; species Onychostoma macrolepis. The sequence goes on along the minus strand of NC_081166.1, from coordinate 2,228,087 downwards.
AGCATCTAGAGCAATCTTAAAAGTGATTACATTTAGAAACTATAATAGAAACAGCTTTACTCTCTAACGATGAGATCCCAGCGGAGACTGTAATCAGGATCATTAACAGGTGTAGCCCAACACGTGTCCATCACCAGGGCAAACTGACGGCTGTCAACCCCCTCAACACGAACTTCCACATTCATCTTCTGGTCGAGCTGTGCGTCCACTCTACCAGTGAAGGGCCGGGTAAACTCATCATCCTCATATGGAGTCATCCGAACCCGATATCTGCCTTCACCAGCGGGGAGGGTCTCGTGCACAATGCTGTTGAAATGTTCAAGACTCATCATTTTGATACTGCATATTTGTATACTACTTAGTTTTGTTGCTTAAAAGGTTCCCACCTCTCCAGTGGGTTGATTTCCACATTCATGGAAAGTGATTGTGTTTGAGGATAAACACAGCTGAAAGGAAGCTTAAGGATTTTCTCTCTGCTGATGAGACCTTCTTTCCTCGGTGTCCCCAGAATAAAGTTACTGTAGATGAAGTGGGTGCCGTTGGCCTGTGGAAAACAGAAATAATATTTGAACATGTCAACCTGTTTATTTTACTCATCAACCACTATCTAAAGTTTCTGTTGATTAGAGCTTCATGACTAAACCTTAAAAAAAAAAAATTGCCAAAAAACTACTACTCTTAGTATTTCTTTACATGCAAGAGCAAGAGCAGCATTAGTAAATCAACATTAAATCACATGTACATTTGAATGGCATATACGTGTATATCCTACCGCAAGATTTGTGCCACAGACATGTTCATTGTTATCAAAATGGAATTCCACTCTGCCATTCCGGATCGTTCCTTTGCAGCTGGGATCATTGAGGTGTAAGACGTCTGCTGGAAAACCAGCCTCAAAGAGCTGACAGTGAGACACAGACATGGAGCCAGAGCTGCTTTCACAGGTCTCTGAGAAATCTGAGAGAGAGAGAAACATCAGAATAAACAAACAAACAAACAAAAAAAGTTAAATAATTGCTTATAAAACTATATTTAATGGTTTTTGCAGTGAAATGACTTTCACCAAAAGAATCTGGTCTGGTCTGGTTCTCGTTACACAAACAGCCATAGACACCGTTTTTCTCTCCACACCATTCATCCTCTGTGCAGCTGAGTTCAGAACAGGAGTCTGAAGGACAGAACCACAAAATGAATGAAAAGATAAAACGGGGGCATAAACTAAAACTATATTTTTACAAATATGGCCATTCAATGCCATTGTAGTTGGCGTATTCATACAAAATTCAAAGTGTAAAGAATAACATCAATTCATGTGTATAAATGAGTGGAAAACATGCCTGCTATGATTAATATTTCATCAAAACATGAAGATACATGACAAAAATGCATACTCTACAATTCAAAAGTTTGGGATCAGAAAGACTTTTTTTTTAAAGAAATTGCTGCTTTATATCAGTAAGATACATATGTCTGATACATTGATGTTCAAACACACTGTGAGTGGATGTGTGTACTGTAGTATATGCGGTCAGCTCAAGGCGGTCGGTTTAGGGTTGTTGTTGTTTTTGGCATCTCCATGTGGTCCTGTTTGGTATAGCAACTTGACTTGTCTACTGTAGATATAGTGTACACTATGAATTCTGAAATGTCTTTTCAGTATTTTTTATGTGTGCTTTGGTGTGCACAAATGTATTAGTTACATAAACTTCTTATCATTAGGTTCTTTGGTGTCCTTTTTGAAAAGACATTGAAATTCATCTTGAAATACCGTTGCAGAAAATACTGTTTTGTGAGAATCACACTTCAATCTTTTGGTTTAAGATAAATGGTGTATGCTTAATTTCATAAGTGTGCGATTAATCGTGATGAAATCACAGAAAAAGGGTGTGATTAATCCGATTAAAAAAATTTAATTGATTCAAAGCACTACAATATATCCAAATAGAATATCCGTTGTTTTAAATTTGTTTGTTTTGTTTTTAATTATATTTCACACATTATTTTTGACTATGTTTCATCAAATAAATGCTTCTTTGGTGAGCATGAGACGTTTTTTTTTTTTTAACAAATTTTTATTTTTAAAAGTCAAACTAATCCCAAATGTTTCTACAGTAGTATACACCTCTCTTAGCATATTTATGAAACGGTACAATACTTTACCACTGGCTGATGTCTCATTAAGGCTTCTGACATCTGATATGAGAAAGATTTCTGTTAATGTCAGTCATTTCCAAAAAATCATCTCACAAAGGTAGTGAACGAAGTGTATGTGGTTAGATCCACCTACCTGCACAGTAAGCTGAACAAAATGTTGGCTTGACAAACTCATAAACATAGTAATTTCCAGGACAGGCTTTGACTCGTATAGGGTGGGACGTGTAAGTACAGCAGCCGTTCCATGAGGAGACACAGACCTGACGGGTGACCACTCCATCTTCCAGCTGTGGATGAGGGCCATTGAGCCACAGAGGCTCATAAGTTCCACACATGTACTGATTAACACATGATTCTGGCATCTGAGTATTTTGACTATTGTAGAACAGCCTGTACCAGCCATTCCACTCCACATTATAATCACACATGCCATAGTAGTAATAGTTGTTATAGTAATAGTTGTCTGTGGCTCTCCAAGACTCATCCAGACTGGTGTAGTTGTAGCAGGGATCAACACTTAGGGTGGAGAAAGGTACTATTATGAAAAAGAAGTAAAAATTATACCTTACCAATATAATAATAATATGCAAACCTCAATACAAGAATGTCAAGTGCAAAGAATGAATAAATGTACCTGCACAATATACAGGAGCTGGGATTGAAACTGTTGGTCTGGTAAATTTGTAGACATAATAATCTCCAGGACAAGCTTTGACTTGGATTGGTTCGGATCTGTACCGACTGCACTGATCATGGCGAGAGCCGTAAATTTCACGAGTAACAACTCCATCTTCTAGCTGTGGATGAGAGCCACCAAGCCACAGAGAACTATAACCTCCACATGACATGTAAGACATACACCACTCAGGCATCTGAGCACTTGATCCATTAATGAAGAGTCGATACCAGCCATCCCATTCAACACGAGTGTCATCATGATCAGAGATGTATCCATACATAGACCAGTAATTGAGTGTGCTTCTCCAGTGGTTGTCTTGTATGTTGTAGTTATTGCACGGGTCATAATCTGTGTTATTCAGAGATGAGACCAAAACAAACAAAATTATATTTCAATGAGGAGCTTCAAAAGTGCAAATCTGAATTATAAAAAAAAAAAAAAAAAAAAAAACACATTAAACATGAGACTTGACTTTCATTGTGATAGATAGATAGATAGATAGATAGATAGATAGATAGATAGATGTAACTACAAGTGTAACTTACTCAAGGTGATGCTGGATCCAGTGATTATATCTGGACTTACAGTGAAAACTGGCCGTGAAATGGTGCTGACATCTAAACAGGACAACATTCAAGAGATGAAGTAAATTGAAATAATTGTAAACATTTTTAAAGATTTTGTTTGAAAGAGAGTAAATAAAATGATTAAATGACTCCGACAACCTCCACTATTTACTGTACTTGGAGAGGATGACATGACAACCAAACTAGCTGCAAAATATGTATACACACCATATGAAATTGTAAATCCATTGTATTCATTTGCTTCATTTTACATAGTATATATAATTGTAATTGTTACAATTATAGTTAGGGATACTGTCTACTTTTTTTTTTTTTTTCTCTCATTTATTGTCTCCTTTATTACTTTGGTGGCGTTATATTCGGTATTTGACACATACTTAAAATGGTTTGGCAATACTATATAAATGTCATTCCAATAAGCAACTTACCTGTGCAGTATCCTGAACACCAGAATTGTGATTTCACAAGTTCATAGACATAGTAATTGCCTGGACATGCTTTCACTCTGATGGGGTTTGATTTGTAATTACAGCAGCCGCTCCAATAAGACCCTGCACAGACCTCTCTGGTCACCACTCCATCCTCTATCTCAGGATGAGGACCATTGAGCCACAGACTATAATATGTGTTACAGCTGTATGAACTACTACAGGTCTCTGACATCTGGATGTTCATTCCATTGTAGAAAAGCCGGTACCAGCCATTCCAGGAGAAATGTTCATCACAAATGTAATCTCCACTTTCATTGGTGGCTCTCCAGGGACGATCCAGAGACTCATAGTTGTAGCAGGGATCACTGCTGATGTTGCTGAAAGAAACTGTCATGGATAGAGAAATGTTAAATTATGCTTTGAAAAACTTTTTGTAGGAGATAAATAACATTATATATTATTGCAGCTATTTTTCCCCCAAATGCTTTCTCCTATCTCAGTTTAACTTTAAGTCAACCATTGATAGGTTGTGGTTTCCAAAACTTTTGTAAACTTTTTTGCCCCAGATCACAGTTTGTTTGAGGAGTTCAACAATAGTTATGTTTGGAGAAAGACTACATGACTACACAGAGTACAATAGTCTGTTTAACAGGCATCTTACTCAGGGCTCGCAAAATCGCTAGCCCGAGGTCCCGGGGCTATTGTGTTTTCCAAAATGTATCACTGCCTGCCCGACGGGCTCCTTAAATACAGACCTCCCGCGGGTCCTTAAAAACTCTTAAAGTGAGTTGTATCAAAATTAAGGCCATAAAAAGTTTTAAATACGTGAAATGGTAAAAGAAATGTCTTAATTATAATTTCAAGAGGTCTTACAGTTGGGGACGGAAAGACAAGAGTCGCAATACGGCAGGATTAAACTTCAAAAGGCAACGATGTCATTGAATAAATATGATCGCTGCACGTTTCAAGTCAAAACGCTGCGCAGATGTCTTTATGCGAATGTATCTGAAGCTAACTGACTGTCCTCAGAAATGTGTCGTTGGCATTTTAATTTCATTTTACCTATAATTCCTGATAAAGCAGCGTTTATGAGCTGCTTTGTGTACAGCGTTTCCAGGGAAACCACAATATTTCAGCGCTCCTAAAGCGCCTCCTTGTGGCAGAGAATGAATCTGCATTTCCAAATAGCCTTTCTTACTGTTTATGGTCAGATCAATGCATATATCAACCCATGTTTTTACGCAGCAAGCACAGAGTTGTAAATGTGAAAGAAGTTGATGTGCCTTCTAAAAATCTAAACAATTAAGACAGTAATATTTATACGTTTTAAATTAACATCATAATTTATATGCTTGATTGATCCCTTTTCATAAAAACGGTCTATAGCCTGAAACACTGTTGTATAAGATTTTTGTTTTCGTGAAAACCTGTATCTGAACTGTAAATCATGTAATTTTATGGCTCAAAAACTGTATGTTACCATAGACATTGTCCATTTTACTTGTGCAGCACTTAAAATGGGTCATAAATTGCCTTAAATATATTTTTAAAAATTCTGCAGATACCCTGTAAATAGTGAAATAAAATTCCTTCCTTCATATTTGTGTATTGAAAATATTTTTGATTGACATTTAAACTCCTATCTGATTTTCTATATTAAAAAAAATAAAATAAAATAAAATAGTAATTTTTTAATTCGGGCTAGTTAAATTAATTTTCGGGCTACCAAAATCTGAAGAGTACCTGCCCGAAGGGCTACCAGGGATTTTGAAATTTTGCGAGCCCCGTTACTAGTTTTCTGAAATGGCATATACAAGAATGGTTGGGGTAACATTATTTCACCAATTCTGTTAGGAACAGAAATAATTCACTTGTATTTTTTTGGTACATTTTGTAGTAATTGTTAACTTAAAATATGAGTACAGCTTTAATGTAATATTAACTGCAAGCGCCTAGAACTACACCTGCACAGTATGTAGGACTGGGGGCTGATATGTTGGGTTTGACAAATTCATAGATGTAGTAATCTCCTGCACAGGCTTTGACTTGGATGGACGTAGATGTGTAGGCGCCACACTGATTGGAATATTCCCACCACTGCCACAAATAAGTTCCTACAACTTCACGGGTCACCACTCCATCCTCAAGTGTTGGATGAGAGTCGTTGAGATACAGTCCAGTTTCACCACCACATCCCACATTACTCACACACCACTCAGACATCTGGGCACTTTCTCCATTCAGATACAGCCGATACCAGCCACTCCATTCAACAAGGGTGTCATTATAGCCATAGTAGTGATATTGCCGTATGTCTCTCCAATAGTCATCAAGAGTAGTATAATTATAGCATGGATCAGAGCTGGAAGCTGTAGGTACTGAAAGAGACAAATGACAATCAAAGTCAACATACTGTCATTTTCTAGCTCTTGTTCCGCATAAATAAACAGGACATCTTAAGTAAATGACTATGGAAGAAATTTACATCTCTCTGCCATTGTCTTTCTGGGGAAAAAAATATGTGATTATGTTTCATAATAAAGTCAACTATAAAAGTTGAAGAATGATGGTTGTACCTGATGTTTGTCCACTGACTATTTCACCTGTTAACACAAAATTCAAGCATTGGTTAATATTACGGCATTTAGTCAGTTGACATCTAAATATGTCATTCTGAGATGGATTTCTGACCACTTTAATAAACGTACACTCACCATTAACCAGCAGAAGCAGGGAAACACACAGTGAGATTATAAACCTCATTGTGACAAACTGACCTGTAAACAAAAAGACTTGATTCTGAATGATCAATTGTGGTTTTCTTCAATTAAAAGCTTTTTTGCATAATCTACACTAAACGTTATAATAAACTACTATTCTTGCATCCAACATCCAATACTGCTATCTTGAGGTCTCTTGTATCACTTTTCACTTCAATCCCAGTCAGTTTTTCCATTAATGAATCATTCAACCAAAACAAAAACACAATGAGGTCAAATGAAGAGAAATAACTTTACCTGAGGTCAAATGCTGCTGCAGAGCAAACTCAGGGAGAATTTCTCTTCAGCAGCTGAATACAGTGATGATGAACTGCAGATCTCACACACTTATCAGTGCCTTTAATAACTGTGGGTGGATCATCACTGGAACCAAGTATAATCTCTTAACAATACCTCAAACCAGTTTTTCATTTCTTTTAAAGTTGTGTGAGAGTGTAACTATGGTTTGCTTGCCATTTAATCAGTGTACTACATTGTGCAGTTCTGTTGTGTTCTGGTTGCTCTGATATTATAATGAAACAATAGTTAATGTATATGTTGACCTAAAATCAGATCACGTTCCTGTGACATTCCCAGCGACATTCTCATAAAAGATACTGCAATCATTAGAACAAATCAGATATATTAAATATACAGTACCTTCAAAAGGTATAACATAAATCTTATCTTATGTACTTCATTTATGCAAAATCCTGTTTTTACTGATAAACGTATTTACCTTGAATATGAATTTCTGCAGTCTTTAAGAAACATTGTGATGAATCATTTCTACGAGGACCAGAGTTGTCATTGGTGAATCAACTGGTAGTCAAACAAAGACAATTCAACCATGTTCATGGCACAATATTAAAAAATACACATACCTCTCCATGCTTTCATTTTCAATCCAAACATGAGAAGACACACACACACACACACACACACACACAACTAACAGGCCAAACATTATCTGTGGAACAAAAAAATGGTTAACATTTATTATTATATAAGCAATAACATATATGTAATAATGTAATATAAATTATATATTTGCAATGTTTTAATTACCTCTTCTTTATGCCGGTCAAAAACAGTTGTCCTTGGTTGTAACAACAGGAGTTAAATGTTTAAAGAGTAAAACTAAATGCAATAACAATAACTTACACCAAGAAATGTTGCAATCAATAAAAATAAAGTGTGAACACAAATAACATGTGACTTACATTTATATAAAATTAATAATGACATTAAGGTTAGTAGGTCATCCAGGTATCTGTATGCATAAAAAAAACTGCATACTTTTTTAAAGTATTAATATTCCAGAAAAAGAAGAGTAGTATAATCTTTCAAACATATACAGGGTCTTTAAATGCAACAATGCGGCAAAATAGACATAAATAAAATTACCACTTACCACATGACATGAAAGCATCTGAAAGTGCCTCTTGGATTTAATATGCTGACTGCTTTTGTTTGGCTCATCTTTCCTTTTGCTCAGTGTTGGGCATAACACGTTACAGTAATCAGATGTGTTTCATGTGTGTACACAGATCCAAACACATAATGCTGGGTGATGTTAGATGCAAAATGTTTTTGGAGAATAATAAACAGTAAGAATGAACATCACCAGCAACTACTAAAGAGAACAGCATGAAATGAGCATGCATGCATTTATTAGAGTTTATTAAAATTATGCCAATTACAGATTGTTCCAAGTAAAGAATATTAATGCTATTCTGAATGAATTTTGGATTTGAAAATGATGTGCATACAAATATATTTTGCTTGTAATAATTGGGCAAACATTATCATCTAATGGTGCTTCTTTTTCCATTTTCAAATGTCCATGTCAAAGCAAAAACAGTTGTTTCTGAATCTCAGCTTAAAACCCCAAAAATACAGCGTAAAAATGAATGTTTCTACTTCTGGAGTCAGGTAAAGCTGTTATTTGTAACCAGGCAATGCAGGCAATGCTGTTTCATAAATGCAATAACAATAGCACTATCTGATCACTTCTGTATTTTCTTTGATATATTGATCTCTGTTACCACTGAATCTAGATATGTCTCTGTCAGAAAGAGATGCATTAATGAGAAAACTAGTGCGCTATTTATGAAGGCTATATCTTTAACACCAAGCATTTCTGCAGACTCTGTTGATCTTCTCCTGGATTCTTTTAACTCAAAAGTTAAGAATGTTATTGATGATATTGCTCCGACAAGGGTCTGCAAGAAGAATGGCAGACAAAAATCACCATGGAGAAAATCAACAGCAGCTCAGAGTATGAAAAGACAATGCAGAAAAGCTGAGCGGATGTGGCGGAAGACAAAACTTGAAATTCACTATAGCATCTATAAAGACAGCCTTCATGCTTTCAATGTGGAACTAGCCACAGCTAGACAGACCTTCTTCTCAAACCTTATAAACAGTAACTTAAACAACTCTCGCACTCTTTTTGCTACTGTGGAGAGACTTACAAACCCCCCCAAGTCAGATTCCCAGTGAAATGCTCTCCGACAGTAAATGCAATGAGTTTGCTTCCTTCTTTTCTGAGAAGATCAATAATATCAGAAAGGAGATTGGCATATCTACTTTTGCAGAGGTCACACAGATTCGACCGCAATTTCAAAAAGAAGTGACTATGTCTGTTTTGAAGCAATTGATTGCAAAATTTTGAAAGAAATAGTACAGCACCTTAAATCATCAACCTGCTATCTTGACACACTTCCCACATCTTTTTTCAAAAGTGTGCTTAACTGTTTAGAAGCAGATCTCTTAGAAGTGGTGAACGCCTCACTTCTTTCTGGGACTTTTCCAAACTCCTGAAAACTGCAGTTGTTAAGCCCCTTCTGAAAAAGCGCAATCTTGATAACACAATGTTGAACAACTATAGACCAATATCAAATCTTCCGTTCATAGGTAAGATTATTGAAAAGGTAGTTTTAATCAGCTGAACAACTACTTAAACTTAAATGGATACCTGGACAATTTTCAATCTGGTTTCCGAGCACATCATAGCACAGAGACAGCACTCATTAAGATAATAAATGATATTCGCTTCAATTCTGATTCAGGCAAAATATCAGTGCTGGTACTACTAGATCTTAGTGCTGCGTTTGACACTGTTGATCATAACATACTTCTAGAGAGACTGGAAAACTGGATCGGGCTTTCTGGGATGGTACTCAAATGGTTCAGGTCATACTTAGAAGGGAGAGGTTATTATGTGAGTATAGGAGAGCATAAGTCTAAGTGGACGTCCATGACATGCGGAGTCCCACAAGGCTCAATTCTTGCACCGCTCTTGTTTAGCCTGTATATGCTCCCACTAAGTCAAATAATGAGAAGGAACCAAATTGCCTATCACAGCTATGCTGATGATACGCAGATTTACCTAGCCTTATCTCCAAATGACTACAGCCCCATTGACTCCCTCTGCCAATGCATTGATGAAATAAACTGTTGGATGTCCCAGAACTTTCTTCAATTAAATAAGGAGAAAACTGAAGTCATTGCATTTGGAAACAAAGATGAAGTTATCAAGGTGAATGCATACCTTGACTCTAGGGGTCAATCAACTAAAAACCAAGTCAAAAATCTTGGGGTGTTTCTGGAGACAGACCTTAGTTTTAGTAGTCATGTCAAAGCAGTAACTAAATCAGCATACTATCATCTCAAAAACATTGCAAGAATTAGATGTTTTGTTTCCAGTCAAGACTTGGAGAAACTGGTTCATGCCTTTATCACCAGCAGGTGGATTATTGTAATGGTCTCCTTCCAAAGAAGACCATTAGACAGCTGCAGCTCATCCAGAACGCTGCTGCCAGGATTCTGACTAGAACCAGAAAATTTGAGCATATTACACCAGTCCTCAGGTCCTTACACTGGCTTCCAGTTACATTTAGGATTGATTTTAAAGTACTTCTACTCGTTTATAAATCTCTAAATGGCCTAGGACCTAAATACATTGGAGATATGCTCACTGAATATAAACCTAACAGACCACTCAGATCATTAGGATCGAGTCAGTTAGAAATAACAAGGGTTCACACAAAACAAGGGGAGTCTGCTTTTAGCTATTATGCCGTCCGCAGTTGGAACCAGCTTCCAGAAGAGATCAGATGTGCTAAAACATTAGCCACTTTTAAATCCAGACTCAAAACTCATCTGTTTAGCTGTGCATTTGTTGAATGAGCGCTGTGCTACGTCCGAACTGATTGCATTATGTATAATCACTTTCTATTCTTAAATGTTTTAAATTATTTTAAAATCAATTTTTAAATCACTTTGTTTTTATTGTTGTAATTTTTATTATTTTTAATAATGACTATTTCACTTCCTTTTATGTAAAGCACTTTGAATTACCATTGTGTATGAAATGTGCTATATAAATAAACTTGCCTTGCCATATGAAACAATCAATCAATAATGTCTGATTCTTGTATCATTATTATGCCAGCAGCTTTTGTGAGCTCGTAAATATTGAGAAATGACAAGGAATATATTCTAACATTTTTATAAACACAGCAATGACATAGGCAGGCCTATAGGCTGAGCCAAACTAACACAAACTCACGATTGGTCCTATCAGCATCCAACAGTAGGCTATTTACATTACCAGTAATGCTAAATCCCAAGTAAATTAAGTTCTAACCAATAAATACTAAATTACAACAAGCATTTAAATAACGGTGCAGAAAACAATATCCACAATTACAACAGGTGGTTTTTCACGTTCAAGAGAAACATATACTTACACTGCGGAGAGAGAGAAAATATTCATTGTGTTTACTGTATTTAAATCACAATGTATCTAATGCCATAGTGCAGAATAGTAAAGGAAACACGAATTATGATGGCGCGTGTTACTTTGAGGACACAGTCCATTGTATTCAATGTTGGCCGCGCCTTTAAAGAAACAGCTTAATATTAATTCACAGTGTGCTTAAGGTACTCGACTTTTAAAGAGTAATCTTTGAGCAAATATTTACTTTACTTTACACACCCGGAAAAATACCATACTTGCATCCTGGTCACGAACAAAGGATTCCTACTACGGCGAAGCCTTGCCTCATGTATATTCATGACGTAACGGGAAGATTGCTCAATCGATCAAACTGATTGGCTAAAGGTTGAAATGGGCGCCAATGCTGCTGGCGAATCAACGAATCTCAAATATTAATACATTACGCGATTGGATGCGCCGGGTAGGTTAACGTCGACGTCAGTGCAGCGTAATTAATATTCATGAGCTAAACCTTGGTCGTGGTAGGATTGGTAATTTGGCGTCGTGTTCACCTGCGCCACAGGTGCGCGGTGGACAGATCCGAGTGAGATGGGTAATTCAGACTCCAAACTGCACTTCAGAAAAGCGGTGATACAACTTACTACCAAAACACAGGTCAGGTTTATTTTATTTGACATGTGTGACTTTTGTATAGAGTTAAAAATGTTCCAAAGCGCTGTTAAAGTGTAACAGATGGAGTACTGTCGCATGATGTAGGCTAGAATGTCTGATGATATTAAACTTTATACACTCGCTCGGACATTTAAGCTTTCCTTATATAAAATGTTAGGTTTTTAATCATCATTTGAAGGCAGAGCATTCGGATATAAAGCCTAGAGAAATCAAAAACTTGATATATAACCTGACAGCTGTGTGCAGTCACGCGTATGCATTTGGCATTTTCTCGTTTCTTATTGAGTTTTACGGGTGAGCTGACCCGCTTTAATGTTTTCTCAGTAAAAACGTCTGTTTATGAAGGATTTAAATGAACTATTATTCTGTCAACACACTTTCCTGTAACAAAGAAGGATAAAAATAAAGGGAAAATGTTAGAAAACTAAGCATTTAGGATCATTAACATCTTTTACATTTTTGACAAATAATGAATGTAATGGAAAAAAAAGATACAGGGGAAGATGTCTATAGACCGAAGATGTCACTAGGCTTCAGTCTCAATGCATTTATTCTGAAAAGTTTTTTATTTTATTTTTTTTTTACTTTTAAAAAACGGTCCCTTGTGTGATTTTTGTAGCCCGTAGAGGCCTCTGAGGATGTGTTCTGGGACCAGTTCTGGACTGACGTCAACTTGACGGCGCAGGATATTTTTGCTCTGGTTCCTGCTGCTGAGATCCGTGCTGTGAGAGAGGAGTCTCCGTCCAATCTGGCAACCCTCTGTTACAAGGTACAGTCTGTGTCCCATAATAGAGGTTAATAATGAGAAAAAAGTAATTATGTGATCTCAACATGGTGGCCATCATGAGAGGGGACCACTGATATATAAAATAAAATGTTTTGTAGACCAATAATATGAATTTTGCTTGAACGTTCATGCCTTTAGGTCTGTTTTGACTCAAATGAGATGCATAAAAATTACTGAAAAAAATGCATAGCCTATTATTAGTAGAGGAACCACATTTTTTTAAATGGACTGTCAAAACACACATAATTTATTTGTTTTTTGTTTTTTGTTTTTGTTTTTTAAATATTTAAAAATGTAGTTTGATACCCTTTTTGACCCAGGCTTTACACATGATGTTATGCATAATTCTCATGTTTTGTTTTGCTTTGTTTTGGGGTTTTTATCTATTAGTTAGATTAGTCTCAAATGCATTTGTAAAATATATTCAGGCTCATTCTGACTGAATTTTGTTGATAAACATGAATATGTATGAATATTGAACTACCTTTGCAGCATGAAAAATCGTTTTCATATAAAAAAGTGAAAGTTTATGTATATAAAATGAATTTGTTTTTCATGCAAATATTCCAGAGTAATATTTATGGTGTTTTTATGTTGTTATCTTTTTAAAAAATTACTATTTTTGAGCAGTCTTGAGTAATATGTTCAAAGGAATGTAATTAAATCAATTGATTTGTCTAAAGTACTAATCATTTCTTAAGCTTTAAAACATTGCACACTTTGAAAGTGTTTGTGTGTTTTGTTTTGCAGGCAGTAGAAAGGCTCGTGTTGAACGCTGACTCAGGCTGTGTGTGTGAGAGAGACAGACAGGCCGTGCTTAGCTGCACTTGTCTGTTGACTCGGATTCTGCCGTATATCTTCGAGGATCCAGACTGGCGTGGATTCTTCTGGTCCACCGTGCCAAAAGTGGGCAAGTCTGTGGTGAGGAAAATTTCAGAATTGCTTTCAGAGTGGGTAACTCTCCAAATGGTTGAATATGCACTAAAATGTGCCATTTCCACACACTCCCACAATATCACTGGCGAACATGAGCTGTGCAAGCAGGATTTAAGAAGATACACAGAAAAGCTTTGCCTAGCTTGAACTTTTGTTTAAAACATGAGCTGCGTGTGTGGGAGAGCTTGTTCTGCGGTGCATTTTTACGGTCTCCTGTTACCAGCATAAACACTGCTCTGATTGTGTCTGTCTCAAAGAACGACAGCATATTAAATATCCTGTGATTTGAAGAGAGCAGAATGAGTGTATTGATGATGTGATTGTGTGCGTGAAACTCTTTAGAAAGCCAATAGCCCCTCAAACACTTGTCAGATGAGCTTGAAGTCTTGAAGTTTGCACTGTTAAAAAAAAAAAGGAATGTACTGCTTTTGTGATTAAAAACATGATTTCTTTGTAGAATGACACATTTAATTGGTGTGTGTTGATGTAGGATGAAGGCGATGACGAGAGCACGCGGCCGTTGGCGGAGTCTCTCCTCACAGCTATTTCTGATCTGCTTTTCTGTCCAGACTTCACTGTCGAGAGCCACAGCAGGACCAGTGCGGTAACCCTCTCTCTCTATCTCGAGTCTTCCTAGTCTGCCAGACCGACCTTTTGACTAATTAAATAAGATCCACATTACTTACTCTGCCCGAGAAACACCTGCTTAGGCAGAAAGCGACCATCAGAATGACGTAGACGTGAGCAGCAATAGTTCACGTTTTAAAATGTCATCTAGAAGTGGGTTTGTCTGAAATTGAACAAAATGGTTGCTCATTCAAATAAAGGCACAGAAATCCCTTATGTTTGCACAGACAACACGAAGAAATTTGCAGAAAATGTGTTTTACATTTACATTTTATGCATTCGGCAGATTTGCTTTTATCCAAAGCAACTTGCACTGCATTTAGGGTAAAGATTTTATCCGTATGTTTGTTTCCTGCATGATTTCAGAACTTTTTTGGAATGTTAAATATGTACTTGAAGTACCCCTAAAATTTTAAGTTAATATTTCTATAATTTGACAACATATTTGCCTAAATAACTTGAATTTAAAAAAAAATACAAATATATATATATCTAATTCTTTGCTTTTCATAATTTCTTTCATGATTTTCCAGGGGTTTGTGAACACCAGTTTGAGAACCCTAAGCAGGAACACAATTTCTGTACATGTGAATAAATAAATAAATAAATACAGTTTAATTTATAGACATAAGTTATGTATGTGTTCAGGATGGCTCCTCTGATATCCAGTCCATCGACAGCTGCGAGTTCATCTGGGAAGCTGGCGTTGGATTTGCTCAGACTCCGCCTCTCAATCACACCCATGACTCCAACAGGTCAGAGATCTGTCCACTTCATACTGCCCTGTCTTTACAATACTTATATGTGACCCTGAACCACAAAACCAGTCATAAGGGTAAATTTTTCGAAATTAAGATTTATACATGATCTGAAAGCCGAATAAATAAGCTTTCCATTGATGTATGGTTTGTTAGGATCGGACAATATTTGTCTGAGATACAACTATTTGAAAATCTGGAATCTGAGGGTGCAAAAAATCTAAATATTGAGAAAATCACCTTTAAAGTTGTTCAAATGAAGTCCTTAGCAATGCATATTACTGATCAATAATTAAGTTTTGATATATTTACAGTAGGAAATTTACAAAATATCTTCATGGAACATGATCTTTACTTAATGTCCTAATGATTGTTGGCATAAAAGAAAATAATAATCGATAATTTTGACCCATACAATGTATTTTTGGCTATTGTTTCAAATATACCCCAGCAACTTAAGAACTTGTCCTCCAGGGTCACATATGTACGTATTATACACGCTTAGTACTTAATATAATATATACTTATTATATATAGTTTGCATGTGACCACATTACATTTGTATTATGAATCTAATCCATTCTGAAGTGTACATGACAACTGTGAAGGACCACCTACTCATCTGTCAATCAACCATTGCTCTGAAAGTTGAACCCAAATTTTTATTTTTTATTTTTTATTGCATTGGGAAAAATAACTGTTTTTGAAATTTAGAAAAGCACATCAACTACCGTTTAAAAGTTTGGGGTCAAAAGAAGACTTTTATGCACAACAAATCTGAATTTATTTGGTCAGAAATACAGTAAAAACAGTAATATTGTAAAATATTACAATTCAAATAAACCGTTTTCTATTTTAAATTGTAATTTATTCCTGTGATCAAAACTGAATTTTCAGCATACAGCATTTCTCCAGTCTTCAGTGATGCATGATTCTTCAGAAATCATTCTAATATGCTGATTTGCTGCTCAAGAAGCATTTTTGATTGTTATCAGTGTTTAAAATGGTTGTGCTGCTTCATACTTTTGTGGAAACAGTGATGGATTCTTTGGTGAATAGAAAGTTCAAAAGAACAGCATTTTTCTGAAATAGAAATCTTTTCTAACTTTTTATAAATGTCTTTGCTCTCATTTTTGATCGGTTTATTGCATCTTTGATTTTTAAAAGTACTAAGTATTATTTCTTAATGTCTTTCAATCTCTTTCTCTCACTCTCAGGGCAGAGTTGTTGAAGCTGTTATTGACATGTTTCTCTGAAGAAATGTACCAGTCTCCATCTGACACGCACACACTCAACCCCTGGGTCTCGTTCTTTTGCTCTAGAGAAAACAGGTAACCTCATATACACTCATTTGTTGTCATTCATTGGTTATGCAGCAATTAAAGTTTGCTCTCTCTCTCTCTCTGTCAGACATGCCCTGCCGCTCTTCACCTCTCTTCTTAACGTGGTATGTGCGTATGATCCTATCGGGTACGGTCTCCCATACAATCACCTGATGTTCTCTGACCAGCGGGGGGTGCTAGCAGAGCTGGCGCTGCAGACACTGATCGTTTCATTGGAGCAAGAGCTCATCGATAACTCAAACACCAGCCCAAACCTGAACACCAATACTGATATCTGCTCTGCTGATTACAACAAGAACACAACTGCTGAAGGATGCCAGGTAACAGGACTTGCAGATGTGTTCAGATTAGCATCCCAGCTAAGAAAAATATATTCTAAGAATGTTTTTCTTACATTAATGTATGAAAACATCATTTCTGAATGTTCCATGAACATCAAAAGAACTGAACATTTTAAATGTTTTGGTAACGTTTCCATTAAGCTATGAAAACTTTTCTAAATGTTGTCTAAAAATTAAAAATTTTCCATTAATGTATGAAAATATTTCTAAATGTCAAAAAAAATTTAAAAACGGAATGTTTTAAGTGTCATTTGAACATTAACCTTATGTTTCCATTATGTTATGAAAATACTGTTTCTGAAATTTTTTTGTTAAAAAAACTGAACATTTTAAAATGTTATTTGGATGTTTTGCTAACATTTCCCATAGGTTATTTCCGAATGTTCTTTAAACATTCAAAACATCCATTTTTATGTCTTATTGTTACATAAACATTAAGGGAACATTCCCTTTTATCATTTTGCAAACATTGTTACTTTTAAATGTTCTCTGAACATCCTTGAACAATATTAACGTTTAAAAACATTAGACAAGCATCCTAAACTAAAATGTTTTCAATACAGTATCACGTTTGCAACGTGATGACATCCAAAAATTAATGTTTTTAACTTTTGCTTAAATGGCATCCAACATCTTGTGTAAAAAGACAGCATAATTTTAGTTCATTTGAAACCGGAACAAAGCATGTCTTTGATTCCCAAGAATGTTGTCTAAGCAGTGCACTAGGTCTGGTCAGAGAGCCTGTGTTCAGTATTGTGATAGTTCAGTATTTCAAACGCTCAGCTTGAGTATCAGATTTTTCCTCATGATATGTTTCAGGCAATGAGAGGCGAAAACCTGTTTGTAAGCTACCTGTCTCGAATTCATAGAGAAGAGGTGAGACACACAAACACTTCACAACCATCCCAAATCAACTGCAACAGCTTCTACCTTACACGTGTAATAGAATATTAAACACTGCAAATGATCAGTAACCTCACATATTATCTTTCATAATAATACTTATATTTTTCTAAATGCATGTATTTTTTGCACATAGGATTTTCACTTTATCTTGCGAGGAATTGGCCGGCTGCTCAATAACCCCCTGCTGCAGACATACCTGCCCCATTCCTGCAAGAAAATCCAGTTTCATCAGGAGCTGCTGGTGCTTTTCTGGAAACTCTGCGACCTCAACAAGGTGCCACCTTGTGTTGTGTTGTTGTGTTGTTTTATTTTTATATAAAACTATGTATTTAAAATGTATGTTTTTATATAAAACTTTTTTTTTTTCATTTACTAGTTTGTTTATTGGTCAAAAAAAAAAACTGTGAACACTGATGTTTCTTCATCTCTGAATTTCAGAAGTTCCTGTTCTATGTGTTGAAGAGCAGCGACGTGCTGGATATTCTGGTACCAATTCTATACTATCTCAGTGATGCTCGTGCCAATCAGTGTGAGTATCTGAAGCATTCAGTGTTACACACACAAAAGAAATTCACCCATATATTTTAACCTATATATTTTACTGTACTTTAAGAGACATTTTTTTGTTAATTTGTCACATTTTCCTGTACCTTTCTCATCTTAATTCAGTTTATTGCCTATTTCTAATGGTGTTTTATTATTATGAACTGTGGATGTGATAATAGCCATGTGTGTTAGGGTGTATATGCATCTGTTTGCAGCACGTGTCGGTCTGGTGCATATCGGCGTGTTCATCTTGTTGCTGTTAAGTGGAGAGAGGAATTTTGGGGTGCGTCTAAATAAACCATACAGTGTGCGTGTGCCAATGGATATTTCGGTGTTCGCTGGGACTCATGCTGACCTGCTGATAGTGGTGAGATGAACACAGATACGTTCATGTGACTTTCTCACATCATATTGGAGATGTAGATTTTAAAAGCCAAAAACAAAATTTAATAAAAGTGCAGTAAAAGTAGTCCATATGACTTGTGTGCAATATTGCATGTCTTTTTGTAAAGAACAGACCCAAAATTTTATTTATGTTTTCTAAAGCTCTCCAATCTCACTCACATGCATGCATGCTTAATGCACATTTGCATTTATGCATTTGGCAGATGCTTTTATCCAAAGCAACTTACTTTGCATTTTTTCAGTTCATGCATTCCCGGAAATATAAGCTAATAAGATTTGCATGAGCATTAAAATGCAAAAGTTATTTTTGACTGACAGGTTTTCCATAAAATCATCACCAGTGGACATCAGCGACTGCAGCCCCTGTATGACTGTCTGCTCACTATTATAGTCAACGGTAAGCAAGGTTAAAAAGTACATACATTTTGAGAGATTGTTTTCACTTCCTGATGAATCATTGCTGTTGTGTTTTCAGTATCTCCTTACCTGAAAAGTCTGTCTATGGTAGCAGCCAACAAACTACTACACCTGCTGGAAGTTTTCTCAAGCCCGTGGTTCCTGTTCTGCTCACCTGTTAACCATCACCTGGTTTTCTTTTTGCTTGAAGTTTTTAACAACATCATTCAGTACCAGTTCGATGGTAAGTTGCTCTTGAAGCTTCATCACTGCTGTAAATACAGTCGCCACAGTCGTGCTGGCAGTTCTTCATTTAAATGACTAATAAAATATGAAGCAGCAAAAGTCTGTTTATTTGAATGCAAATCATTTTTTGATTTTGGCGAACCTTGGTATACAATCCTACAAATTTGGTCATTGCAACTCAGTTGTTTATTGTAATTTTTATAAGCATTTGTTATTCACCTGTCTCTTAAAATCAGGTAACTTTAACCTGGTGTACAGCATCATTCGCAAACGCAACCTCTTTCACCAGCTGGCTAACCTGCCTACAGACGTCAACTCAATCCAGAAAGCCTTGCAGAAGAAAAGCAGGAGCAACAGCACCCATAATGCCGTCTTCATGGAGACCAACAACCCATACAACACTGCCTGTAGTGAAGGGCCGTATAAAACCTCACCGGTTCAAACAGGCACTCTGAACGCAAGCTTGAAGGCCATGCCACGTACGTAACCCACTTCATCATACACGGTTGCACTATTCCAGTAATTGTCTCATCCACATTTTTATGCAAATTTTGAGATGTCATAAAAAAGCTGGGTGGAAATGATGTATCCAGTGCATAAAATCATCAAATGTGCATTTAAAAAAAACATGTGCAGAAACTACAGTGAAAACACATTTACTGAATAAATATGCAATATTCTGATTTTTAATTTGCAACTTTGAATACAAACAAATTGTTGCTGTATTGGTAAGTTAACAGCCAATTTGTTGGTTTACTAAAATTCTGTAAATGTTTTTATTTAGAGATGTTTAACTGATCTATTTTTTTTTTATTCTTGTGAATAACTTTTGTTATTCACCTTGTTCTCGCCATAAAAGTGGCCTTGCCGCTGATGTTAAAAAAAAATGTAAATTGATGGTTTATGTTGTAGGCATTGACAAACTAACAGAAACATCGCAGGTTTCTGAGGACGGAACGACGCTGTCACTGCAGCAGAGTGACTCGACCCACAGCCAATCAGATGACAGCTCTGAGACACAAGTCAGAGACACTGAGCCGACCGCAGGTGAAGATGACAAGGTACAGCAGCACTGATGACCCTGACATTTAATCTATGTTACTTTGTTTTGTTCATATCAACAAAATGTTTTTCTTTTTAATTCCTTAGAAGTCTGAAAAAGAGGATTGTGATGAAAGTCCGAAACGTGTGTCGTCTTCATCGGACTGGGCTCCTACTCCAGACTGGGTCAGTCATAAAACCCTTAAATTATAAACCAAAGCTTGTGAGGACCTCATATATATACTGCAATATTTCTGATAAATTTTTCAGAAAAAAAAAAAAAAAGCCAAATGAGTTTCCCTCTCATTCGTTCTGATCACATCTAACCTCTGCATGCTCCCTTTCAGGTCCTCTCCTGGAAGAGTAAACTTCCTCTGCAGACTATAATGAGACTCTTGCAGGTGCTGGTGCCTCAGGTGGAGAAAATCTGCATAGACAAGTGAGACACACACATACAACATCATTCACACACTCAAAGAGTTTATCAGTAACATTTTACATAAACGTACCATTGGTTAACATTAGTTTCATTAACTGTGTTAATTAACACAAACACAGACTAATAATACTTCTAAAGAATTTATTAATCTTAGTTGATGCTAATGTCACCATTTACAAATACAATATTATTTAATGAACCTTGGGTAACAATTAATCATTAGTAAACAAAAACAATGTTAACAGATTAATAAATACTGTAACATTGTTACAGTAGTTAATGTTTTTTTTTTTTTCATTAAATATCCTGCATTATTAGAAAACATGCAACATTGTGTCATGTTGATTTGAACAGGTTTCGGGTTAACAGGTTTTAATTTAATTTAGTGAATTTTTAGTGTGGTTTTGAACCCTAAAGCATGTGTATTACACTGTACAGTTTGACATGACTGAGTGAGGATGCTCTTGTTGTGCTTGTAGAGGTTTGACGGACGAGTCTGAGATCCTGAAGTTTCTGCAGCATGGGACTCTGGTGGGTTTGCTGCCGGTTCCTCATCCCATCCTCATCCGCAAGTACCAGGCCAATGAGGGCACGGCTCTGTGGTTCCGCACATACATGTGGGGCATCATCTACTTACGGTGAGTCCTCCGCTCTGTCTCTCTCTATGGGATAATTTGGGAGCTACACTCAAAATTACACTCGGCGTAGAAAGTCACACAAATGAATTGTATTATACCTTTTATTAGGACTTGATCAATGTGATGTTTTGTATGTATTTATGTGTTGAAATATGTTAAAACATGATAAAAGTTGCTTTTTTTTCTTGTTTTAGTAACGTGGATCCTCCTGTTTGGTACGACACTGATGTCAAGTTGTTTGAGATCCAGAGAATTTAATGACACCAAGAGAGCCAACTCAACAAAACTGACTCGATTTCTCCAAACTGACACATTCACAAAGATTTAATCCAAATTTACACTTTCTTTCTAAAAAGTAATTCAGTGAAATCTAAGGTTTAGTTTTTCTGACCTTCTTTTTTGTTGTAAATATATAAATGAGTGAATTTAAACTGCCCTGTGAAATACTTGTTATTTCTGATACATTATGCTTCATTTTCTTCTGAGTCGATCCATGAGGATGGACACATGACCCTCAGGTCTCTGACCTCGTGAGCAGTGAGAGGAGTGTGTGTTTATATTGTTTTTTTGTTGGTTTTTACTGAAATAGTGTTCTGTGTGAATGAACTCTGTATATAAACTGATGCAAAAACTGAATCCTATAAAAGCTGGAAATGCTGCATGTATAGAAATACTATAAAAACTGTTGAATGCCATTTGGACTACTTTTTTGTAAGCAAAACAATGACAATATATGTCAGAAATCTGTTAAAATCAACATGAAATGCTGCATAATCTCTGAATAGGCAATATTTGGTGTATATGAATAAAACAGGATATTTAATTAGGAAAATGCAGGATGAGGCCATTTAATGCATTGATTGAATGATAAAAAGTGTTCCTAGTTATGCTTGCACTTAGAAGAGAGAGGACTTGGAGAAATAAGTGATTTGCAATGTCATCCTCAAATTATAACAACTGTAACATTTTGATCAAAGTTAATGAAGTTGAAATAACATGCACTTTCAATAGGTCTTTATTAGAAGTGAGAATGACAAGTCCAGGCTTTGACCAACAGCAAGACCGCATATTTGATCAGATGTGCTAGGATGAGGTTATGCTGAGGTCACAGCAGGGCTTGGCTCTGTTTAGACTGGATTAGTTTAATGTTTGTTGTGTATTAAGTTTCTCAGCTGCAGGGAGGAGAATAATAGAAGTTTAAAGGCCGGATGAAAATATAAAACCAGACTATATATATATATTTATATTGATTTTATTGAATAAATAAAGGAGGTACCTATTTTCAACACTTGCAACATTATAACTAGGCTATTTACATTGTTTATTTAGTCATTTTGTTTGTTTTTATCTAAATATAATTGCCATTAGGGGCAAAATCATTACATCATGCCCTGCTTTAATATTTATCATTCTGGTAATGTACTTGAAGTAATAGAGTGTGATTTTACCTGAATGTGTCACCGAGTTCTCATCTGTCAGGTGTGCGCTGACCGAAAGTGGGCGTGACCATTCAGGACTCCTCCCATAGCAACCGCGTGAGCGTGCCTGCAGTCCCTAGAGTGGAGACGCCAGAAGCTCACGTGAAATCTCGCTGACACAACACGCCAAATGAGCGTCCGTGAGCCGGGATAGAGGGGTCAGTCGCCGCCGCCGCCATGGAGATATATCCATCTATTGATGTCGCCATGAACGACAAATACCACCGGGCGGCTCGAGACGGTCACCTGCACCTGCTGAAAGACGCGACGCGCAAAGATCTGAACGCGCCGGATGAGGATGGAATGACGCCGACGCTCTGGGCCGCGCACCACGGCAACCTGGATGCGCTCAGACTGCTGGTGGCACGAGGGTGAGTGATGCGTCAATTATTCATGAGGAATATATATATATATATATATATATATATATATATATATATATATATATATATATATATATATATATATATATATATATATATATATATATATTAAATAATTATTCATGCATTCATTTTCTAAACCATTTTAGTTCATAATACAAATTTCCAGACCACAAATGATGTATGTAAATAATAATAGTTTTTTCTCTTTAAATTTTGGTAATATTTGACCGTGGACCACAAAACCAATTTTTTGAAACTGAAATTTATACATAATCTGAAACCTGAATAAATAAGCTTTACATCACTGATGTATGGTTTGTTAGGATAGGACAATATTTGGCCGAGATACAAATGTGAAAATCTAAGGGTGCAAAAAAATCAAAATATTGAGAAAATCACCTTTAAAGTTGTCCAGATGAAGTTCTTAGCAATGCATATTACTAAGCAAAAAATTTGATATATTTACACTAGGAAATTTACAAAATATGTTCCTGGAACATGATCTTTACTTAATATCCTAATGATTTTTGGCATAAAAGAAAAATAGATCATTCTGACCCTTACAATGTATTGTTGGCTATTGCTACAAATATACCTGGGCTACTTATGACTGCTTTTGTGCTCCAGGGTCACACATTTGCTGACTTATGACATATTTGCTCAAGTCAAATTCTAGAAGACAGTGTTACTGAGATTCTAGCAATCTAGTATAGTAACATCTGTAAAGCTTGTGTTGGGTCAGACTGACTCCACCAAAAACACAGTGTGTAAATGTACAGTATTTTATTTTGCTGACAGTGTACCATCTGAAAACCTTAGCATGAGAAAATTTCTTTCATTCATTCTTTTTTAATGCCTGGGGTCTCTGAGACCCTCAACATTGCAGTATTTTTCAGACAAGATTTTTGATACATATATTGCACACACTGATATGTACTTCAGTCTGTAAAACACCTTTTCTATTTGGCTCTACTTGAAGCACATCATTCTAAGAGTTTATATATTTTCAAAATAATTAATATAACATACAACGCTCTCAGATGTTTTGGCATATGCAGTTTCATTAACAGGATGGCAGTTCTGTGTTCTCCTGTATCAGATCACATCTGCACTGAGACAATTTAGCCCTCCACCCAGCCGCTCTCACTGATGGATATCTGGACTGTTTTATTTGCATATTTACTGTCCTAGGCTAATTAAAATAAAGGTCACCCGGGAGAACAATGCAATTTACTCTTGAGTGTCACTACTGTTATTACTGCTTAAAAGTTCTAGGTCTATATTCAATTATAAATTATGAACTCTGTATGCAGAAGAGTTGCAGATAAAAGCATGCTGTAATAATCTGTTATGTCGCGGATATCTGAAGCATTCAGCTCAATCTAAAGAAAATTGTCTTTTTTTTCACACATTCATGTTGTTCCAAAATCATATGCTGTTGTTTTGATTTTACATATAGAACAAGCTGCATCAAGATCCTTCTGTGTTCCATTGAAAATATCATCTTGTGGGTTTGAAACATGATGGAAAGTGAATAATGGCACAGTTTTCTGTTCTTTTTTAGAACTGGCTTGAGGAGAGAGCAGTAGTCTTGTATTGTTTGTCAAGTCATTAGGTAATCAGATCTAAATAACCTGGCTCTTATCTCAAGACCAGGTTAATAACAGAAGCTAATTGTTCTGCTCTGTGAACACCCTCGCTGTTTTCTAATTAGTGTTCTGCATCAGTCCCTCCAGATCTCTGACTGAAGCAGATCTGTTACTGAAAACACGTTCACAAAGAGAGACGACTGCGGTTTGAGCCATAATAATTCAGCATTTCACAAAGTGTGTGTTTAGGACGGAGGATCACCTTGATTTTTACAGTCTGAGCGTTTATGTCACGATTAATCTCATGGAATTGACTGAATGTTTTTGCCTTTCCATATATTTTCACATCATTCTATGGAACAGATTTTTACTTTGGTAAACTTTTCTTTTTTCCATCCTATTTCTGAGTAAAACAAAACATTCAGCAAGAAAAATGTATGGCAGGTGCCTGACTTTATCCATCAGGGGTTGATTATGAATTATGGATTATGATAAATGGGCATCAGATCAGGTGGTTGGAGGAGAGGTATGTAGTGCCATCCAAAAATGAAAATTATTCAGTAGCAAGGGTTTTTTTGTTTTGTTTTCATTTTGAAAAAAGAGCTGAGTAATACACTTTTTTTTTTTTTTTTTTTTTTTTTGTAGCTGAGAGCAAAATCACTTAGCTTTTCACTAGGAACAATCAATAATGCGATTGACAACACAGACTTTGCATCACAGATTTAAGCATTATGGCCCCAACATGTCTAGAGTACAGATGCTAAACACTGTGCTACATTTCTAAGGAGCAGTGAGTCTTAATGCTCAGAGTCTTTAAAGACATTTCAGGGCCGCATGCACGTTCATGGAGGGGAATTTTACACATGGCCAGACAGAGAGAAAGATGTTAATGTTCACAGCTTAAGGTCAACATAATGAATTAGGGCTATTCCTTTTCCGCCTGCCTGTTTCCTTGGCTGTTGGCATTTTGCTAACTTGAATGTCAGCACCATTATACACCTCAGGATTTCACGTTTTGCTTTCTGTAGTATTTTAATCTTGTTACCCTGCATGGTCCCATAAAACCTCAGGTCGTTTCTGCTGGTCTTTGCTAAAGGGTGATTGCCATTTATACCTCAGCAACTCTTATGAGGGCAGACAGCTTATTAAATATACAGAGGATATATACAGCATGTTTTAAATGCATTTGTCTTAACTAAAGTCTGCTGCACTTCAGTTTGTTGACAGGCCATTGCAAGCATACATGATCTTGACACCATGATTACTGGTTAACATGCTCTCCATGTGATACTAACATACAATAAACAGGGTTTTGTACTAAATTATCAACATTGTGCCTAATGAATGAAGCACAAACAGAATGAATTGTATGTAAAGTACGGTAATGAATACTGCAGGTCTCTTTCAATGCAGATGATGAATGCATTACATGGTGCACAGTTTTTAATGACTCTGAGAGGTGAGCCACAAAGGCAGTGTGCTGTGCGTAGTGTGTGTGGGTGTGTGTACATGTGTGTTACAGTGGGTAAGTGGAGCTCCAAAGCATCATGTTACATATTCAGATCAACACCTTGCCACACAACAGAACATGAACGCATGCACTCATGCACCGACACGCACATGTGCACATACACATGTATTCACACACCCTATATTTTCACTAGGGATTGATTAGTGTATTGGCTTGGCCAATTAATCAGACAATATTTGGCCATTTTGAGAGCATCGGCAGATAACCACTTTGCATAAATATTTTGTAAACATCTCATTTCTCATTATTAATTTGTATTATATATTGGCCATCAGCCACCCTGCTTTCTAAATATCATTACTGGTATCAGTCACTGACAAACCCATATCCATCAACCACAAATTTTGACCATGTAACTATGTAAACAATAGAATTAGATGTAACTGATCTGCTGTTGTTTTGTTGGTCCACAGAGGAGATCCAGATAAATGTGATATTTGGGGAAACACACCTCTTCACCTGGCAGCAGCTAATGGCCATCTCAACTGTCTGTCCTTTCTGGTGTCATTTGGCGCCAATGTGTGGTGCTTGGACAATGACTACCACACGCCACTGGATATGGCAGCCTCTAGGAGCCACATGGACTGTGTGCGATATCTGGACTCTATCGCCGCCAAGCAGATCACCATCAACCCCAAACTGGTGAGCAAACTGAAGGACCGTGCATTCCGTAACGCAGAGAAACGCATTAAGAACTGTGAAAAGCTTCAGCGCAAGCATCACGAACGCATGGAGAAGCATTTCTTGAGAGAGAGTGCTGCAATGGACACGTCGGATACGATGAGTTACAGCAGTTTCAGCAGCACCCTGAGTCGAAGGATCCCCCAGTTCAACACCCTCGACTCCAACATGACATACTCGCAGGTACTGTGCCTGAACAACACATGGGTACTAAAAAGGCATAGAACTGGTCAAACTCATCATAAAAAACTGTGCTTCTTGGACTAGGTCAATATAGACAAGCAAGTTATAAAGCTCTGTTTCAAAACCTATTCCTAGAGGGCCTCCAGTCTTAATTAAACACACTTGAAACCAGCTAATCAAGTTCTTCAGGATCACTAGAAACTTCTAGGCAAGTGTGTTTGGGCAGGTTGGAGGACATTGGCCCTCCAGGAATAAGAGAGTAGCATGTTACCAATAAGACTGTAGCCTAGTTCACAGTCTGCATTTTCAATTTATCCCAAAGGTGTTCATTGGGGTTCGAGGTAGGTGTTTTTTTGTATTGACCTTTGTGCACTTGGGCGTCGTCATGGTGCAATGGAAAAGTGTAGTAAAAATGATTGCCTATGGTGATTGCATGACTTGACCTTATGCTCATTAGTAAAAAGTGTAGCTAAAATATGCAAATCCTGTTATTTTTGAAGAGGGTATCCATAAACTTGAACTCTGTTAAACACTTGGCAGATTGTAGCAGTTGCTGGTTCAGTTCCCACATGATTTATCACCATTATTCTCTTGTGCAAAGCCTGGGACATTGCTTTAGATAAAGCATTTGCTAAATAAAGACTTGCTTCCTTATTAGAGTAGCATAATGCTTCTGTAGACAACAGTGCATGCTAGTTCACTAAAAGTAGTCAGTCTTCAAATAGGCTGCCTAAATGTGTGTGAGGCAAAGTTTATTTACAGTGTGAAGTATTACAAAGAATATGAACATTATGAACTTCTCTTTACAGGCAACGCTTCAGTCCACAACAAGAGGCCGGACCAAGATTCAGCGGCGTCTTGAGAAGAAAAAGCAAGGGGACGGAACATTCAAGATTTCCGAAGACGGGCGAAGGAGCGTTCGCTCGCTCTCTGGTCTTCAGCTGGGCAATGACGTCATGTTCTTGAAGCAGGGAACGTACATCGACCGACGTCAGCAGTCCAGCCCTCGCCTCAACATCCGCAACATGTTTTCTGGTAAACAGGACATCAGGCAAGACGATGATGATGATGATGAGGTAGACACTGTTTCACGGGCACTCAGTGATCCGGGTCTGTATGACGCTGCATACTCAGAAATAAGTACAGACTCGGGTAGAGACTCTTTGTTCAACCGCCCAGGACTCGGTACTATGGT
Organism: Onychostoma macrolepis; assembly: GCF_012432095.1. NCBI lineage: Eukaryota > Metazoa > Chordata > Actinopteri > Cypriniformes > Cyprinidae > Onychostoma > Onychostoma macrolepis. Next base: position 2,199,606 of record NC_081166.1, on the reverse strand, counting down.
ATTCCGTCGGAATTATGTGACTGATGGGCTGCTCCGAATGGGACGGAATGACGGGAGTGTGGCTGGGAGTGAACCAGTGGGACAGGTCCCAAATGTCCGCTTACGGGGGAGATTGCCACTCCGATCACCTAGTCTTGATGAAGTCAGCATTGGCAGTTCATTGAGTCTCCAAGAGAAGAACTTGCAGGTACAAACAAGAATCGCCAGATACCAGACAAATTCCTCTTGTTTCATAACGTGCTATCTTCATCTGATTAGTTCTAACTTAATGCTCCTGGAGGGCTACCTTCTTAAGGTCTTCAGTTCTAACCCTGCACCAACATGCCTGACTCATGTTTTCAAGTAATGCAGAAGACCTTGATTAGACCATTCTGGTGTGTTTGATTCGGGTTGTGGCTACACTCTCTAGGATGGCCCTCCAGGAGAAGGGTTGGCAACCCCTGAACTAGATTCTTACTATTGGCAGTCTTGAACTTGCAGCACATAAAGTATAGGCAACTCTGGTCCCGGAGGATTACTGTCCAGCTGAGTTTAGGTTCATCCCCAGTCTAACCAAAAATTCTTCAGGATTACTAGAAATGTATATGCAAGTGTGTGATTTGGGATAGAGCTGAACTCTGCAGGACAGTGGTGTTTCTCCAGGACTGTAGTTGCCCATCCCCGCACTACACTGCTTTACATTTAAATGGCTGCTTAGCATTCACTTGAGCATTTTGCAGCATGCTTTCAGAGTTCCTCTGAAACCCTCCACCTTCCCCATATCCACCTGTACAGATCTGCTACGGGATATTTTAAATGCTATTTGTGCATCAGCAGTATGTCTTAAATATTCACAGCACCATATCGCTGTATGCATTGGCAGTAGCAAGTTCCTGTACTTGCTTGCAGCATCAGCAATCTACAGCTACTACAGTAACCAACAGCAGCAGTGTAGCAGATCTATTCTGCCAAGACCAAATACATTAACATTGTCATGTCCGTTACCATGCTAAAATCTTCAGAGAGTTGTCATGATAGAAATGTGCAAATCTGAATCAGTCAGTGTCAATCTGTTGATCTAATCAGTTTGAGAAGACACTGCATCTACATCTGGAAGAGGGCTTTATGATAATTATGATTATTGTTCTTATTGTGTCGGCATCCTGTAGGATTTGCCATGGGAGGAAGGAGACCTGGGTTTGGAGGAGGAGGATGACGAGATTCAGCCATCTTCGGCTCCTTTAGAAGTGTTCCTGGCATCTCAGGGTCTGAGTGACTTCCTCTCCATCTTCCATCGAGAGCAGATGGACCTGGATGCATTGCTGTTGTGCTCTGAGCAGGACCTCATTAGCATCCACATTCCACTCGGACCTCGAAAAAAACTACTTGAAGCATGCAGCAGACGCAACAATGTTCTGGAGGAAGCTGATGGCATGCAGGACACTATGCTGTAGAGTGTGTATGTCTGTCCAAAATCTAGTGTACATTCTTGTTGCCTACATAAGCAGTTGTTTTAAATTAGCATCCTAGTTGAACTGTATCTTCTTAAGTGTCTACATAGGCAGCAACTCAACACGCCACAAAAATAGCGCTTCTCATGCAAAGTGCATGGGAGATTTGACATGGACAAGTCTCCCATGCATTTATCTATATTAGACGAGACTTCCAGTATTTCTCTCACCTTGACTACCGTCTTGGATGTGTTTGTTTACTTTGAGCTTGTTGCATTCTAAGATTGCTTTCTCTGTAAAGATTTAGCCAAAACAATGTATTTGCTACAAGACAATTATGCTGCCTACTGTTTAAAGCCACATAGCCACATCTACAAAGCTTCAATTGACCTGGTTTACTAAATGTTCATCCCCAGTCTTAAGGTACGTTCACATTATCCAAATTTCAGCTACATTTTATAGGCAAGTTATGTTTTTGTTATTCCTAAGAGAAAAAGTTGGAACACTATTCACTAGTTTTTACACTATTCACAAATAACTAGTTGCTTATTAGCATGCATATTCTTAGTGTATTGGCTGTTTATTAGTACTTATATAGCACATACTAATGCATGAATATATTCTAAATCCCTTAACCCTACCCAATACCTAAGCATAACTACCTTACTACCAACAATTAACAGCAAATTAGGAATTTATTGAGGGAAAACACTTAGTTAATAGTGAATATGTGTTCCCTAATCTACCATACAGTAACTTGCTTTTCCTGTGGAATGACTTTGCTTTTCTGTTGCCGGTCGATTGAATAATGTTAATCATAGCCAAATAGCTTAATTAAACACTCATTAATTTTGACTCCACTCTGGAATGCAACACTCAACACTCTTTTAACCCTGTCTGATCAATACCAGATTGACAAAATCAAGTCCCACCCTACTTGTTTTCCTAATTAAGTATCCTGTTTCACTTTGAAATGCATGGCACTGTGGAAGAACGGGATTCACAGACAGTGCAATTCACATTTTTTAAATGCTTCCTATACCTGCATCTGGAGCAGAGCCATTGTGTGTGTCTGTGCATGAGTGAGTGATATGCCTGCCTCCTTGTGGCTTGGAGGAAAACTACAGCTCTTCTATGGCACATCTCACTTGCTAGCCAGCAAAACTGCTCACAAATAAGTTCTACTTGGAAAATGACGTCTATGCTGATGGTTGCTGTTTTGAATGCACGTGCAGTTTAAAATTCACACAAACCTTTAATCTGACCTGCTATTTACCATCATGAGGTTCATCAAAGATATTGTGGTTCCTGATACACTCTGTGAATTATTGCCTTGCATACTGATGCAGTATTTTAGGGCTAAAATAGAGTAATTTGCAGTAATATTTAGCATTTTCAACTTTAACAATTCAGAACAAGAAACAAAGCCTTTGTTGTTACATGATATTACATGATGCATCTTGATTTTGACCTATATTTGCTAGTGGAGCAAAAACCTATATATCAGCGCTTTAGTGTCCCAGATTGCTCTAATTCACTTTCTTTCTTTTTTTTTGTACCATGGTGGAGAAATAACATGGTAAATAAATCCACAATTTCTATGACTGTAATTTCATGCATTTAAATAGAATAATTTAGATCAAAAAGTCTGTAAGATCATACATTGAGGTCAGATGTGTCCAAAATTGGCTCATCGCTTACTGCATGTGCAAGCATTGTATATTTTTTTGTGTTTAGTTGTACATATGAAGCTTTGGACAGCATCAATGTCCAGCCAAAAGACTTTTCAGTTATATAAAAAGTTATGTAGGTGATTTAGAGTTTTCATCTTCTGAATTCTGATGGTTATAATGATTGTATGCCCTACTAACTGACTCCAGCTAAGAGGTGGCTTGAGTTTGGGTGTGTGAAATAACTTCAGTTTTATTGATGTATGTTATTGATCAACCGCAGTCAAAGCTTCTCGCTCGGTGGGTGAGGTGTTTGTTCTGGAACCGTGTTCCTCTGCTATCTGCTCATTTATGGGTGTGTGCGGCAGGTTTTAGAGACTGACATGCTGAAAGCTGATATAACTCTTGTTACTTTATCTGTCTATCCATCACACTCCATCTCCACACAATTCAGCTACACACGGCTAGCCCTTCCTACATGTACGGTATACATGACAGTATGTGTGTTCAGTACCTGTCTGGATACAAGTTTATTTGCTTCTGTGTCTTTCACTGGCTCTTAGCTCAGATTGGTCCTCATTCCTTCTCAAATTTCTGTGTAAATGTTTTGTAAAACCATTCTTGCGTAAGTCATTGTCATGTATGACATTTTAGAAACTAAAACTTTTCTTATGCAAGTTGTAGGAAAATATTTTAAATACAAACATTTCTGTGTAAATCATTCATAAATCCACTGCTAATTATTCATAAGAAATTTGTTCTGCTTATGTTACTTTTGTTTTGTATTATGTTTCATGAAGCACAGGGTTTTTGTGCTCCATTCTGTGCTCTTTCCTCTCCTCTTTTGTAGTCTTGCATGAAACTCTAAATATTGTCTTTATATTTTACGAATGTCCCTGATTATGTCAGGTCATATTTTCATACCCTAAAGAAAACTATTAGATTTTTAAAAATGTATGTTTACTTTTGATTTTAGGGTAAAATATGACCCAAGACTCATTTTCAGTGTAGCCAAATGCCAATGTTTTCAGTGACAAATTGTGAATAGTTGTTTTAAAATGTTGATTTAATAAACTAGTCATTATTACTGACCAGTATTTGATGTTTATTTTAAATAGTCTACATTCTATGTACTGTATGGTAATGTCCTTTTTTTTTTTTTTTTTTTTTTTTAAAGATACAGAATGAATACATGGGTGAGTTAGTAGATGAGAGAGAGAGTAAATAATATTCTATAGCTGTAGGAAGTGTGTGTGTGTGTGTTTGTGTGTGTGTGTGTGTGTGTGTGTGTGTGTGTGTGAGAGAGAGTTTTACTGTGTACAGACACCACATGGGACCTGCACTGTGGACCAAAGGTATCATTGTGGGAACAAGAAAGAGGAGAACTTGCAGATTTTTGAGTAAATAACTTTTATATAAATGGTTGCATGATTTTGTTTTGATATTTTTGTCGGTTTGTTTTACATAAAAATTGCAAAATGCATGTCATATTGTATGTTAAACCTTTGCATGATTTATATAAATAACAGTACAGTTTTTAGATGTTTGTAAAATAATTTTTTCTGCTGAATTTCTGTGCAAGTAAAAAATGTAACATTTTAGTGATTTTGAAATTCATTCTGTAGCTGTGTGTGTGTGGTGTCCTGGTAAACCCTATATGTTATGTGGACAAAATATCCCCAAAATGATGGTAATATCCGAAATCCTTGTCCTTGAGGGGACATTTTTTGTGGGGAAACAAGTTTATAAATCACACAAAATTAAGTTTTTTGAAAATCTAAAGAAAGTTTCCTGTGAGGGGGTAGGTGTAGGGCGATAGAATATACGGTTTGTACAGTATAAAAACCATTACGCCTATGGAGAGTCCCCATGAAACGTGTGTGTGTGTGTGTGTGTGTGTGTGTGTGTGTGTGTGTGGTTCTTGTGATAGGAGATGACGCAGGACTCTTGCACCACTGAGGACACTCCTGCCAAAGGCATCGCCGTGGGAACGAGAAAGACACAGAGAGAGAGAGAGAGATATCCGTTTCTAGCGCAGTCAGCACTAAAGTCCCTCACTGCCTTGTTTCGCGGACGGGACGGAGTGTGTGTGCGTGTGCCATGCGTTTCTGATCTCCAGCGCTAGAATGCAGAATTATCCAGAGAAGAGGAGAGACTCCGCGTCCCGGGATGGCGAAGGACACCGGGACGGAGCGCAGGGGAAGCCGCCGGCGGACGCGGAGCGGGAGACGCTGATGATGGAGCTGACGCGCCTGGTGCAGAAGAGTTTGAGAGAGAGCAGCTGGTGGGAGAGGAGAGGAATAGACTGCAGCATCCTCGCCGCAGCCTTCATCAGTTTACCAGCAGGTACACACACACTTTCAACACTTTTCGTTATAGACACAAAAAACTGTTTAGACACAGGCTCAACAACAAACAAAAGATACTCAAATTAACTCCGATTTCGAGTCCATTAGCTTCCATGGAAATTAGCCACATTTCCACTAAATGTTCATTACTGTAATGTAAAAAAAAAAAAAACCCATTACTGTGATGTGCGAAACAATTATTTATGTGTGTGTGTGTGTGTGTGTGTGTGTGTGTGTGTATTTGTACAGCTATCTTTGTGAGGGCCGGTTTGAGTTTTAGACCATAGATGTGAGGACAATCTTGTAAAGTGAGGACATTTTGGACGGTGCTCACTTTCTGGGACCCCTTTAAAGGCCTGTTTGAGGGTCAAGACTTGGTCTTAGGGGTCAGGTTATAATTGGGTAAAGGGTAGGTTTAGGGTAAGGGTTTGGGTGAGGCACTTAGTTCTGAAGGTTAGGGTTAGGGTAAGGAGCTGGAGATTGCACTGTGTCAATATGTCCTCACAAAGATAGCTATACAGAGTTGTGTGTGTGTGTGTGTGTGTAATAATAATTATTATTGTTATTATTATTATTTCTTTACTGACTTAAGGAGAATAATGAGGGAAATTACAAAAACACAAAAACATTTTTTTTTTTTTTTAAATGCATTAGAATAGTGAGAATTTTACTAAATGAAAATGTCATGATTGCATATATATGGTATATGTATGGCAAGGAAAATAGGCTTTGTTTTCTTAATGCAAAGTATAATTTCCTTTTTCTGAGATTCACCCATTCATATCTGAAAAAAAAAAAAAGTTTACTTTGAAACCGTTTTCACTCACAAATTTGTAGAACTTCACAAATAATTACAAAGAATATGAGAACCACAGTACTTAAGTCAAAACACTGAAATAGTATTTTCTTGCAAAAAAAAAGAAAAAAGAAAAAAAAAACTCCAACAATCTTTTTTTTTTTTTTTTTTTTATAAATAGTGTATGGTGTGTGGGGAAATTACTATTAACAACTGAGAACGAATTTGTATCCGTTGTCGCTTTAGCCTGAAAATATCTGCATTTAGATTTAATATGCTCGGAGTCTAGGGAACATTCAGATTGTGTTTTTATGCTGTGATTGTTCATTTCAACATGTCATTATGTTTACAACAGCCTGTATGAGTGATATGAAGGTGTGTAATATCATTAATGGGGAGTGTTTTGGATAATATGCATTAAAAACTAATTGTTGACTGGTTTAGTCATGCAGGGGTGTGACTGTGTGCCGGCCAGTTATTGGGTTAAACTTTGCTTTAACACTGACACAGAAACCAAACTTCAGTTTTGTGCCAAATGTTCTTTGACTTTCAGTCCAAACAACTCGGCTTCTTTATTTAGTAAGCTTTTAAGTTTTCAGACATTGGCGACAGTTAGTAAAAAGGAAAATGCTGTCTTCATTTACTCACTTGTTCCAGACCTGTATGAATTTCTTTCTTCCGCTGAATACAAAAGAATCGTGTCCAAACAGTTGCTGGTCCCCATTGACTTCCACAGAAAGGACAAAAGGGAACCCTAAACTCTTTGGTTACCAACATTCTTCAAAATGTCTTCTTTTATGCTAAACAGAAGAAAGAAACTCGTACAGGTTTGGAACGAGTGAGTAAATGATGACAGGATTTTCACTTTGGGTTGAACTATCCCTTTAATATCCAAATTAGGAGGTGCTCCTGTGGCGGTGGTTGTCGTGGCGACCAGTTCGATCTGGGTACTTCGCTCCCATTGGGCAGATCCAGTTTCCTGCAGCAGTCGAGCCACTGACTCGTCTTTCAGGGACAAACCAACAGCGATGGGGGTCAAAACAGTTAAATTATGAGGGAAAAAAAAGACTTTTAATACTCTATTATACTAGCCAAGACAACAGGACACTGCATACTTTTAAAAAGGCATGAATTGCATGATACTTTGTTTTAATATAAATTTGTGATTATATTAACAAGTGTTGCTTGTTAAGGTTAAGCTTACTTTTTATTGTGTCCCATGAGAGAAATTTGTATTGGATAAAGGAACTACTGTATCACCAAACAATACCAGATATTACAAATAATACATAATAATACCCAAAAACATTACAATAAATATAACCATGGCCTGATAAAAACTAAACCATTAAACACAAATGATCACACTCTCAAAGTCCCCCGTTAGGAAGCATAATTCTTCAGACATTCCCATCAAAATATATCATTTAGTTTTAAAAAGATACCAAATTAAATATGAATTCAGAATTATTATTTATTCATTTAGCAAATGCCAAAATTCACTGCAAAAATTCATTGCAAATTTCACTGTATCCATGTTCACTGTTTAAAAAAATGATATTCTATAAATGTAAAACTTTTATTTTATTTTAAAAATAAAAAATGTAGGTAACACTTTAAGGTGGCCTTGTTAAACATGCACTCACTATTATAATAACAATTAATTATGCATAATTACATGCAATTATCCCTAAACCAAACGCTAATCCTAACCTTAACTATATAGTAAGTACATGTAGTTAATTAATATTACTCAGTACTTAAATGTATAATTACACTGTAACAAGGACACCTTGAAATAAAGTGTAACCAAAATCTACTTTTGCAGGGCATTTGCAATTAAAAATAAACTGCTAAATCTTATTATGTGTTTTGACCATTTGTTTACGTTAATGAAATATTGAAAATTATATAGTTATGTAAACTCTGAAAATGTGACGTCACACGTGTGCATTTTACATGTTCAGTGCAGAATGCATATTAGTGTTTCTTTACAAAGTGACAATGCCATCTACTGGCCTGGCATGCTTAATGCAGCATTTTTAGTTGTTGTTTTGACAACTTTGTTGTCTGTACACCAACTTTTCAGTTTTTATTACAGTCGTTGTTATGTAAATGTACCCTTAATTATTTGAGCATGTTTTACAAGAAAAAACTGCTTCAAAATTTCACTTTAATTCATCGTGATACTTGCTATTTTTCTGTCAGGAACACTATTGTCAAATATGACTGACAATTAGCATACAGTTTGGATTGGCGGTATGGTTGTGTTCTGGGCCTAGCATAGCATGGATGAGATCAGGGAGAGCGGAGATAACCCCCTTAGGGTAAACAGTACACAACCACCATAAATTTATTGCAAATATCATTAATGTTCAATAATTTAAAGTAGGGATATCCCCATCAGGTTTTTTGAGTAAAAGTAATATATGTATGTATATATAATATAATATAATGCTATCTCTATATAAAGACATTGGTGGATGTAAACATGTTGCAATGGTAGACACCGTAAACACACTGTGTGATATATGCTTTTTGCATTTTGCATTTACAATAAGCAGAATAATTGCAACATATGATTAGAAAGCATGAAGCTTGCAGTGTCGGAATACCGCTCTATCAGTCAAATCCAAAGCAAAATGCAACCCATAGCAAGGCGTTATGACAAAGACATCTCAGTCTGATGGCAGTTAAAAGTAACCGATAAATGAATGAGTGATCGTTATAAAAGTGCAAATACACTGAACACAGAAGATCAAACATGAGTGAAGCGCTAGAACAGACCTCACAGGTGCTCGCGCATCACGCCTGCACATTTCTTCTTTTGGTTTTAATGGCTGCTGAGCATGCACTTCTTTTCCTTTTAATGGCGGTTGGCAAACCCACCTAAAGGCACATATAACCACCTACTGCATGACACATCCCTTTAGAAATGAGTCTGATTCCAAGGGGAATCAGAAGGCCGAATCCTGACTAGACGATAGGAGGAGCTGGGGATGGAGGAGGGTAATTAGCTATTGAGCAACGCAAAGCTGCTGACAAAACTAAAGGACCTTATATATGAATGCTGAGATGGGCGTTGTATTTCTATAGGTAGACGTGGATCAGCTGAGAGTCAGCTGATAGCTTGACTAACGTGAACTAACTTGATATTTGTAACTCATTGTGAAATTTACTTGAAACTTCAGAGTCAAAATTATTTCGACTTCTTTTTTTCAGTGTTTTCTCAGTAACTCATTCCTAAACCTGTTAATGCAAGCATTTTGTGTTTTGATTACGGAGCATAAATGTCATCTAGATGTTCCCAGAGACCTGTTTGTGCTCATATATTTGTAGTGAGTTGAGCTCCGCACCGCTACAGTGATGTTGCTCTTGTGTCTGCAGGGTTCCTGTTGCTGGGTTCGTCTCAGCCGCTGTATTTCCTGTCAGGTGTGCTGATAATGGGCGTGGCTCACGCCGTCATCACCGTTAAAGGGACACATCTGTCCAGTCACGGCGCGCTCAGCGAGTCTCCGGCATGGGCTGACTTCTGGGCCGTCTTCTTCATCGAAGTGAGATTTGCTGCCTATGTGAAATTATTAAACATTGTGAATATAGGGAAATCTATCGTTACAAAATAGCAAAATTATATATTATATGAAAAAGCACCAAAAGTGCCATGGTTTTCCATTTTCACCTTAATTCCATGTGTTTTGGGTCATTGGGACTCTTTGTACTGATGTTTAAGTGAAGTGTGTTTCACATGCAGCTAATTCTCTGAAACGTGAAAATGCAAAAGTATGGAAAGAATTTAGCTGATTAATTCGTCATGGATTTAGATTCATTTACAGTTTCCATCCTCTCAAGAATGTAAAAGAGTTTTAATGTTGATCATATTCCATGGCAACAGTCTGTACTCATGTATATACAGTGGGCTCCAAAAATCATTAAATCTTACCATTTATATGCCGTTTTCTTTGCAATTTATGTTAGCAGCAGTGTGAATGAGATTTCACAATGTTCACAAACGTTCTTAGTATTTGTGTTTTAATTTAATATTTAAATTAAATTATTAAATCATCATATTAAATTAAAATCTCGCATGATTTGAGATATTCCAAAAAGCATCTTGAAGCTTGGTCGTTTGGCCATCTGTACAAAGAGTCACATGATCAGACGACACCATTTACTTGCATTTGGTAGGCCACCTAGAAATGGTGCACAATTCTTCATTGTACATCACGTTTTCTTTGTTTTCAATGCTTTAAAATTCTCAACCTCTGTCTCTGTGGTCTCTCAGGTGTGCGGCTCGTTCTCAGCGCGGGCTGGCGTTCAGGCTCACGTGAAGATGCATCATGCTCACACTAATGTGATCGGTCTGGGAGACTCCAGCACCTGGAAAATCCCCTTCCTGCCTCGATCCGTCTATCTGTTCATCGCGCCGCTGGCCGTCCCCATCATCACGCCCATCGTCGCCATCGGTGAGGCCTTTCAGCCCTTACAGACACAGCTTTTCAATGCATCCTAACCAGTTCATATGCGATAAAGCAACAAGAGATAAACAGTATGTGATCATTTTGAGTAACAGTGATTTTGTTGTTGCACACACATTCACTGAGGATATAAATGACTTTTTGCTTAGCACACGACATCAACCGAGTTCATTTAACTCTGAGCTGGTGTACATTTACATGCATTTACATTTGACCTCTTGTGGGTGAGTGTATGCACTGATGAGAAACCTCCAGCATATTCAGTCATGTGTTTCAGGTCAGCTGAAGGGTCAGTCTCCGCTCCAGATCCTGCGCACCATCCTGTGTGTGTGTCTGGGCTTTTTTTCTCAGTATTATCTGCTCAGGTGTGTGTCGGGTCTGTCATGCAGTTCCGCTCTGCTGGTCATGCTTCTGTGCAGAGCCATGTTCTCCCTGCCGTACATACACGTCAACATATTTCAGGTGAGATCAAATGCAAAAAGACAGCAAGCTGCATTTTGATATATGACTATTTGAGCTGATTCGCTATACTATGATATATATTTTCTGGTGGTGCATGCTTTCTGCAGTTGTTTGAGATACAACCAGAGCATAAATTATTTACACCAATTATCTTCAGTAAAATATAAAACAATAGTTGTTTTTGCATGCTCAGAAAATCCTAATTAAATTATTTACCCTATACTTATCTTCAGAAAATATAATAATTATAGTTTTTTGCATGCTATAGTTGTTTGTTTTGACATGCTCAGTAAATAAATATATAGTTGTTTTTGCATGTTCAGAAAATATATCACTTCTCTTTAGAAAATATATTGTTATAAAATATAGCAAATATGAAAATATATTTGTTTTTGAATGCAATCATTTGTTTTGCATGCTCAAAAATATAAATGTAATTATTTACAACACTTTTCTTCAGAAAATATAAAATATAATGGTTTTTGCATGCTATATGTGACCCTGGACCACAAAACCAGTCTTAAGTCGCTGGGGTATATTTGTAGCAATAGCCAAAAATACACTGTATGGGTCAAAATTATTGATTTTTCTTTTATGCCAAAAATCATTAGGACATTAACCTATTGTATATATATTTACCTACTGTAAATATATCAAAACGTTGTTTTTGATTAGTAATATGCATTGCTAAGAACTTCATCTGAACAACTTTAAAGACGATTTTCTCAATATTTTGATTTTTTTTGCACCCTCAGATTCCAGATTTTCAAATAGTTGTATCTCGGCCAAATATTGTCCTATCATAACAACATCAATACATCAATAGAAAGCTTATTTATTCAGCTTTCAGATGATTTCGAAAAATTGACCCTCATGGCTGGTTTTGTGGTCCAGGGTCACATGTTTGTTTTACAGTATGCTCAGAAAATATACATTTAATTATTTATACTACCTATCTTCAGAAAATATAAAAAATATAGTGGTTTTTGAAAGCTTAGAAAATATCAGTTAAATTATTTATACCAGTTATCTTTAGAAAATATAAAAATATAAAATATAAGCATTTATACCATTTATCTTTAGAAAAAAAAAAAAAGGTGTTTTGTATGCTGTAGTTGTATTTGCATGCTTAGAAAATCTAAATGTACATTACTTCAAAAAATATAGAAATATAATTGTTTTTGCATGCTAGTGGTGTACGGAAATCATACACTTCAGCTATAATCAAAGGTACAGTGGTGATAGTTAATGGATCGCTTGCAACTAGTATTATTCTGGTCTCGAGCTTTATCCAGACAGCACACGGCCGCACAGTAACACTTCAGCACTACATTATTCTGTCGTCTCTCTCGGGCTCATAAGAGTAATCATTCAGAGTGTGAACTTTCCGAGCTATTCAGCTGAAGTCTGCATCCGTCCATCCCTGTCTTTGTGTGTCTCTCCATCCTTTCCCGCGAGACCCGCTCAATACGGCTTTGTTCTCCTCTCCTGCTCGCGGAGGTTCACAGGGTTCATCTGCAGAAAAAAGTAAAACGGCGGAGAACAATTCACGCATGATTTTCCCAGGCAGAGCAAAGGGAGAATGTACTTTTGTATTGTGCTGATCCTCTGAGGTATTTTTGCTGGTTTAAAGCTGAGACCCACAGCGATGTGTGAGATCTTTGTTTAGGAGTGAATGCTGGGCTGCTGGTTCATAGCTGTGGTGTGTGTGTGTGTGTGTGTGTGAGATGAATGCATGTATGTGCAGTTTTGTCCAGTTCAGGCCCCCTGTGGCGTCAGTGGCGTCTCTCGGGCCGCTGAACACATTTCATCCCACTTAAAGATCAAACACACACTGAGCTAAAGGTTGAATGGCTTAAAGGCGCCGTGTTCTTGAGCATTTTATTCTTATAATGGAGTTGTTCCAGTTTTCTTTTTTTGAGTTAGTTTCTGTGTCTCTGCTTTCGCAGCACATCGGCCTGCCGATGTTTTCTGCCACTAATCGGCCCAAACGCATCTACCAGATGACGCACGGAGTCCTGAACCTTCCCCGAAACCCGCTGCTGGACTGGACCTTCGGCCATTCCCTCATCAACTGCCACGTGGAGCATCACCTCTTCCCATTCCTGTCTGACAACATGTGCCTGAAGGTGTGCGTTTATACTGACAGCACAAACACATGAACCACAAATTTATGGACATGGAACAAACAGCAGACCACCCAGAAAATTTAATTATTAAATAATGTAAATAATATGATCTATCTAATTTAATCATTTAAACTAACATTTAAATGAAATTTTTACATGAAATCAGTTTAATTATTGTTTAAATTAATTTATTATTTTATATAAAATTAATATTTTTATTCTAAATGTTTATAATGTATTTTAATTCAATCATTTAATTTATAATAATTTATAATATATAATTAATTGAACTTATTGTTTTAATTCAGATTATATATATATTCACATAATTTAAATAATTAATTATTATAAATAAAACATTACAATATTTAATATGGTTAATTAAATTAACAAATAAAGTAAATTTAAAAAGGGAAAAAATAATTAATATGATAAACCGGATATAATATGTAAATCATTCAATTTAATTATTTAATAAATAAATTACCTTAATATTTAAATAAATTAAAATGCAGCCTTAACAAATATAGTATTAATAAAATTCAGAAAAAGTAATAATTTAAATAATAAGTTAATTTTATAATTAAATTAAACAAGATTAATTAAAAGAAAATGCTCATGGATAAGGGTGATATAAATAAATATATACAATCTAATTTGCAAAAGTAATTAAATTAAATTAAATTAAATTAAATTAAATTAAATTAAATTAAATTAAATTAAATTAAATTAAATTAAATTAAATTAAATTAAATTAAATTAAATTAAATTAAATTAAATTACCAGTAATTAAAAGTAACAATACATTCACAAAATGTATAAACTAATGAAGCAACATTATTCAAACTAGATTAAAAAAGGATAAACTAATCAATAAAGACAATATGCCAAATAAATATACATAATAGTGAATGTGCATGTGTTTATCGTGTCAGGTGAAGCCGATCGTGTCTCGGTATCTGAAGGAGAAGAAGCTGCCGTATCAGGAGGACGGTTACGTCTCCCGTCTGAGTCTGTTCTTCCACAAATATCAGGAGCTGATGGTGTTCGCGCCGGCCATCACTGACCTGGTGGGAATCCAGTGACGATGGGACGGAGAGCAGAAGACAAGAGAAGATGGACACTGACATGACAGCCATTCAAATTTTATATTCTTTCAATTGATGCATGAAGGCATTAGAATTAAATTCAACATGAAACTCGGCTCACAGCCCATTTTACTTGCAGAACGTGACATATTTATGAAAAAAACAGGGTATCTGACAAGAAAAAAATGCGAGATGAGACTTGAATGATGGCATCCGCTGGAGAAGAAAGTGCTTTCAGAGATGGATGACAATTTGATGAAGGATTATGAAGCTAAACATTTGTTTGTTTAGAATAGTATGCACTGATGAATCGTGAAAAGACCAGGAATGTGCAATAAGAAAGTACACTTAACTTTATAACAAGCAATGCCATGCAAACAAAGCCTCTTTTCATATATGACAGTGCTTCCAATTCGTTTAGCTAAATGACATTATTGAATGTAAGGATCTTTGCCTCATGCGCTGATGTCAGATCAGTGGTAATATAGCTCTTCAGTTCTCATCATACACGACCTCTGACCCCGGATCAGCTCTCAGCTTCAATATGCAGCTGTATGAAGACTAAAAACATGCATAAAACTTTACCTGATCTATACAGGCCACACTTTAGCTTTGTTCCAAAGTTTAGTGAGCTGCCTTTGCTGTCTCTTAAAGGGAAAGTTCACCTAAAAATGAAAATTCTGTCATTTACTCACCCTCAAGTTGATCCAAACCTGTATGAATGCCTTTCAGTTGTTGAACACAAAAGAGTACTTTTGAAGAATGTTGGTAACCAAACAGTTGATGGTAGCCATTGACTTCCATTGTATTTTTTTCCATATTATGTAAGTCAATGGCTACCGTAAACTGTTTGGTTACCAACATTTTTAAATATTTTCTTTTGTGTTCAACAACTGAAACAAACTCATTCAGGTCTGGAACAAGTGGAGAATGAGTAAATGATGACAGCATTTTTGGGTGAACTATCCCTTTAAGAGACTATTTTGATAAACTGCAAATCTGTATGTGAAACACAATTGATTGCAATAGAGTTTGCAATGCATTATGGGATTGTCTTCTCAACCAGGGTTATGTGTGATGCTGCTTTTAAAATTTTGGCCAAATGAAGGTATCTTGATGGTAGCATAATTATTCTTCAAATGCTGTCTAGATAGGCTGCTCACTAGGATTTGAAACACAGTTTTTGTGTAGATTAAAGCAAATAGGAGACAGAAATGAAGACTTTCTTTTTTTATGATGGTTGTAGGTTGATGTATTTGAATTTGCTAACAACAATGCTATAATCTACGTACAATATTAATACAGCACACAGTAGAGATGAGTACTTTAACTGTAATGAATATGTGGGAAATGATTTTTTATGACCTAAACACAATAATCATATTCACCGTATTACAGTTGTACTTATGCACTGATAGGTGGGGGCTGTTTTTTTTAATGTATATAATTCAGTGATTTTAACCAAAATCATTCACCTCTGACTTGCTTTCGCTGAATGCTTGTGAATGTAAGTGTGTCTGTGATACTGAGATGTGTGTTTGAGAGAATGTTGCTCTCCTCTTTCATTTGAAATGAAGATGATACATTGATTTTACTGACCAAATAAACTGAAGTATATTCAGCTGTTTTGATGTACTGTTACATTGATTCTGCAAGAGTTTCATACAATACAAGGCTATTTATGACTTCAAAAGACTTGGAATGCGGCACACAATTCATATGTCACACGCCTTTCATGTTGCTTTTATGGTGTTTTATCCTCTTTCCAATTTTAACTTGCATTGTATGTAAATGGCAGCATGTTTTCCTGTGATCCATGGAAGACAGAAAGTCAGACGGGATTGGAACAACATGAAGGTGAGTAAAAATAGTATTGTAATAAAATAATATTTCAGTTAAATGTTTTAATTATTGGTTACATTATTTAATTATTTTAATATTATATTATTACTGTACATGTTTATGCATTTCAATTATTTTATTTAATAATTAAACAATATTAATATGTACTTTTAATATAAATAAATGAATGTGTGTGTATAGAAATTTTAAAAACTAATTATTTAAAACATTAATATTTTAATTAAATATTTTAATTTGATTAAATTAATACACAGCATTAACAAATGCAGTAAAAATACCATACCAAAGAGTATCATTAGTCAAACGAGACTAAATAAAAGAAAAACAAATAGCTACAGATAATATGCTAAATAAATATATATTTAATAACTAATTCAATGTAATTAGTGCTGTCAAATGATTAATCGTGATAAAAGTTTTTGTTTACATAATATATGTGTGTATAATGTGTATATTTATTATGTATATATAAACACACACACATACATGTATATATGTAAGAAAAATATGTTATGTTTATATATTAAATATATTTATATATAACAAAATATAAGAATATAAATATATAAATTATATACATGTAAATATTTTTCAAGTCAGCATAAAAGGTAATACAAAGTAATAAAATTTACAAAAAAGTATAAATTAATTAAAAGGATATACTAATAGATAATGTAATAATTGAATGTAATATTTAAATTTAAATGTAGCATAATTTACAAATAATTCACAAAAAAATAAATTAAGGCATTGGAACAACATGAGGGTGAGTAAAAAGTTTTCTTTGTCCAGCAGGTGGCAGCACTGACCTTTATATCAGATACATGACCTGCTTCCAAAAAACTTAATCTCCTGTAAATCTGAAGAAACTTTACATGCGACTCATTTTAAGAAACTTACAGTATACTTATTACAAGAACAATCGCCAGGGTATTTAATTACAAAATGAACACCTATTTAGAATATATAGAAGCATAATGAGTTTGATAGCTATGGTAGAGGCCAAGATTTTCATTGTATACAGCTACTGCTTTTAAAACAGCATCTTAAAAAAACAACTCTCACCCTGAAAAAAAAAAAAAACAGCAACAACAGTTAGAAATTTCTAGATCTGATTCATTTGTACATTGTAAACAGGTTTGTGGATGAGTAATGAACTATAACCAGCAAGCCATAGAAAAATCCATCAGCCTGTAACGTCAGTAACCAAAAATCACCAAATCACATCCTAAGAACAGCAACCGCATGCCTTCCTGATCTGCATACGAACCCCGCCCACATTAGTGTAGCTCCGCCCACCGTCTCTGATTGTATCAGTATGAGAAGAATATGAGGAAATAGTTGAGTTTCAGGGGGCGTGGCTTAGATTCAACTCACTTCTCATAAGTTTGGGCTTGGCTTCAACTTTAAACCGAAGTCAAAGCTCAAGACAGAAGGAGAGAAATCATGGGCGACGTGGTGCTGACAGTAGATCCCCAGCAAGAAGCTTGAGTTCAGAAAAACTCCAGGAGAACCCAGAGGAGAGCAATATGAAATCCGCAAAGGAGAAGACCAATAGATCTCCAGAGACAGAAAACCAGACCGCAGGAGAGAAAGACAGCAAGACCATTGAGGAAAGCAAGATTCAGGAGGACCTCGAGGAATCCGAGGACCCTCAGAAGCCTCAGGATGAAGAGAAGGCGCTGGGGCCAAACGATGTCACCTGCGACTCCTGCATCGACCGGCCGTGCCGCGCCAAGAAGTCGTGCTTGACCTGCCTGGTCTCGTATTGCGAGGCTCACCTGAGGCCACACCTGGAGAACGTCAAGTTCCAGAGCCACAGGCTGGTGGAGCCGCTGCGGGACATCGAGAGACGCACCTGTGAGACGCACCGCTGCGCGCTGGAGCTCTTCTGCTGCGCCGACGCGCGCTGCGTCTGTCAGGAGTGCGTGACGGAGGAGCACCGCGGACACAACGCCGTGCCCATCGCCGAGGCGCGCAGGAAGATTGAGGTACGTCTGTTTACTTGCTTGCTTTGTAACTTAATATCTTGAAATGGTGCATAATATTTATTTTTTTGTTTCTTATGCTCACCAAAGCTGCATTTAATTAATCAAAAATACAGTCAAATTGGGAAATATTATTATAACTTATTTTCTATTGTAATGTAATTTATTTCTGTGATGCAAATCTGAAATTTCAGCATCACTACTCTCCTGTCTTCAGTGTCACATGATCTTTCAGAAATCATTTTAATATGCTGATTTGCTGTTCGAGAAACCTTTTCTTTTCTTTTTCAATGTTGAAAACATTCCTGCGTATTGATATATTTATTTTCAGGATTCTATGATGATTAGAAGTTTAAAAGAACAGCGTTTACTTTAAATTAGAAATCTTTTGTAATATATAGCCTAGCCTAAATGTCTTTACTGTCACTTTTGATCAATTTAATGCATCCTCGCTAATGAAAGTATTATTAAAATGTTATTGACCCCAAACGTTTGAACAGTAGTGCACTGTAAAAAAACTTAAAATTTTAAGGCAACCAGCTTCAGCAGATTTTTGAGTTTTCTCAACTTGTCTGTTTTAAGTTTATACAACAAAAATTTGAGAATCTCCCACAAAAATAAGTTGAGCAAACTCAAAAATCTGCTGAAGCTGGTTGTCTTAAAATTTTAAGTTGGCTCAACTTGTTTTTTTTTTTTCAAGTGTGTATGACAAAAGACCAGTTTTATTTAAAGTGATTAAAATTCAACAGTTTCTGTGAAATGATCGTGACAATGATCTGTTGCTGTGAAATGAGAGTGAAAATTATAGTATTTGGGGTAAAAAGGCTCCATTGCACAGCCATTTTGATCATCATATATTTCTGAACCAGAAAAAAAGGTGAAATATGCCATTTTTGAGCCACTAGAACAAAAATATTGCCAGACACTTTTCCGTCTGCCATTTGGTTAATCAAACAGATCATGCCACTGGGACAGTGTTGCTGTTTCAAGATGCTCAAACTAGCATATGATTGTTATGATAGCATTCTGAATCACATACTAGCATGCATAAGATACTGTAGTGTATGTAAATATATGGCAGAAATATTAACAGTCTGAATTCAGCCACAGGATTTGCACTCAACTTACTTATTTAGACTTTACCTTTAAGGGCGATTTTAGCCTCAAGCATACAGACTGTTCCTTATATCTAATGAATCTTTTCAGTGAAATAAGGAACAAAATGTTTCCTCTTTGATGCTCTGATTATTGTTAGATCATATTGTACAAAACCATATCAGGATGCATCTCTCTGTGTTTGATGCAGATCAGGTCATGTCATTCATCATGCTATTTCTCTCTCTGACCTAAAAGAGCAGGTCACACATACTGTAACAAAGGCCTGACAATGGCACTGTGTGGTCATGATTAATGACTCTAAGTGGTCATCAAGGCTGAGGTTTCGTGATGTTATCAACACACAACGAACTTCAATACTTTGTGTTCCTGACATAAATGATTCTTCAAATAATGTGTCTCGTTGAGGAGAGTTGTAATTTTTTTAAAAGACAACAACTTAACAAAAATGTAACAAAACAGTTTCAATTTGACAGAGACCTTATTGATTATTTATTTATTGATCATCTTTGGTTAAGCTTGGTTAGTTATGTATTTAGGGTGTGCAGTAGTTTAGTGTGAGTTTGACTCATTTGCTCTCTTTTGAATCTCATTGCTCACTAATTGTGACAAGTGAGATTTGACAGATTTCTTAAGAGTTCTCCTTTCCTGATAGAAACCTCATTGACGCAGGTCTGATCTTTTAATGCATTTCTTATGAAAATACACTGAAACTTGTTCTACATCCAATTGTGAACGCCAATTCATGACATCTGCCTGAAATCATCTCCTTGACAATAAAAACCATCTATGAAGCATGTAGTAAAGACTGACATGACCACACTTATCAATACATCAGCCAGCAAACAAAAGCATTAGTAAGCAGAAAAACTTTTATGGTATTTTCTAAAGAGAGGTTTCTCAATGTGACCGGAACCAGAGAGTAAACACTCTTTACGTGACATGTGACATGTTTTCAGGATGACGCAAGGCTTGAACAGGTGGTTCAGTGTGTCTTTAACATGCTTAAAACACTACTTTATGTCATCTCTTGAAGGTTTTTGCTGTGGCCGTGTATGAACGCTGTTGGGTTATTTACAGTCAGACTCTCTGGCATATTTACATCCTAAACAAATAAAGGTGGTTTTATCCAGTTGTGCATGAGCGTGCACGTCACAGCAACTAGAAAAACAAGATTTACTCAAAAATGAACATTTGTCACGATTTACTCACCTTCATGCCGTTCCAAACCTGTATGACTTTCTTTCTTCAGTAAAGCAAATACATGATGCTGTTTTTCAATGAAAGTGAAGTTGCATTTATTTACAGTAGTATTTGTAAAATATTATTGCAATTTAAAATAAGTGTTTTCTAAGTGAATATATTGTTAAATGTAATGTATTCCAAAGCTGAATTTTCAGCATCATTACTGCAGTCTTCAGAGTCACATGATCTTCAGAAATCATTCTAATATGCTGATTTGCTGCCCAAGAAACATTTCTGATTATTATCAATGTTGAAAACAGTTGTGCTGCACAATATTTTTGTGGAAACCGTGATACATTTTATTCTTTCAGGGTTCACAGATGAATAGAAAGTTCAAAAGAACAGCATTTATTTGAAATGTGACATCATAGAAAGCTCAATTTATGACAGAAAGCACCATAAAACTATAACATTTGGCCATATGATTATATTTCAAGTCTTCTGTGAGAAACCGACTGAAGTTGTTTTCTTGTTTGATTTTTGATGAATTTTCAGTGCTTATTAATTTAAAATTTCTGTCCATTCTTTGCATAAAGCTGACATATGTCTTCAGAAGACATAGAATGCAATTCCACGAATGACATTTTAATAATGCATATAATAATACATTGCATGGACCATGCAATGTGCATTTTTTTTTTTTACTTATCATTGTATGCTTTCAAATGAAAAACTTATGATGTTAATATCCTGCAAAATGACACTATTTATTGTTCTACAGAAGAAATAGGTTGAAGACAGAAAATATTAAGACTGGTTAAACTAGTCAGGACATCAGAACTGTTAGGAAAACTGTTTTTCTGTAAATGCAATGCACTGAACCAATCCACCCTGTATGTGTGTGCTTGTTAGGGTGTTGCCTGCCAAGTGAATGAGTTTGATGTGTTGTCCTCGCGTGCAGAGCAGGGAGTGTCCGGGTCTCTTCGTGGATCTGAGGCATTCTTAGGGATGTTTTGACATGAGCATTAGATTGCACAACATACATAACACAAATCCTGCCTGACTGCGTTACTAGACCGTGCTAACCGTTCAGTCCAGTTACCTTGAGAGAATCTTCCTCTCCGCTGATTAACAGAGAAGCTATGACACACGCATATCTCCTTTACATATCCAGTTTAACCACTACAGTGAGGTCATATCGTTATTAACTAGTGTGCATATGCATAAGTCTAGCTCTTTTAAAGTGCATTGTCAGTGATGATACTCCAAGTAAATTCAAATGAAACTTTACATAAATGACTAGCAACAGCAATGTAGAACCACATCTTATGAAGAATAAACTCACTGCTGGTTGCCAGGTTGTTGCAAAAACAGTTTTTTGAGTTTTAATAAGTTTCTATATACATGAACAAACTCTAAGTGTGCAGTATTAAACTTTGGTGCATGAACATGCCTTGATAAGTTTTCTCGTTCATTTTTCAGTTGTAATTTTGTGCCTAGGGCAACCAGCTTTATTGCATGAGTGACAGTAGCATCAAATTAGCTTTATATATTCTGAACTGTTAAGATGAGTGAACAAAACTGATGTGTGCATATCTGAGCGTGTTTTAACTGGAGACAGTGCAGGGAGGGGTTCTCATTGACATCAGTGCCGTGAAACACCGTCAGGTATCACCTGAGCTATTCTGGGATTGTTGGGTGGTCAGGGTGGAGAGAAAACTCACTTTTATTTGCTTTAATGTGAGAGTCAAAGCTCTATTGTTTGCGATGCTGCCTTTAGCAAGCCTGCACTGAATAACAGTGACAACTGCTGAACATGAGCTGTCTCATGTGTCAGGACTTTTCGTCTGAACTTGTCTGTAGAATGCAAAGCAAAAGCTGAACAAAGAGACTGATTCCTATCTGATTACTCACTTATGCAAAGGGATGCTGGTTTTAGTTACATCTACTTTTTATAATGCATAATAGAATGCATAATCAGAATTTGCCTTTGAAAACCATATGAAAATCATTTTTTACAGTGATAACTATCATTATTTTCATATGAAATGTTGTATTTTATAAATATTTAATTACATTATAAAGTATTTTACCAGTGACTGTATATTAATATTGTGCATTAAACATAGTAAATATATGTAGTAAATAAGTCTAAATGTGTATATGTGACCCTGGACCACAAAACCAGTCTTAAGTCGCTGGGGTATATGTGTAGCAATAGCCAAAAATACACTGTATGGGTCAAAATTATAGATTTTTCTTTTATGCCAAAAATCATTAGTATATTAAGTAAAGATCATATTCCATGAAGATATTTTGTAAATTTACTACTGTAAATATATCAAAATGTTGTTTTTGATTAGTAATATGCATTGCTAAGAACTTCATTTGGACAACTTTAAAGGCAATTTTCTCAATATTTCGATTTTTTTGCACCCTCAGATTCCAGATTTTCAAATAGTTGTATCTCAGACAAATATTGTCCGATCATAACAAACCATACATCAATGGAAATCTTATTTCTTTCAGATGATGTATAAAACTCAATTTTGAAAAATTGACAGTTAAGACTGGTTTTGTGGTCCAGGGTCACATATTAATAATCCATATGCACGTGTGTGTGTGTGTGTATACATTTAAACATGCTCTATAAATTGTAAATATTACATAACAGAATATTTTGCCAGTGACTGGTTTATTTTTGGAGGGCATTTTGGATAAAAAAATTAGTAAAATAACAAGGAACTTTATTTTTTATTTTTATTTTTTAATTGTTTTTGTCATATTTCAACACAAAATTGTGTGTATTTACAGAGAGAGCTTCAGGACAAACAGACAGACATGGTGAAGACGGTCACAGCGGCAGAAAACGCCATTAACAAGTTACAGGTCAACACAGTGAATATAGAGGTAAAACACCACATTCAAAGAACTAAACACTTGAACTTCATCTACTGTCCTGGAATCAATATGAAACACTCTTCGCAACCCATTTTACTTCTGTTATCAGTGTGTTCTGTGTAGTTTGGCTATACGAGACCATAATGCTAGACTTGTAAACACTTTTAAGAGTGTTTAATAGTTCACATATTAACTAGAAACTGGTAATTGAGGTCATTCCTTCTCTGAATTCAGTTCAGAGTGACTAACCTTTCTGGGTATATTTTATGTTTTTTAAATGTCAGGTTTAATGTACATTATGGCTTAAGTATTTAATACAAGATGATATTTGATAGGTCGTCACTGACATCCTTTAGAGGAGATATTAAGGAAATTTCTAGAAATGACTAAATGTTTGGACCTATAAATACTTGTCATTCAGAAGATGATAGATGTCACTCAAAGGCATTTCCCTGCGGCTTCGCTCTGGTAATGGCTTTCCCAGTTGTCTCTTTGACTTTGAAGTGTCTCAGTCTGTCTGTCTGGCCGCAGGCGTCTGTGAAGGAGGTGCGTGGAGTGATCGAGGAGCAGTTTAACATACTGATGGCGGCTGTGGAGCAGGCGAAGAAAGAAGTGAGCGAGATCTTAGAGGTGGAGGAGCGACAGGCGCTGCGGCAGGCCGAAGGAATCCGAGTTCATCTGGAGCAACGCTGCACCGAACTCAAGAAAACCCAGAGTCAGGTCGAGAAAATCACCAAGAACAAAAATGACATTGACTTCCTGCAGGTAAGGAGGTTATTTCCTGTTCCCTGATGGGTTCTTCGTGTCCTTAAAGTATCTGTAACGCCTGTCAGTTAAAGGTCATGTGTAAAGTTAAAATGCATTAAAGTTAAAAAGTTGCAATGCATTGGCCACAGCGATATTACTGTTAACTATTAAAAACACGGTAACACTTTATTTTAGGGTCTCTTAACTAGTTGCTTATTAGCATGCATATTAGCCATTTATTAGTAGTAATTAAGCACATATTAATGCCTTATTCTACATCCCTAATCCTACCCAATACCTAAACTTAACAACTACCGCACTAACTGTTAATAAGCAGCAAATCAGGAGTTTATTGAGGGAAAAGTTGTAGTTAATAGTGAATAAGTGTTCCCTATTCTAAAGTGTTACCAAAAACACTTTTGCAAATTGAAACAAAACTGAAAAACTATAAATGAAAAAACTAAAATAAGTTTAATTAGAAGCACTAAATGACTAACTTAAAATAATTACAAATGAAACCTGAATAAATATTAATCCTAAAAAAGTTACATTAAAAAAACCCTAATAAAAGCACATAACAAAGTACTAAAAATTCAATTAGAATGAAAACTGAAATTATAAAAATAAACACCAATTTAAAATATTAATAAAATAAACTATAATAGAATATAAATCTACAAATCAATTCTCTCTCTGTAAATATACTAACATAACTAAAAGTAAAACTGAAATAAAATTAATGAACACAATACAGACCGATTTTAAAACAAATAATAATAAAAATGATCAAAACTCACAACATTTTACTAAAACCTAAATTAAAATAATTCTACTCGTTCAAAATATTAATAAAAAAACATGTATCTTAATGGGAAAAAAAATCTATAACACTGATGTAAATAATAGTAAAATAACACTGGTTGTGTTTCTGGTATTAATTATGTGAGTATTGTTTTCCAGGAGTATTCACAGTGGAAAAAGGAAGCTGCTGACGTGTCTTTACCTGGCGTTTATATCGGCCTCATGGATCGACTGCAGTCGTTCAGTCGCGTTATCACACGGTCCACAAAAGAGATGTGCGACCACCTGCTGACCTCATACACCAACAAACTTAAAGACACCTGCAAAAACGGTCAGTATGCAGAACGAGGTGACACATCTTGCTATGAATCTGAGCGATTCAGAAACATCAAACCTTTGAAGAAGTTTGCTAATTTACCCAAACATCTTGTTTCAATTCACAGATAATGTAGGCATAAAGACGACGGTTTATGCCATTATTGCTGCAAAAAAGAACATGTCAATTCCGAACCCGGAGACCAGGGACGACTTTCTTAAATGTGAGTGTTCATCAGGATTATTATCGATAATTAAAACTAAAACCATTAAAAAGATGTTACACGACACATACTTCTGTTACTTGAAATAAAATAAGTGTCCAAAGAAAAATCACTGATAAATAGGGTAAAATATTAACTAATAGATATCACCATACTTCCCTAGTTAATTGAATCAGAATTGATCAGAAAATACTGTCAACAGTACATTTTCACCATGTTTCAAGAACAAAATGTGAAATTATAAATCGGGTGAATTATATATGAACAAACTCTTCTGTAAAAACCTTCAAAATATAGCGAGGAAGAAAACTTTTACATTTGGTGTATGTAAGTGCAGCTGAAGTGGAGAAAAAACGTTTAAAGATTTGTATTGTGATTGAAATCTACAGACGCAAACAGAACATAGACAGGAATAAAACTGCTAAGTTTAGTGTATGCTGAAGTGGAGGAAAAAACTTTTAAAATATATATGTGACCCTGGAGCACAAAACCAGTTTTAAGTCGCTGGGGTATATTTGTAGCAATAACCAACAATACATTGTATGGGTCAAAATGATCCATTTTTATTTTATGCCAAAAATCATTAGGTTATTAAGTAAAGATCATGTTCCATGAAGATATTTAGTGAATTTCCTACCGTAAATATATCAAAACTTAATTTTTGATTAGTAATATGCATTGCTAAGAACTTCATTTGGACAACTTTAAAGGTGATTTTCTCAATATTTAGATTTTTTTGCACCCTCAGAT
Source organism: Onychostoma macrolepis (assembly GCF_012432095.1). Classification (NCBI taxonomy): domain Eukaryota; kingdom Metazoa; phylum Chordata; class Actinopteri; order Cypriniformes; family Cyprinidae; genus Onychostoma; species Onychostoma macrolepis. The sequence goes on along the minus strand of NC_081166.1, from coordinate 2,173,318 downwards.
TCCAGATTTTCAAATAGTTGTATCTCAGACAAATATTGTCCGATCCTAACAAACCATACATCAGTGGAAAGATTATTTATTCAGCTGTCAGATGATGTATAAATCTCAATTTCGAAAAAAATTGACACTTATGACTGGTTTTGTGGTCCAGGGTCACATATTGTAATCGAAATAGTGCAATAATAAAATCAGGTGTATGTAAGTGCTGCTGAAGTGGGGAAAAATCATTTTGAGGATACAGCACTTAAAAAATGTATTGTAATTGAAATCTGCAAATGCAAATATAATAAGTGTAGCAAAATAAACACTGAAATGTTGGATGCTTTCTTTCCACAAGTCACATTATATATGCCGAATAGCCCACAATCTTAAATTTAGTGCAGTTATATTGCCTTTAAATGAAAATGGAAAATATAAACATAAAACCTAAAATAGTACATTATGATACTGAAATAGCAGTGATGCTTGCTACAGAAACAGAGTCAAACTTCCCCGATGTGACAGTGCTTCTCAGACTATAGTCTTGACTTTTTGCCAATTTTCTCCCATAGACGTCACGCCTCTGACCTTTGATGCAGATACGGCCCACCAGTATCTGCGTCTGACAGAAGAACGAAAGAAGGTGACAAACACGACGCCGTGGCAGCAGAGCTATCCAGAGCTCCCCGAGCGCTTCGAGCACTTCAAGCAGGTGCTGACGGTGGAGAGCTTCTACCTGGGCCGCCACTATTTCGAGGTGGATATGAGAGGAGAAGGCACTCACGTCGGCCTGACCTACAAGAGCATCGACCGCAAGAGGTCCGAGAGCAACAGCTGCATCACGGGAAATAACTTCTCCTGGTGTGTGCAGTGGAACGGACGCAGCTTCTCCGCGTGGCACAGCGATGTGGAGACGCCACTCAGCGGCCCCAAAGCCACGCGGATCGGCGTCTACGTGGATTATTCCGGCGGCGTGCTGGCTTTCTACGATGTGGAGAACGGCATGGCGCTCATCCACAAGTACCAGGCGGAGTTTCTGGAGCCGCTTTACCCGGCCGTCTGGCTTCCCAAGAAGGAGTGTGTCCTGCTGTTGGAACCCGGAGCAGGATCAGAACCAGAACCAGGATCTTCCCTGACAACCACGTCTCCTGTTCCCTCTCCCAAATAAACTGCTTCTGCTCCTCGTATCCACATCATTTCCATCTTATAGGGTCCCATTTACAGAGACAGGTGTTATGGTGTAAACAGGGCTATAAGAGATCTTCTGTAACCTCTGACTGATGTTAAAGTTTTATGACTGCAACAGTGCATTTATACAAGATGCCTACTAAAATACCTACAAATATGTTTTGTGCATTGATCATATATCACAAAATATATCTTTAAGTATAATTTTTCTCACATCAATGAAATATATATACATATAAATTACATATATATACATTATATATTGTGATGATATGTAAATATAAAATAGTTTGTATTATACATATAACATGAATAAAACGAAATATATTTTATTTTATTCATATATTTATATATTTTAAGTCAAATTTTTCTCACATGAATGCAACTATATATATATTTATATATATATATATATATATATATATAGTGAGATTAAATATAACATATATATATATATATTATACAGTATATACATATACATAAATATAAATTTATTTATATTATATTTGTGTATACATAAATGTAAAAATAAATGTATGTTTTATTTTATTCTTATATATATTATGTATATGTTCATGTTAAAATATGTAAGACAGAAATTTCTCATCCATACAATAATGTTGCACAAGTGACCAAACCCATTTGACGTAGCTGGATAGTAGTACATTTCACTAGGGTTGGGTTAACAGGACAGATATGGCTCTTTAATGACTCTGTAGTCTGTACACTGTCTATATGCTGCTGTTTTCCTTTATATGTTACATTTTGTGCCTAGTATCAAATGTGACAGGTGACAGTTACTTAAAACAATAAAACATTGTCTGTCTATGCAAATAAAACATTGCTACAGTGAAATGCTGGTGTTTGTCCATGTGTTTCGCTGCAGTGTGATATAACCGGTTGCACCAGTATACAGAGAGAATGCCACAAAGCCTAATGAGGCACAGGACAGGGATAATGTTTGACTGAGGATAATACACATATCTAATTACATAACTGCTATTTATTCTTCCTAAGTTCTAAATTTACAATTCATGTGTAAAAAAAAAAAAAGAAAGACAATTATTACTGCATGAGGAAAATGGCACATAGTGGCTAATGTAGCAATCATATACATTTATAATTTAATTTGTAATGTCAATACATTAAAATTCTTGAGATTTTTATCAAATAACCCCCACATCAGAGTTTTAATTTCACAAATAATCACAATGACCCATTGTATACATAAAATGTATATGTAAATATATGTAAATATAAAAATATCAGAGTCACACACACACGTTTGTTTTTGTGAATTGTAGAGACTTTCCATTGACTTCTACTACTTTTATACTGACCAAACGATATTTTCCATCCACTAACCCTGAACCTTCCCCTTACAGAAAACCTCTTTGCATTGTTACACTTTCAGATAAACATCATTTACTATATAATATAATATACAATAACATAATATATAATATTAGAAATAGAGAGAGAGCAAACGAAATAAATATGTAAAAATATATAATTATTATTAATAATAATTGTATTTATTTTATCACTTTTATTTTCATATATAATATTATATTATATATTAAATACTATCATATCTATTATATCTATAGACAATTATGCTATATACAAAAACTTAAGCCAAGGAATGGAATAAGAAGAGTTAACGTATTGTTAAATAAAATAAATTTTGATTGCACGTGATAAAAATATTATTTACTAACTATTTAAGAAATAATATTCCTTATATTATCGTTTTTATTTCTCTTTTTCTGTTAGTGCAGTGAAAAAAAAAAAAAATGTTTTCTGTTCAGGCGCGATGTAGTCAGTCCTCACAGACCCGGAAGTGACGTGTCGTGTAACATCAGTAGCACCAGCAACAACAGCAGCAGTGGAAATGAAGCTGGTGAGTAACAATGAGCTATTTTTCATTATAAATTCTTCTCAAACATCGTAGACATATTTTATATGTAACGTTACAGCATGCTTGCGTTCCTCCAATATGACTTTTAAGATAAGGAATAAAGCTGGTTTAGCTTAGCCTCAGTCCTCAGTCCTCTGACAGTAAACAACTCACTGCATCAGATTGAGTTTTTATCGGTGTATGTTTAATTATATGTTTAATTAATCGTTATAAATCGTGTTTCTGAGCCTGACAGCTGTCATCTTGTCTCGCTTCCAGGACAACGATGATGACGATGTGGCTTTATTTGATGCTGAGGAAGATTCAGCCTCAAGAAAGAACAAAATCAAGTGTGTCTGGCATCGTTAATTAGTTTTGTTATATGGTCTGTTTAGATCGTACATCGTGTTTTTTCCATCTGTGACCTGTATGTATGTATATATGTATATATACATATACATATACATATACATACACACACACACACACACACACACATATATATATATATATATATATATATATATATATATATAAATTAATGAATACATTATTATAAATAAGTAAATGCATCATTAATATTTTAAAAGTGTGTAGGCCTTTTAGTACGATTTTATTAAATGTATTATAAAATGTCTTCATATTATTATAATATTACTATATTTTTAAATAATGAAATATTTAAATTAGTGCTGTCAAACGATTAATCGCGATTAATCGCATTCAAAATAAAAGTTTTGTTTACATAATATATGTGTGTACTGTGTATATTTATTATGAATATATAAATACACACTCATGAATGTATATATTTTTAAGAAAAATATGTTACGTTTATATATTAAATATATTTATATATTATATAAATTATATGAATATAAATATATACATGTGAATATTTTCAAAATATATGTTGTATGTGTGTGTATTTATATATATATACACACATACAAAATATATTTATATATATATAATAAAAATACACAGCACACACACATATATTATGTAAACAAACATTTATTATGGATTCGATTAATCGTGATTAATCGCTTGACGGCAATAATTTAAATACATTATTGTTATGAATAAAATTATATATTAAAATGTAATATGTTTAGGGTTTGGGGTTAGTTTATAGTAATTATAATATTGTGACAATTATTTATACTTTTTTAATTAGTAAAAAATAATACATGTATTATATTTTAATATATGATTAATAAATCATTATTAATAATTACTATTATTATTATTCAAATAAATGTTTGTTATTAATTACATTTATTATTACTCGATTATTTTACATTCTGAAAATGCAGTATGTTTAAGGCTTTGGGTTCGTTTATAGTAATTATTCCAAATGAGGTGCAGTATATCCTCATTTAGATGAATGAGCTAAATAAACGAGTGTGTGATTGCAGGCATCCGGTGGCGTCCTTCTTCCACCTGTTCTTCAGGGTCACTGCCATTCTGGTCTACCTTCTGTGTGGTTCAGTTGGTGGATCCTTCATCGCCTGTTTGGTCACCATCATCCTCCTCCTGTCATGTGACTTCTGGACTGTGAAGGTTTGTGTTTAGAATAACTGATCAGGTGTTCATAAATTATTACGATTACTCAGATTTAAAGATTCAAACAAACCTCTAACCCTTCGTATTAAACGTCAGCATGGAACCTGTCCTGTTTGTCTTCTTGTAGAATATTACCGGCCGTCTGATGGTGGGTTTGCGCTGGTGGAATCAAGTGGATGATGATGGAAAAAGCCATTGGGTGTTTGAGTCTAGAAAGGTACTATTACACACACACACACACACACACACACACACACACACAGTCATCAGTAGAGCAGCTGTCAAATGATTAATCGCTGTATGTAAAATGTAAGTTTTTGTTTACATAATATATGTGTGTGTGTGTATTGTGTATATTTATTTATTATGTATATATAAATACACACACATACAGCATATATTTTGTAAATATTTACATGTATTTACTTAATATTTAATATATAAACGTTACTTATTTTTCTTAAATATATACATGCATGTGTGTGTGTTTATATACATAATAAATATACACAGTACACATTCATTTATTATTTAAACAAAAACTTTTATTTTGGATGTGATTAATCGCGATTAATCATTTGACAGCACTATTAAAAATATATTTAAAATTTGTGTAGACTGGACTGCGTTGTTATTTACAGAAAAACATGATTGATATTAAAACATTTATGTGCTCACAAAGGCTGCATTTATTTAATCAAAAATGTAATAAAAACAGAAATATTGTAAAACATTATTACAATTTAAAATAAGTGTTTTCTAGGTGAGTGTATTGTAAAATGTAATTGATTGCTGTGTATTTTCAGCATCATTACTCCAGTCTTCAGTGTCACATGATCTTCAGAAATCATTCTGATATGCTGATTTGCTGCTCAAGAAGCATTTCTGATTATTAAAGAACAGCATTTACTTGAAATTTAAAACTGTCTTTTATAATAAATTGAATGCATCCTTGATGAATAATTGTATTAAAAACACCAGTCTTTTGAATGGTAGTGCGTGTATATGACATACAGTAAATGTGAATTTGCATTTCTGGTTAAATGTGTGAATATTTTCTCCACTTGTTGTGTTACATTGACGTCCCGTCTGTATGTGCTTGCAGGCCAGTGGGACTCAGTCTTCAGCACCCCGTTCCTCAAACTCAGAGTCTCGTATCTTCTGGCTGGGTCTGATCATCTGCCCCATCATCTGGATCATCTTTGCTTTCTTTACGCTCGTCTCCTTTAAGATCAAATGGCTGGTGAGTTCTGAGCAGTTCTTCAGCAGTCGGAGTTGTGATGTTGTTCTGTGAGTGATACTGTCTTCTGTCTCAGGCCGTGGTGATTTTGGGAGTGGTGTTACAGGGGGCCAATCTCTACGGATATGTGCGCTGTAAAGTAGGAGCCAGAACAAACCTGAAGAACATGGCCACAAATTACTTTGGACGGCAGTTTCTAAAACAGGTGAGTTGTTGTAATTTATGAACATCTTCTTAATAGTATCGTAATTTCATTTCCATTGTCTGATGGTACTGTATTTAACTCTATTTTATTGTCTTTTAGGCTTTCACAAAACAAGAGGAGTCTTAGGAAGGAGCGTCTGACCTTCAGAATTCTCACCAATTCCATTAAATAACTTTTAATGTTATATTTTTTAAGAATGATTAAAATAAAGGGCAATGGTTGCTTTGGAAATGGTGACTGATTTTTTTGTTGTTTTTTTTGTCAACCACAATTTATTAAATAATGTGTTTGACATATAAAATACCTTTAACTTCTTTATAGTTTTTGTTTATTATCTAACTAACTTAAAGTGTTTTGTTATATAATATTGCATGACATCATGCATTATGCTTCTGTTTTGCGGACAGAAACAGATGTACATATTTATATACTGCTGTAAATTACTGTATACTTTCTGTATTTAATTGTATGAAGGTTGATGACTGATTGATTGATTGTATCTCATGTTCAGTGAATTTAGGAAATAAATGGAGTTTTGAGTACAACTGGAGCCACCCTGTATCTCTGGCCAGTGAAGTCACCCACAAACACCACAACATTAAAACTTGTCAAAATCAAAGTCCCTTTTATACTTATCTAAAGTGGCTTCTAATACCATTAGAAATTCCTCTTCACTTTAAATTTTAAATCAGTTTCTTCTTTTTGTCATTTTTTCGTATGACATGTTAATGTCCCCTATAAATATTAATAAAATTAAATCATTTAATTTAATGATAAATTAATATAATTATTCTCACATAAATTGCAAGTTACTTGCAATCTTAAAGAGCTTCTAATGCTTTTTTTTTCTCTGAATTGCTATATTGAATTTGTGGTTAATATAGTTTTGCCCAATTATTTTATATATAAGTAAGTAATTAAGGTGATCTTTAAATCCCAAAATCTTATGGTGCAAAAAAACAAGCAAAAAAAAAGCAAGTGGAAGTTAAAAAAAAAAGTAATTTTTTGGAGGTTCATTTTGATGATCAACCCACTTTGGTAAGATTGTTCTGTATGTCATATTTATTCACATTTATTTATATTGTTATTATTATTATTTATTTTTTTTTTTATTTTATTTTTTTTTGGGGGTATAATATAATCATTATATATAAAATTTATATATAATGATTATATTATAGATCAGTGATTTGGACTCATTCAAGCAACAACAAAACAAAAAATAAATAAAAACCGGAGGACTTTTATCTTGTACTTGCGATTCACTTCACTGCCATTTTGCCGTTAGTATTGTATAGTTTCCGCTGTCTTCACGTTAATGTTGTAATAGTATTGCGGGTTTTGCATTGATCCGGAGGATCCAGCTGTCATTTCTGTCACATTTCTGCCTGTCAGGATGATCCCGACCGAAGACGCGTCCGCTCGGAAGCGGGAGATCGAGGACAAACTCAAACAGGTCCGTTAAAAAGAGACAAAACCGGAAGAATGAAGAATAACATGAGAATCCCGTGATCAGGCAGCGGATGTTATTAATATCATTCACGATCAACCAGAATGAGAATCAGCGTGATTGTCATAAAAATAATGTCACAAAACATTTTTAGAAGCTTAACGATAGAAAAACGATCATGTCAATAAATAATCAACCCTGTTGATGTGGGGAATTCACTTGAGAATTAATTATAATTTACAGTATGCATAAGGTTGTATCATGAGCTGTATGTGTTATTTATCGTCTTCCATCTACAGGAACAAGAAACTCTGTCTTTCATTCGTGAAAGTCTGGAGAAGAGTGATCAACTCACTAAAGGAATGGTGAGAGATGATCAATTCACAAATTGGTGTGTGTGTGTGTGTGTGTGTACTTGTTTATGCTACATTGTGGGGAAGAAATGCCCCCACAAGGATAGTAAAACCTGAAATTTTTGACATTGTGAGGAAAAAAATGTTTAAAAATAGTAAATGATGTTTATATGAAAGTGTAAGATGCAAACAGGTTTTCTATAAGGGGTAGGATTAGGTTTACACTGCAAAAAAATGGCTTATCTTAGTATTTTTGTCTTGTTTCTAGTCAAAATATCAAAAGTATCTTGATTTAAGAATTTTTAGATATTTTGACTAGAAGCAAGACAAAGATACTAAGTAAGATAAGCCATTTTGTACAGTGTAGGTTTTGGTTAGGGGATTATATAATATTGTTTGGTCAGTATAAAAGTAATAGAAGTCTATGAAAAGTCCCCACAATTCACAGAAACAAACGTGTGTGTGTGTGTTGTTCTAGTTTTAAGATCAAACTGAAATAACAGCTTTCTGCAGTGTTGTAGGATGATATTCACTGTACACATACCATTATCTGCTGTTACTTCCATTGTACATATTATTTTAGTTGTTTTTATGAATGAATGTATGTTTTGTTTCCTGTAAGGTGTCCATCCTGTCCTCGTTCGAGAGCCGTCTGATGCAGCTGGAGAACTCCATCATCCCGGTCCATAAGCAGACGGAGAATCTGCAGCGACTGCAGGAGAACGTGGACAAAACTCTCTCCTGCATGGATCACGTCATCAGTTATTATCACGTGGCCAAAGACACCGATAAGATCATCCGGGAAGGGTGAGTGCGACCTGAGACCCTTGTTCAGGGATAGACCGATATATCGGCCAGACGTTATCGGTTGAGAACTGTAGGAAGTTAGTGTAAGTGATCATTCCTCCTTGATTAATTTCCAAAATATAACAACAGTACTCTCTGTACATTTCTGTTTTATACATTACAGATATAATATTTCAGCTATTTTTAGTTAATTTATTTTTTTACTAAACAAAATTGTAATTAATTTTGTGTATATATTTCTTATTTTATTTTATTAAATAATTATTTTAATATTTTAAATTCTTAACATTAGTAAATTATTAAATATTATTGTAAAGTCACTTATACTCATAAAAATTGCATATACTTGATCAAAAATACAATAAAAGCACTAATATTGTGAAATATCATTACAGCTTTAAATAACAGATAAAAGATAGATAGATAGATAGATAGATAGATAGATAGATAGATAGTAGGGACGTTTCCTCCGAGGAGGTAAGGGAGGCAGTATCTCCTCTCCTCAAATTGGATGAGAAAATAATCGATATTACAAAATAAAACAGCGCAAATATGACTAAATATGATATTAAAAGTCTTAAAGTCACTTGTTTTTATACAGTAACAGTGTCTAACGACGACACCCCCGCAGGTAAAGTTACAGCAGAGGCAGCTTTTTTCCTTTAATAAATGAAATCATCATTTAAAAACTGCATTTTGCATTTACTTGCATTATCTTTGTGTAATATTAAAATTTGTTTGATGATCTGAATCTTTTAAGTGTGACAAATATGCAAAAAAAAAAAAAACTGGAAGGGAGCAAAAACCTTTTCACGGCACTGTACATGTTTTTTTATTAAATAATTTGAATATTCTAATTTATTTACATTATTAAATAAAAAATATAAGTATTATTAAATAAGATTATCTGTGAAGTCTCTTATAGTTATAAAGGCTCCATTTACTTGATCAAAAATACAGTAAAAGCAGTAATGTTGTGAAATATTATTACAGTTTTAAATAACAGATAAAAATGCATACAGACAGATAGATGGATGGGATAGACTCTGATTTGTCAGTCACTACTCTTGCAGGCCTGCAGGTCGTCTGGACGAGTATCTGGCCTGCATTGCAAAGATCCAGAAAGCCGTGGAGTATTTTCAGGACAACAATCCCGACAGTCCCGAGCTCAACACAGTGGTACGTACAGTATGTCACACTCTCACACTCCTCTCACGCTTCTTCAGTCCGTATGAAGCTCCTCAGCGAGGCTGTCCTGTTGCAGAAAGCACGCTTCGAGAAGGGGAAGGAGCTGCTGGAGGCGGAGTTTCGCAGCCTGCTGACGCGCTACAGCAAGCCAGTGCCGCCCGTCCTCATCCTGGACGCCATCGGAGGAGACGAGGACATGGAGGTGCAGGAGGACGTGACGCTGGAGCACCTGCCCGAAGCCGTCCTGCAGGACATCATCTGCATCTCTGCCTGGCTGGTGGAGTACGGACGCAACCAAGGTGGACACATGCAAACGCTTTTATCTGTGCCGTATGTCAGAAAGTGCGTTAGTGCCATTGGTGTCATTAGTGTTGGTCCTGTAAGTATTTTTTCCCAAAGGGATTTTAAAAAAGTCGCTGTAAGCTGTGAACCAAACCAACCAGTTACGAGCAGAAGCACAACACGTCAAACTAGGGCTGCAAAACCATTAATCGCAATTAATTGCATTAAAAAAAATAAGTCTATGTTTATATACTACATGTGTGTGCACTGTGTATATTTATTATTTAAATATACACACATATATGTATATATTTTTAAAAATATTTGTATGTATGGTAACACTTTATAATAACTGCACGCTATGAATCATTAGGTAAGCATTAGTAAATAGTCAGTTCATCCTTTATAAAGCATTGTCCCAACATTAATAGTCATTAATAAGCAGTTTATAAATACAGCTATAAATGCCATGTTCTTGATTTATAAGCATATCTATTGCAAAGGAGACTTAAAGGTTCAGTTATCTTCCTAACAGAAAAAAAATAAACAAACACAATGCAGAGGGATACAAAACTATTTATTTCAAGATGCATAAAAATGAAACTGTACACTTGAATTTTATTTTTATTTTTTTCTATGGAATTCCAGAGGTTTATTTTTCATTTTTTTTATCAAGTGCAGTTTTACAGTTGCATTTTTTGCATCTTGAAAAAATATTTCTGTTTTCTGTGTCCCTCTGTGTTGTGTTTGTTTAACTTTTCTGTTTGGAAGATAAATGAGCCTTTAAATATCATTTGTAAATGCTTTATAAGGTATAAATATTCCTCACTTTAGATGAGCTCACAAAAATAGATGGCTGGCAACTACTAAATGTTTTATAACTACCTGACTTAATCATGAATAACAGCAAGAATATGTGTTAATAAAGCATGTATTAATACACTGAGCAACTATTATCATGTGTCTAAATAATAAGATTTATAAATGTACATTTAAATAGTTTATTAATCATTTACTCACACCTTCTAAATGATCTTATGAACCACTGACAACTCCTAAATAACTGGTTTGTAAATAACATAATAATTTAGAAATGATTATTTGGTCATTAATAAAGTATGAAAATACAATTATTAAACATAGGATATGCTCAAGAACAAAACATTTATAGCTGTATTTATAAACTGCTTACTAATGACTATTAATGTTGGAACAATGCTTTATAAAGGACGAACTGACTATTTACTAATGATTAACTAATGATTCCTACTGTGCAGTTATTATAAAGTGTTACCATATTTTATATATAAATCTAACATATTTTTCCTTAATATATACATGTATGTGTGTGTGTGTGTGTGTATATATATATATATATATATATATATGTAATAAATAAACACAGTACACACACATATAGTATGTAAACAAAGACTTTTAATTTGAATGCGATTAATCATTTTGCAGCCCTACTACAAACATTTATTTGAAGCAAACGGTATTTCAAGATCACGACTACAATCTCATGAGGCATTGCAAATGACATAATCGAATTTAAAATGATCGTGAAATATAAAACTATGTTTTTAAATGAAATAAATGCTGCCTTGGTGAGTGGAAGAGAGAAATTTAATTTAAATTTAATTATTTAATATAGTAAACAATTTGATTTTAATTGTTAATTTAAAACACCAAATTAAATTACATAAAATAATTAATTAATTGAATATATATATATATATATATATATATATATATATATATATATATATATATATATATATATATATATATATATATATATATATATATATATATATATATATATATATATATATATATATATATATATATATATATATTCAATTAATTAATTATTTTATGTAATTTTCATTCACAAAAGTCATTTAAAACATTAAAGTGTCTACTTTAATGTTTTAAATGACTTTGTGGAAATTTTTTTAAATGTATGAAAAATGCTTCATCATCATGCAGCATAACAGATATATTGGTGTAAAAATGAAACGACATACTTATTCTGACCTGTACTTAAAATATATAAAAGAATAAGCGACCATACTAAATTTTAAACTTCTTAAACATAGACTTTTAATTAAATCTAATGATTCTTGTTCTAAATATGACACTTTTTTTCTGTAAATTCAGGTAAAAAAGGGAAATATAATCATTAATTTTTACTCAGAAAAAAATCAAATGTACAAAAAAAAAGGTTAACTTCTAATGTACAAAAAAACAAAATGTATTAGATATTATTTGTTTATTGTATCTATGGAAACAGTGTATTTATGTTTCTTTCAAATTTATACACGCACACAATTATTATTACATGAAAACTGATTTTCTGTACAGCATCATGGGTAATGCAGTTTTTTACCTCTGCTATTAATTCACTTGATTATTTAAAATATTTGAATTAATGTGAACAGATGGCTTTAACAAAAGCATATATCGTTGATTAACAACCTCACACAACAGGTCTGTCTTTAATAGCTTATCGGTTATCATTAAAAATCAATTTCACTATGGAGAAAATGAATGGGTTTTACTTCCAGATCCTGACTGTTGCTCTCTGGGGACGTTTGAAATCTCACGTCGTGTGTTTGTTTCTCTGCAGACTTCATGAACGTGTATTTCCAGGTCCGGTCCAGTCAGCTGGATCGGTCCATTAAGGGTCTAAAGGAGCATTTCCGTAAGAACAGCGCCACCTCTGCCATCCACTCGCCTGCCGTACAGACCAAACGCAAGGAGACGCCCACCAAGAAGCCTCCTAAAAGACCAGGTCAGTGACCTTTAACCTTTCACCTCACTAGACCGGGTCTCTTTGGGTTTCTGGTGGTCCTGATGGATCATGATCAGGTGTATCTGACTTTTCCGTCGAAGTTCTCCTCTTTTCCCATTCCTCGTGTGTGTTCTTACTAACCGTCTCCTCTCCCCGTTTCTCTTCTCTGTCTCACTCGTGTCTGATGTCAGTCTACATTCCAGGTAAAGTCGCAGCTGTGTTTGTGACGCGTCCATCGCTTGCTTCTGTTTGCAGAGCCAGAGCTTCCCATTACACACACACACACACACACACAAACAAACAAACACACACACATATGCAACAGAACAGGCTATGAAAGGCAGTCTAAGACAGGACTATTCACATGCAACACAAACATGTTTCACATGTAAAGTTTGCTGGCAAAATACACAAAAAATTATTCACACAGAGCTTGAGACAAATTAGTATTTTGATGAAAAAAATTGACCTCAATTGTAAACTAAAAAAAACAACGCTCAAAGGTCTGGGGTCGTTAAGATTAAAAAAATAAATAAATAAAATAATGTGAAAATGTAAAAAAAAAATAATAATAATAATATATATTTTTTAAATAATGTAAATATTAATAATTAGTTAATAATTTTATTCATTTGAGTTATTTTAGTATTTTAAATTAGCAATTAAAATTGTTTACTATATTAAATAATTATATTTAAATTAAATTCTCTTTTTTTGCTCAACAGGGCAGCATTTATTTAATTAAAAAAAGCAGTAATATTGTGAAATATTATTGTTAAAAACTGTGAAATTGTGAAATATTATTACAATTTATATATATATATAATATATTGTAAAATATAATTTATTTCTGTGATGCGCAGCTGTATTTTCAGCATCATTACTCCAGTCTTCAGAGTCACATGATCTTCAGAAATCATTCTAATATGCTGATTTGCTGCTCAAGAAACATTTCTGATTATTATCAATGTTGAAAACAGTTGTGCTGCACAATATCTTTGTGAAAACTGTAATACAGTTTATTTTTCAGGATTCACAGATGAATAGAAAGTTCAAAAGAACAGCTTTTATTTGAAATACAGTATAAATCCTTTCTAACGTTATAAGTGTCTTTATTGTCACTTTTGATCAATTGAATGCGTCCTTGCTGTATAAAAGTATTAATTTGTTCAAAAAGAAAATCTTACTGACCCCAGACATTTGAATGGTCGTGTTTTATGAACCATTTAAACCAAATTCATTCATTCATACATGTTTGCTTTTCTTGAAAGTGAGAAGGCCTTTTTATACGCACAAATGGACACATGCACCATTGCAGACGCATCCATCCAGACACATGACTTATATCTCAGCCTGACCAATTAATTGTTATTAACCAGGATAACTAGTATATTGAGCTGTATAGCAGCCGTTCTCCTTCCCGTCATCTGTTGGGACTGTGTGTCAGTTTGGAGCCATCAGTACAGGCTCTCACAGTGGTGTTACTGTATTTCCTCGGCGTGGAGGGCACTTTTTGTGGGCTAACAGCTCTGTTTTGCGTACGGCGAGTTTAATATTGAGAAAGATAGTTCTTTGTTTTCTACTAACACTCTAACACTGACCGCATGCTCACTCCTCACCACACGGGGGCGCTGTGACTGTTCTGCCCTCACTAACAGACTGACTCTGTCTTAGTCATGTTTAATGCTTATTATTGCCGAAGAAAACATTTACTGCATATTAACTGCTTAATAAAGGGGTCATGTCACGATAAATGAACGTTTTCTTTAATATTTTGATCATTGCACAATTTATTGTTATTTGTACTATGAAAAGATTCTAATGTTTGCAACACAAAAGATGAATGCAAACTAGAAATCAAAAATCTTCATGATTATTAATGACATCAGCCATGAGCTTGTTAATTTCTGACTGCTCTCATCAACATAACAGTCATAATAGAGCTCGTTTACATACACAGGTCTATAATAACAACCTGTTCCATTTCCAGGGCCACAGAGAATGAAATGCACTGAAAAACTAAATGATTACAGAAAACTTTTCTTAAAGGGAAAACTGATATGATATGAAATGATGATATGACCCCTTTAAGACTGTCTTGACGTGTTTGAGTTTATGATGTTAAACAGGTTTTAGATTGTGTGGCTGATGCATTGAAGCAGAACTACTCTTAATGACTGTATTAACATCACTGTATGTGACACAATGCTGTGGTTTAATAGCTGTGATGGATTAACCGGTTGTATTTTCTCCTCAGTGTGTGTTTGACGTGTTCTTCAGTCTGTTTAGCTGTAGACATTGTGATGTGATGTTATGTAATGCTTGTGCACCGCATGTGTGTGTCTGAGTGTGTATGCAAGGTCCAAAATTAACTTTCTGCCACTCCTACTAATGAAGAGTCAACTGAGAAAGTGTACAGACGATCAGTCAGTCAATATTAAACAGACCAATTACATGCAATTATTTTATATAAATATCCATTATTTGCCATGCTATATTTTTTTCTTCCAAAATAAACAAATACTAACTACAGTGAAAGTAAATAAATCCACTGTTCATTTTAAAGGCACTTTTATTACCTAAGCTTTGCATTTAGATTCCAAAATAGAAAAATACAATAAATAACAAATCATTTATTTATTACAACGTTTAATTAATCAAAAAAGCTCACTCATTTTTTCCATTTATTTAAAACAAAAAATAATGTTTCAGATATGCTTTGAATGCAAGTAAATTCAAATCTTTGTTTATATTTAATTTTTAGTTTTTAGTGAAATTTTTAGTTTGAAGATTTTAGGCGTCCAAGTTCCAAAATAAATGTTTGATGGTGAGTCTTTTTGGGTGTTTATGTTTGTAAACTTACTGTTAACCAATTAACAGGTTTTTACCGTAGCATGTATACAGTATTTTACAGTGTACTTGAAAACTTATCACTGAAATCAGTTCTTTCAGTTTGACCATATAATGTTGGTAATGGTGCGGTTCCTAATATCCTAATCCAGTTTATTGGCTTTAATTAGTGTAGCAGTGATTGGAGGTTCATGTTGGACCGTGTGTGTGTGTGTGTGTGTGTGTGTGTGATTGCTGTGGTGTCGGCTGTAGTCTCGGAGGGATCTGGATTTCTCTCAGTTGTTGCTCTGGTGTCGGTGAACAGGGTTTCAGACGCCCTTCCTCTTCCTCTTCCTCACGGTGTCTTCCTCTGCTTTCCTCCTGCAATCCCTGCATCTCTCCCCCTTCTCTCTCTCTCTCTCTCTCTCTCTCTCTCTCTCTCTGTTTCTCTGTTTGGGTGTTGATGGGCGCAGGCACGATTCGTAAGGCTCAGAATCTGCTCAAACAGTACTCTCAGCATGGCCTGGACGGAAAAAAGGGTTCTAACCTCACTCCTCTGGAAGGTAAAGCACGCTGTCTTTCTGGTTTCCTTCCTCTTCTCAAGCTCTGTTTCTTTTTTTTTTTTTTTCCCGCTTCTGGTGTTTTTGAACTGTTGTTTCTGCGTTTCGGAAAACAACAGTCGGATAACACAGAAACTTGTGGGCCACAGCAGTTTCATGCTCAGTGAGGTGAAACCAGCCTCACAATGGAGAGAGACCAACCTTCCTGAGAGAGCCACTGTTTGTATATATCTGTGATATATATGTTTATATAATAAAATTAGAATTATTTTTAAAATTATACATTAATAATTCAAAATAATGTCATAGTTTTTATATTAAATTAAATAATAATTGTGTAATTAATAGTATTAAAAAATGTTTTTATTTAATAAAAAAACTATATGGATTTAAATTAAAGTGACTTTGTGAAACTTAAAAACACTTTAATTTACAGTTTAAGTGATTTGAAAACACGGCAATGAACAAAAATATTGGCACCCTTGGTAAATATGATCAAAGGAGGCTGTGAAAATTAATCTGCATTGTTAATCCTTTTGATCTTTTATTTTAAAAAAATCACAAAAATCTAACCTTTCATTGGATAATAAGAATTTAAAATGGGGGGAAATATTATGAAATAAATGTTTTTCTAACATACACATTGGCCACAATTAACGGTACCCTTTTATTCAAGTTTGCCAAAATAGTTTGCAGAACATGTTAAATGTTCTGAAAAAAGCATTTAATTCATTTTACGTCATTTAATGCAGGAACTTTGACTTATGAGATTTTATCTTTCTTAAAAAAAAAAAAAAAAAAAGATTATTAAATGTGTTCATCTCTCTAAATGCTGCTATGTTTGTGACATCATTCTATCAGTATTGGTATTGTTAACTAAAACTATTTAAAAAAAAAAAAAAAAAAGAGTTTACAATGAGAAATAAAGCTGAAATAAAATATAAATAGTATTGAAAAACCTAAACTGAAAAAAACTGAAATGAAAATAAGAAATGTTGCTTTGGCAGCTAACTGAAATAAAATAAGTTTGAAGTGCTAAAATGACTAACTAAAACTGAAATAAATATAAATTCAATTTAAATAATAAATAACTAATAACTTAAATTAAACAACTAAATTACTAAAGCAAACTGAAATTAAAATGAAAACTAAAAATATAAAAATAGTATAGAAATAGTACTAAAAATTCAAATATACTATAAAACTATTTAAAAAAAATGCATAAAAATAATAGTATATAAATATGACTAAAAATTAAAAAGAACACTGAAACTATAAAAATAGCATATAAATAATAGTATATATAGATACAACTGCATCTCAGTGAAATCCAAATTTTAAGTCCAACTTCATTCTGTTGACTTTTCCAAGTAGGAAGTAGACTTTTTGAGTCGAGCTTGGCAGCAGGAAGATTGTGGTCATTGTTTTCTCTCTCAAACCGAGCACAAACTGTTGTGACATCAGTGTTTCCCATGAGTCTCTGTGCTTTGCTGGGTCCATCGGTGCACTTAGACGCCCCACTAACATCCAGCACTCGGTCGAGCCGCGTGAGTGTTTCCTTTGCTTTGTGGCCGGGTGAGCTTGTTCAGCACTCCCTCTGTAGTCTTGAGAGAGTGACTCGGGTCATGTGACTATATCCTAAACAATCAGGTTTCGATCATGACCTGCGTGGGGTTAAGCACCTGTCTGACGACAAGCATGGGGCGACTACAGGTGAGTCTGACCTCAAAGATTATGAAAAACTCTTACTGTATCTTTTAAAAAAACACAAGTGTTGAGTTCAAAACAAGCTACAACAATCATTCTGACTCATCCCTCAGTTCATAAAGAACAAATGATGTAATTTGTTACATTAGCCTCAAGTGAACACACATTTTGTGTAAATCCTGTTGTTGTGTGTTATATAATGTGAATGTTAATCTTTATAGTGTTGCAGTGGCAGTAAACAAGCTTTTTGTGTTCTTACAAACTGAGGGATGAGTTTAAGTTATTATCAGTATTTCAGAAATGCTGTGGTTAGAACGCTAAATATTAATTTATGAGAGGTTATCAATAGAGTTTCAACAGTAATATTGGGTTCATTTCAAAGAGTGAGTGATTCAGCCCTTAAAAATGATAGAGGACATTCTTCATTTAATTGTAATAATTTTAAATTAAAATGATTATTTTAATTTCTTTCTTGATAAAATTGTATTATAATTAATATAATGTATTTATTTATTATGTAATTTAATTAAATGTCATTAATAATTAATTATAATATTATTAATTATTTAAAAAAATATTTATTTCATTTCAAAGAGTCAGTGATTCTGTGAGTTCATTCAACATTGAATCAGACCTTAAACATTCAAGTCTTTTGCTTAAACTTTTCACATTCATTTCAACATCAACATCAGGTTGCAGTGATTTGAACATCCAGTAACATGGATATTATTTTAGTTATGCATACAGAAACATTGATCATTTAATCAAATGCTGTAAATTTGGTTTCCTGCAGTAAACATTATTTCAGAAATCATATTTATTAAGTGCTACAGTACTTGTTGAAAAAGTCCAAATGATTTGGAAATTTTAGCAACACACATATGATTGAGAAATTACATCTTTACTTCTCATTTGTAGCTCTTTGGTCTCATATTGATCAGATATATTTAAAGCTGCGGTATTTATTTGCTGCATCACTGGCGGCACCAAACAGAATTGTAAAAATAATGAGTTTTTCAAATATCAAATAGGTTTTAATTCTGTTCAATGCTTTAATCACATTAAGTTTAAGGTATTATTAATATATCACCCTTGGTCCACTATGATCATATTTGAATGTAGTTTTCTTGAGCTCTGACAGGTGTGTGTGTGTGTGTGTGTGTGTTTGTCTCAGGGAAGGATGACGTGTTGGACGTCGAGATCGATTCGTACATCCACTGCATCAGCGCGTTTGTGAAGCTGGCTCAGAGCGAATACGCGTTACTGACCGAGATCATTCCAGAACATCACCAGAAGAAGACCTTCGACTCGCTCATACAGGTGAGTGCGGTGTGTTTGTGTGTTCGGTGTGTGTGTGTGTGTTTAATCACAGTGTTTGTCGCTGCAGGAGGCGTTGGATAATCTGATGCTTGAGGGTGATAACATCGTGTCAGCGGCGCGTCGAGCCATCATGAGACACGATTACTCCGCTGTGCTGACCATCTTCCCCATCCTGCGCCACCTCAAGCAGACCAAACCAGACTTTGACACCACGCTACAGGTGGATAGAGAGCAAGTGAAAAAGAATAAAATGTTCACACTGGATGTTTGGCACAGTGTTGTAACTGACGATGTCATATCCTGTCTTGTGGTGCAGGGAACGGCTGCCAGCACCAAGAACAAGCTCCCAGCTCTCATCACCTCTATGGAGACCATCGGAGCTAAAGCGCTGGAGGAGTTTGCTGACAGCATTAAGGTAGATCACACACAACCGCTAACGGTTCCTGTCATGACATCAGGTGCAGAATTCTATTCTTTTATTCATTTAGATCATTTTATTATAATTATTATTATTTAATTCATAGTTTTATTTCATTTTAAATAATTTATTATTATTATTATTATATGTAATATATAAATAATATAATGTAATGTATAATATATCAATAATTATAAATGTTAATAATGATTTAAAATAATTATTTACTATTTAATTTATATTAAAAATAAAAAATAAAAATGTTTTTATATATATATATATATATATATATATATATATATATATATATATATAGTTTTATATTAAATTAATAACAAAATGCAATATTTAAAAGTTAGTTCTAATAATTAAAATTTACATTTATTATTATTAATATATAATTAAATAATTATTTATGTATTTATTTAAAAATATTCAGATTATTATGAAATAATACCATTTTAAAAATATTAATAATGTAATATATTATAAATACATTTTTAACCATTTTATTTATTTAGATTATATTAAATAATAAGCAACAATTTGTAGATAATTTATTTTTAAATAATTTAAAATAATTAGCTTTTAAAATTATTTATATATATATATATATATATATATGTGTGTGTGTGTGTGTGTGTGTGTAAATACTTTGAGTTATTTCTAATAAATGTTAATATTTTATAATATTTATAATTATTATGAATTACTTTTATTTTAATAATGATAATAATTACTGAAAACGAAATATTTTATATGTACATTTTGTTATATTTTAAGTACACGTTTTATTATATTTTTAATTATATTTTAAGTACACATTTTATTATATTATAAAATAGAAATTACATTCCTCATTACGCTTTGTTATATTAATGATTATTATTATGTTCTGACATGCGATGTTCTCTAATCCAACAGAATGATCCAGATAAAGAGTACAACATGCCGAAAGATGGAACCGTACATGAGCTCACAAGCAATGTAAGATCTCTTCATTGTCCATTTTGTACAGGAAAAATACCAATAATAGTGATATGTTATAAAAGCAGACGTCTCGTTGTTTCTCCTCAGGCCATCCTGTTCCTGCAGCAGCTGCTGGATTTCCAGGAAACCGCAGGAGCGATGCTGGCCTCTCAGGGTAAAGCAGAAACACAGACATGGCCACAAATGAAAAACAGACACTAACAGACTGATTCAATAGATTTACCTCATTTATAGCATTTATAAATCTCCCGTTTTGCAATGTAATTCAAAAGCAATTCAAACACAGATATAAGCTCTGGTTTGAACAGCTGAGATGTCTGTTTTTTTATCACATTCATGTTCATAACACACAGATCGCTGTCCTCACCCTCCTGTCTCCTTATTTGTCATCTGTTCACATTTCCTGTGGTCTGCATTTCCTTTTCCTTTGGTTTTCCTGAAGTTTCTCGAGACAAATGTTCTGCAGAGCAAACATGATCAATGCTGAGCAGGGCTCGCAAAATTTCAAAATCCCTGGTAGCCCTTCGGGCAGGTACTCTTCAGATTTTGGTAGCCCGAAAATTAATTTAACTAGCCCGAATTAAAAAATTACTATTTTATTTTATTTTATTATTATTATTTTTAATATAGAAAATCAGATAGGAGTTTAAATGTCAATCAAAAATATTTTCAATACACAAATATCAACAAATATGAAGGAAGAAATTTTATTTCACTATTTACAGGGTATCTGCAGAATTTTTAAAAATATATTTAAGGCAATTTATGACCCATTTTAAGAGCTGCACAAGTCAAATGAACACAGTATGAGCGGGGTTGGACAATGTCTATGGTAACACATTTTTGAGCCATAAAATTACATGATTTACAGTTCAGATACAGGTTTTCACGAAAACAAAAATCTTATACAACAGCGTTTCAGGCTATAGACCATTTTTATGAAAAGGGATCAATCAAGCATATAAATTATTATGTTAATTTAAAACGTATAAATATTACTGTCTTAATTGTTTAGATTTTTAGAAGGCACATCAACTTCTTTCACATTTACAACTCTATGTGCTTGCTGCGTAAAAACATGGGTTGAAATATGCATTGATCTGACCATAAACAGTAAGAAAGGCTATTTGGAAATGCAGATTCATTCTCTGCCACGAGGTGGCGCTTTAGGAGCGCTGAAATATTGTGGTTTCCCTGGAAACGCTGTACACAAAGCAGCTCATAAACGCTGCTTTATCAGGAATTATAGGTAAAATGAAATTAAAATGCCAACGACACATTTCTGAGGACAGTCAGTTAGCTTCAGATACATTCGCATAAAGACATCCGCGCAGCGTTTTGACTTGAAACGTGCAGCGATCATATTTATTCAATGACATCGTTGCCTTTTGAAGTTTAATCCTGCCGTATTGCGACTCTTGTCTTTCCGTCCCCAACTGTAAGACCTCTTGAAATTATAATTAAGACATTTCTTTTACCATTTAACGTATTTAAAACTTTTTGTGGCCTTAATTTTGATACAACTCACTTTCAGAGTTTTTAAGGACCCGCGGGAGGTCTGTATTTAAGGAGCCCGTCGGGCAGGCAGTGATACATTTTGGAAAACACAATAGCCCCGGGACCTCGGGCTAGCGATTTTGCGAGCCCTGCTGAGAGCAAATTCAACCGTTTTCAGTTTCTCTGCTGTTTTTTCCTGCACCATCTTCCTTCATCCTGCAGAGGGGGCTCTAAATAAAAATATACTGCTCAAAGAACCATTTCTGGCCTTAATTATTGATCAGATATTATTTTTAGAAGTTGGATCTGCTAGGCAGTCTTGCATTATGATCAGAAAGTAAGAGTATATGTTCCATATTTTAATTTAATTTAATTTTAATTTTAAATTATTATTCAGTTTCTATTTTTTATTTTAAAGCATTATTATTGTTGTAAATATTATTAATTAATATTAAAATGAAAGTAATTTTATATTCTGCAAATTCATTACTTTATGTAATTGTATTATAGTTAATATTTAATTTATTATTTTTCCATTTTAAAGCATTATTATTATTATTATTATTATTTAAAATAATGAATAATTCATGTAATTCATTATAAATATTGTTCATTAAAATTTTAAGCCAAAAGGCAATATTATGTTCATGTTCTGTATGTTTATTAATGTGTATGCATTTATTATAATTAATTGTATTTAATTTATTATTTTTATTTTAAAGCACTATTATTATTACTGCTGTTGTTAAAATGGTCAGTGAAAATGATCAGAAAGTAATATTATATGTTCTACATGTTCATTTATATAATTTTATTGTAATTAATATTATTTAATTTATTTAATTTTAAATTATTTTTTTATTTTAATTATACTATTATTAATTCAAATAGTAACTCAGAAAGTAATGTTATATGTTTTGTATGTTCATTAATTTATATAATGTTATTATAATTATTTTTATTTATTTGTTTATTTTTTAAAGCATTATTATTATTCCTCTTCTTATTATTTTGTGTACACTCATGTTCACAGCAGTGCATGCCACTCTGTAGCTCCTCCCACTGTGTTCTCAGCCCCGCCCACTCATCTCTGCTTTTGTCACATGATCTTGCTCGCTCATCCTGGCTGGCTATTAGTGGTGTAGCTCTTCACTAACAGAACTATTTTAACTTCTCGCCCTCTGCCTCTTTCTCTTGTTCTCTTTCTCTCTCTGTTCTGCTTTGCTTCTGTCCTGTAGTACTCGGGGACACTTACAATATTCCTTTAGACCCCCGAGGTAAGCGCTCGAGCGGACGAGTAGAGCGGCAAACCACAGCTGACTCCATTTACTGTCTTTATACGTGTCGTGAATGATACTAAAGATAACGTTTACAAACATGTTTCACTCTTAAATACTTTATATTATGGACACATAATGGACAGCTTTCCCGTTTTGACCCCAGGTGCAGAATTTTATTATTTATTCATTTATAACATTTTATTATAGTTAATATTTAATTTGTAATATTTTAATAATATTTAATTTGTTGTTTTATGCATAACTGTATCATTATTATTATTATTATAGAATATTATTTTAAAATATTTTTCATGTAATATCAAAATAAATTATGTATATCAAAAAACATATATATATATATATATATATATATAAAATATAATATAATATTATTTAATTTGATGTTTTATGCATTGCTACTGCATAATTATTCATAATATAATTCTTCTAGATTATATTAATTTTTTTTTTTTTATATATATAAACTTTAATTATTTCATATATTGTCTAATATATATTTGACATATAATGTGAAGTTTTTGAGTAAAACTGGATATTCAGTGGAAAAGGGTAGGCTATGATATTATTGTTTAATTTTTTCATTAACATTATTATTTAGTAATATTATATAGTATTAAAATACTGTATAGATGTAGTGAAATCAACCAAACATAAACAATGTAAAATAGATAAAAGAGATGCATTCAGTCATTCACAATAACTCCAGGAACATTTATTATGAAAGTAAACGGGGCCAATTTGATTTCATGTTGACTTCAGACCTTGAACTGTGTCTCTGAATCACTTACTGTACTTGCTTTGAAGACATGCAGATGTTTGTGAAAGACTTACAGGCTTTAAATATGATGTTTCTGATGGTTTCCAGGAACTTTTTCTTGTGCTGATTGAAATATTCTGTATTCTATAGAAAGTTTGATCTCCTGTTATTGGCTCTGAGCTCTTCATATCATTGTCTGCAGACAGCAGGATATGAAACAATCCTCAACAATCCTCTCTTAAGATCTATAGAATATTGTAGCATAGTACAGGAGCTGTCATTTAATCTGGGCCAAAACCAAACCGAAGCATCTAGTTTATGAGTTTATTATATTCAGAGGTTGTCAGAGTGGCTCAGACTGAAGAAGTGAGAATGTATTGTATGTTAAACAGATGAACGGCTGTTGAAATGTGTCTCTTCTGGTTTTCAGAGAGCAGCTCGTCCGCCAGCAGCTACAGTTCAGAGTTCAGCCGGAGACTCCTGAGCACATACATCTGTAAGACACACACACACACACACACATTAAAGAACTAAAGAGTGCTGTTTTAAAAGGGTCATAACATGCATTTTATATAAGCTTTTTCCTTATATCCTATTATTTTTTTCTGGGTTAAATCAGTGTTATTTTCATTTTTTACTGTCTGATCTGTTTAATATCAGACACAGAGTTGCAGAAGTTCATAATTAGTCACTTTTGCAGCTCATTTAAATGCTCTTTTTGGATTAAGGATGAGGTTTCGAGTCCTGAAAGTTACTGTATGTTTTATAGTCATCAAACTTTTTAAATTTGGTTCCTCATGAACAGATTGTATTAAAGTATTGGTAACACTTTACAATAAGGTTCATTAGTTAACTACATTAGTTAACATGAACTAAGATTGAACAATAGTCCAGGTGATATGTGAAAATTATGTTCACTTTTTCATAAAAGCATGAAACTTGGTAAACATGTTCAGAAATGGCGCCATTGCAAAAACACCTCGTGGTTGCCATGGCGACCATTTTACTTTCCGCCATAACCAAATTATGTGTTTTGTGTCATATCTCCTGAACCAAACATGATAACACAGAAAAGGTGATGTCTACCCGTATGGATTACAATGATGCCATATACAACAACATAAACTGTTCAGATGAAGAGTAATGGTGAAATCAGCAATGAGCATCACAGTAACACAGCATTTACAAAAATCCATATTATGGCTATTATTTTCTTCTTTCTTTGATAATTAACTAACATTTTATTCAATAATACATTCAAAGATTTTTTTCAAGAATACTATCATATATTTCAGAGAGAATCATCTCAGGTAAGTGTATTTTTCCTTACTTCTCAGGCAGAGTCAGGTAGGCGGTAGTGTGACGGCAATGCTATCAGGTGAAGAGTTAATGGTTAATTCAGTGACTTTATGAAATCTCAGAAGATGCAGAATGAAATTTCAAACATATTTCATGTAAACTTAATTTACAATCATTCTCTAGGCTAGGGCCAGAGTTGTCTATTATGTTGTCCACAAGGGGGAAGCCAGGGTCCTGCATGCGGGCAGGTACATGCAGGTGAATTGCTAATATTTGATGTAACGGGTGGAATAATATTTATGTGTAGGGTGTGGTGCAGATGCGGGCCCGACGGTGACAAGCACGGGCGGGTTTCGGGTCCATTAACCAAGACTATTTCGACTCGGTCCAGTACACGCTGAGCAATGTAGCCAATCGCGCTGCCACTGATTGACAGCTGTAGTGATTATATTAAAGTGAGCGCTCTTTGCTTGCTTTCTGTATTTAATCTATTCACAATTTGAATAAAAGTTGTAACAAATGAGTTTTGTCTACCTCACGTAGGAGATTTAATGCGGGTGCGGTTCGGGTCGCAGTTTTTATGTCAAATGGGTCGGGTTTGGGATTAAATTAGTGTTGTTGTCAGATAACGTGTCAGGTGTTCTGTTAATTACTGCGCTTGTGGGAAGATCATTTCAACAGCCAGGAAAGGTAAACGAAAATGCCTCTCTGTGATGTTACCACGAGGTATCGCTTACTTACAGATCTCAGGCTTATGGAGAGGATGTAGATTCATAAGAGTGAGGAGGAAGTAGGCGGGTGCTGAGCCTGTGGCTGTTCTGTATGAAAACATCAACGTCTTGAACTTGATGCGAGCCGCAACCGATAGCCAGTGCAGGGAGATAAAGAGAGGAGTGAAGTGGGCCCTTTTGGGCTCATTGAAGACCAGTCGTGCCGCTGCATTCTGAAACATTTGTCGAGGTTTGATTGCGCATGATGGAAGTCCAGCCAGAAGAACATTGCAATAGTCCAGCCTAGAAAGGACAAGGGCCTGGGCAAGAAGTTGTGCGGCATGCTCTGTTTGGAAGGACCTGATCCTCCTGGTGTTGTGCGATGCAAACCTGCTTGATCGAGCTGTCTTTATGGTACTTGAAGCTCAGCTGGTTACCAAAGAATGATTTTTGATGAACATAACAGGATGATGAAATCATGCTGTGGAGTCGGAGTGGCAGGAAATGAGAAGCTCAGTCTATGCCAAGCTGCAGGAGATTTTCCTTCATCCATGCCGCGATGCTTGCCAGGCAGCCTGAGATCCATGCAGCTACTATTGGATTGTCTGGTTAAAATGAATGATAGAGCTGTGTGTCATCAGCATAGCAATGGTAGGAGAAACCATGTGCTTGTATAATGGGTCCCAGTGATGTAGTGTATATGGTGAAGATGAGGGGTCCAAGAACCGATCCCTGAGGAACCCCTGTGGCCAGTTGATGTTCTTTGGATACCTCTCCTCCCCTGGAAACCCTGAAAGACCTACCTGTGAGATAATAATCAAACCAGTGGAGTGCAGATCCTGTGATGGTAGACAGGAGAATCTGATGATTCACAGTGTCAAAAGTGGCAGATAGATCCAGCAGAATAAGAACTGATGATTTAGAATCAGCTTTCGCAATCTGCAGGACTATACTGAACGACAGTAAAGCATTTGAATGGACGCTTCTGAAACCTGATTGGTTAATGTTCAGTTGAAATAAATAATGTAACTCTGTCTATAAAGGTGTGAACCAAATGGTCCATCCCATTAGAATAACAAAGGAACAGCATTCCTCAGGAACGTCATGTAGATTGCAGGAAGGTCCTAACAGTATTGTTTCTAGCCCTTTTGTCTTCAGGTATAAAATTCTATCCCACAGACAGAACTTTGGGAGAAGCTTGGATTCACAAGGAATTGTTTGAAGGAAGACATGCTAACATCACTATTGAAGAACTGCTACACTACCATCTTCAATAAATTGTCCCCACAAAAATTTCGGTCAAGCCTTAATTCTTTGTATTAGAGAAATCTAGTACATTGGTGAGCCACCCAAAAGACTGCTCATCAAAAATACAGTAAATATGATGATACAATACAAATATGATGAGGCAACCTTTTAGGTTAGAAGGGGTAGTATGCACAGGCCTGTCTAAACAGATATTGTCTTGACAAGAAGTTAATGTGGATCATATAGTGTCAGTTGCTCCAGAGATGAGAAATGGGTGGGTGAGGGAAGAGAGGATGACACTACAGAGGAATGATGGAAGGGTGAAAGGGAGCGTAGGTTTTGCCTAAAAGTAACTGGTAGAGGAATTAGTGGCACACAGGTAGTGATATGTAGGTTAAATGTAATAAAGAAATGATCAGAGATGTCTAGAAGTTTTACCAAATGTTGTCTGTGATACAATTGCAATGTGTAAATTAAGTCAAGCTGGTTGCCTGATTTGTTAGTGCTTGTGGTGGTAAGCTATTTGAGATCGAATGAAGCTAGGAGTGGAAGGCTTCTCCAGATGGATTTCGAAGTGGACTGCCATCCCCAGAGAATGAGGACAGCAGCCCATACAGCTCCTCTATAAAGGTGCCCAGTTGACCAGGAAGGCGATAAAGCATTACAATATGGAGTTTAACAGAAGCTGTTACCATAATAGCATGAAACTCAAAATAATTTTTATTGTAAAGGGCAGAGTGGGTTGAGTATTTCCAATTATTAGAACTGAGAAGACCAGTACCCTTCCAACCTGACGGGGGGGTGTGAGAGAAAGGGAAGTTGTTAGAGAGAACAGCAGGGGTTGCGGAGTCTTCTGGACGAATCCAGGTCTCAGTCAAGCCCAAGATACTAAGAGCAGACTGAGAAGCAATGGCCAGAATGAAGTTTGTTGACAGCTGACTGACAATTCCAGAGACCCACAGAAAATGACAGAGGTGCAGCAGAAGAGGAGCAGATAGGACACAGTTTAGAAAGATTGCATTGCCGTCTGCGTGTGATGTTTGAGCGTTGTTGAGAGAGAACAAGAAAGTATTGGAAACACACTACCGCCTACCTGACTCTGCCTGAGAGGTAAGGAAATATACACTTACTTGAGATGATATTTTTTTTGTATCTCGGAAATATATGATTGTATTCTTGAGAACAATCTTTTATTGTGCTATTGAATAAAATATTAGTTAATTATCAAAGAAAGAAAAAAATAATAGCCATAATATGGACTATTGTAAATGCTGTGATACTGTGATGCTCAGATACTGTTATTTCATTCTCACATTGCTGATTTCACCATTAACTCTTCACCCGAACAGTTTATGTTTTGGTATAATTGCAATCCTTGACCATCAAAACATAGGGGTAGACATCACCTTTTCTGTGTTATCATGTTTGGTTCAGGAGATATGACACAAAATACATAATTTGGTTATGGCGGAAAGTAAAATGGTCGCCATGGCAACCACAAGGTGTTTTTGTGATGGCTCCATTTCTGAAAATGTTTTTGAGATTAATAAATACTGTAATATTTGTGTTGATCATTGTTCGTTCATGTTAGTTAATACATTAACTAATGTTAACAAATGACACCTTATTGTAAAGTGTTACCAGAGTATTTTATAAATTCTATTAAAAATAATTTCAATTGAAATTGAAAAGCTAAAATTAAAAATAAATAAATAAATAAAAATCAATATTTGATGAAAAAAATGTTATTTTGGCAAGTAACTGAAATAAAATAAGTTTAATTTGAGGTACTAAAATTACTAAAACTAAATAGAAAATAATTAAAAATAGATGCGTTTAAAAATGATATAAGCACATAAAACTTAAATTAAAATGAAAACAAAAAATATACAAATTTAAAAATAATTGATTATTCAAAATATTAATAAATACTGTAATGTATATAATTAATACTAAAATAACACTTGTATTTGGAATCATTTTTATTATATTTATTATTAGCTAAATCGATGATGTTATTTGTGCAGATAAAGTCCTCGGTAACCTGCAGCTGAATCTGTCAAATAAAGCTAAAGTGTATGAAGATCCGGCCCTGCGCGCCATCTTCCTTCACAACAACTACAACTACATCCTCAAATCCCTGGAGAAGTGAGTCCATTCACACTCTTCACAGCTTCAGTTCACTGACCAATCAGAAACGAGAGCACACTGGCCAATCAGAAGACAGCATGGATAAAACTACTCTTTTTCCTTACTGAATATTTGGATTATCTTAAAGTAAGCGATAGAGGTAAAATGCTGCCTGTGTGTTGTGCAGGTCTGAGCTGATTCAGCTGGTCGCTGTGACCCATAAGAAGGTGGAGGGTTCGTACAGAGAGCTCATCGAGCAGGAGATCCAGAATTACCAGCGCAGGTAAAACCCCATCATCCAAACACACCAACCGTCCTGTAATGAATCGGTGAATGACCTTCTGACCTTCTCTCACCTACAGCTGGCTGAGGGTCACAGAGCATCTGACAGAGAGAAACATGCCAGCTTTCCAGCCTGGAACCAAAGTGAGATCATCACGCATACACACCGATAAACTAGACCAGAAACAGAATTTACGCAGATACACACATGCAGGTCTATTGTAGTGTCATTGATGTACTATTTTTTTGATATACTGTATTATTTTTGTTAATATTTTGAATTTGATTTATTTTATGTTTTAACTTTAAAGTTTTTGTCATTTTGTTTTTGTCATTTTTAGTAGTTTTTTATTTGATTTTTTTTTATTCATTTTTATTTATTCCTTTAGTTTTTTTATATATATATTTTAAATTAGATTTAATTTTTACATTTAATTTTTATTTTAACTTTACTTAAAGTTTTAGTAATTTTGTTGTTTTTGTCTTTTTGTGTCTAAATAGTTTTTATTCATTTTTATTTATTCCTTTAGTTTTTTAAATATTTTAAATTAGATTTAATTTTTACATTTTATTTTTATTTTAACTTTATTTAAAGTTTTAGTAATTTTGTTGTTTTTGTCATTTTTTGTGTCTTAGTAAAATTTTGAAATAGATTATTTCATATTTTCTGATTTCACTTTCATTTTCATTAAGTAGTTAGTTTTAGTAATTGTGTTGTGTGTGTTTTGTCATTTTTATTAGTTTTTTATTTTTTATTTGTCCAAATAGTTCTTATAAATAGTTCTAAATGGTTTTTATTTATTCATTTTAGTTTATTTTGTGTTATTTTATTTCAGTTAACATTTATTTCAAGAAGCATTTTTATATACATATATATATAAACTTGTGCAAATGCTTGGCCAATGCATTACAAGCACAGTATTTTGTGGAAAATGGTTCATCGTTATGTAATGATCTCAGTTTAATCCTGCTCTCTGAATGTTTTCACATGAGCAGCTCAAAGACAAGGAACGACAGATCATCAAGGACAAGTTCAAGGTGAGTGAGAACACTTTAACTTGCTGGACTGAAGCAGCTCGGCTTTACTCGACTCCCCATCAATCATTTTTAAGAAAAAATCAGTCTCAAATCTGATCGTCAGGCTTTTGAGGAATGTTTATTTCTTCATCTCAATCATCATTGGATTGCATTGCATTATGTGTTTGGATCATTTGAATATCATCTTATTATTGGAGATATAGAGTGACGACTGATATTTATATTATTTTATGTGAGTATCTGCTGTACTGTAATAAAGATCTCATTGATTTACATCACAAGCGTCAGAATTGCATCATAGAAATATCAGCATCTGCACCAAATTGCATAGTTTTTCTCAGTTTGAGTCTAAATAAAATTGAGTAGTTTTTTCTCCATATTCTCACTATATATCACACTATATGAGCCAGAAATACCCGATGGATCAAATATGATACTCATCAGAAACACATGCAAACCAGGCTTTGTGTTGTTGTGCGTTTGCAGGGTTTTAATGATGGTCTGGAGGAGCTGTGTAAGATCCAGCAGGGCTGGGCAGTTCCTGATAAAGAGCAGCGGGACGCCATCCGTCAGGCTGAGAAGAGAGTGGTTTCAGAGACGTACAGAGCCTTCCTACAGCGGTGAGACCTTCACACACACCAGCCAATCAGAGCACAGCTGATGTGTGATCGACAGATGCACTGAGCTCACGTTTACATGCTTTTACAGATGCGCCAACATCTCATTCACCAAAAACCCAGAGAAGTACCACCGCTACTCACCGGAGCAGGTCGGGGAGATGATTGACAAGCTCTTTGACACTTCAGCCTAGGCCACGCCCATCCCGTCACCATAGCAACGGAGTCTCTGGTTTCCTTGGAGACAAACATACTGCTTTCTCCTGTAAGACGGTCTGCTTCATAACACACTACACAACTGGAACGTCTTTGTTCGTTTTTGCTTGCTTTTTGTATAAATGTATTTATGTATATGTTTTTTGGGGGATTTAACTGCAGTAAATAAAGAGAATTCACTCCTGAAACCTCTGCTGCGTGTTTATGAGACCACGACTGTTTCAAACACAGAAACAAA
This sequence comes from Onychostoma macrolepis, assembly GCF_012432095.1. Lineage (NCBI taxonomy): Eukaryota > Metazoa > Chordata > Actinopteri > Cypriniformes > Cyprinidae > Onychostoma > Onychostoma macrolepis. Next base: position 2,141,200 of record NC_081166.1, on the reverse strand, counting down.
CACGCACTACGTACACAGGTGAAATGTGCCATAAAAACATCATAAATTGCACAATGATAATGAATAATAATGATAAAGTTTATATTCATTTTTTTAAATTATTTGTAATAATTAGAAATATATTCAATATTTTCATTCTTATATAATTTTATATTATATTATATTTTATATATGTTTGTTTTTATCATTTCTATAATTACATTTGAATTATTTAAAATTCTATCTTATTTTTATTATTCTATTTTAGTTTTAAAAAATATTTTATATGATATTTTATTATATAAAAATATATAGAGAGAAAAAGAGCATTAGTTTCATTATTATACATCTTTATTGTATAATATATGTATATTACACATTTCATTTTTATGAGTTTTTAAAATATTTAATAAATGGTTATTATTAATATGAATATATTTAATATTTGTATTTTATTTTAAATTTTATATTTAATTTTTATAATTTAGATAGATTCCTTTAAAAAACATATATATATATATATATATTATTATTATTATTTATTATTATTAATTCATTTAAAATGTTACTTTTTTTTTTTTTTTTTTTAAGTCAGAGTCAGAGGCCATATGTTGTCTTTGTATCGGTTTTGGCCTCTGTTTATGACATCAGAGCTTCTTTTTGTGTAGAATTAACTTAATTTATCTCGGTGTTTTGGTGATTTTTTGTTTGAAGTCGGTTCTCCTCAAAGTCATACAGTTTTCGAGAAACACATTAACTATCAATATGCTCCAATAACAACAAGCAAAACCACTGTTTTTGTCTCATAAAACTCTTCAGATGTATGTCATAGTTGCACCAACATCCTGTTTGTTTTGAATCCATCAAAGATGATTAACGCTGCTCTGCATCCGCTCGCTCAGTCAGTCGGGCGTGGAGCTCCATTTTTAACCCTCACGTTTTTAAAAGCCTTAATCAGTGACCTAAAATCAGCTCGGAGTCTGTGATGACGCCTTCGTGCTGCTATAAAGGTAGAAGCTGAATCAATGTGTCAAACATACTGAATCATATCTGTACATTCCCGAAAATCGTAAGCTTTCGGCCAACACCTACGGCAATTAGTCATCAATTATTCTTAAATCCAAAGGAAATGAAAGCATCATGTCATGCATATTGTCATTCCACAGCTGGATGTTTCAGAATGTGGAAGCGTGAAACTGATTTCGCTGTTTGCCCACTTGTGTCTCCTCCGGTGGGCAGCAGTGTCGGGGGTTTTGGAGAAGATGCCCTTTTGCCCGGAATTGAGGCTTAGTGACCCAGACTGAGATTAACCCTTTCAGGCTATGATTACAGATCATATATTATCATTTTGGGCCAGAGATTAACCCTCTAAACCCTGACATATGACATAAGAGTCTGAAAATCTTATGTTTTGAAACGGAACAGTTTGTTAGACAAAATATTGTTGGGTATCATATTTGATCCATCAGGATTTTATGACTCATATAGTCTGATATAGTGAGAATATAGAGGTTAGTTTAATTCAGAGACTCAAACTGAGCAAAAATATGCAATTTGGTGCAGATGCTGATATTCATATGGCCCAAAATTGATGAATTTATGATGCTTGTAATGTAAATCAATGAGCTCTTTATAACAGTACAGCAGATACTGACATAAAACTATATAAATATCAGTCATCACTCTATATCTCCAATAATATGTCTGAGATTGAAATGATCCAAACATATAATGCAATGCAATCCAATGATGAAGAAATAAACGCTGAGATGAAGATCATTCCTCCGCTGAGGAACAGTGAAAGTAAAGCTCCTCAGAAGATCCTGATGATCAGATTTGAGACGCACTGAGTTTTCTAAAAAAAAACGATTGGTGGAGAATCAAGTAAAGCTGAGCTGCTTCAGACTAGGAAATATGACTACAGTTATTCTGACGTTTATTTGAGAAAAACCAGTTAAGATTTGACGGCAAAAAGACACGTGAAGCACCAGCTGATGTGTGATGTATGAACTATCAATCATACAGCAGAAAGCATGGAGTGGATTGTGTGAAACAGCGAAGTTTTGCTCATGTTGGTGATTTAGAGACATTAGAAAGTTAAAAGAGTTAAAAGAATGGTTCAAACAGTGTTGGACAGAAAAAGGAAAAGAGCATCAAAAGAATTCCAGGTTGAGGGAATGAAGGAATTGAAGTTAATTTGAATCATTCTAGTGATTCACTGATCTAGTTTCAGTTCAGCAGCACGTGCACGTTCCCTCAGACACACAAACCCCCCCAACACAGGTCTGTCTACTCCTGCGGCCAATCACAGCAAACCAGCTTCTGGATGGGAGTGTTTAAAACCAGCAGCGGGATGCAGAAACACACACACCAGACCTGAGCTGATCTGACTGAACACACAGGTGAGTCCGGCTCTTACTGATGATAATGGAGTTTATTATGCATGTCTATGAACAATATTCATAGTGACAATAATCTGCTGGGTAGTTTTAGATCATTTGCTCTTGGAGTTCATATTGAGATCTCTGACTTTGCAGACGTTGGTAAATTCAGTTTGAGATCTTGTTGAGATCTCCTCTGAAGCTCTTGAAGAGATGCATGTGAGATTATGGAGTCTTATTCTTGGGAGAAACATCTCAGAAGCAGCTGAACTGTGTTCGGTTTCACTGCTGTCTAGGAAAAAATATTACAAACATCTCCTCTGTGATATTTCTGGTCCTGTGGGTGTGGATCTCCGCTCCGGGCCTGTTTTGTCTGGTCTTGGTCTGAATCCAGGAAAAGTCACGTTTCTTTAGTCATATACGGATTCTGTGAACTTGTAAAGAAAGTCTCGCCTTTAGTGTGTTTTCCTGTTGTATTGGGGTCAATGTGACACTTGGATTTCAAACTCTGTGTATATTTATTCTTGAAATCTTCTCATTTAGGCTAATGAATGTGCAATGATTCAACACATAGATATGTTGGCTACAGAACTAATGAAATGTAAGATTTAAAGTTTATTTGAAATTGAGACTAATGTTTCTTAACGCACTTACAGGTTTCAACATCCAAAGAAGAAGCAGAAATGGCTCGGTTTGGCCTGCTGAGTTTGATTCTAGCTTTAGCAGCTCTCACAGTTTGTGTAAGTGTGCTTCAGAAGTGCATACTTAACTCGCTTACTTTTAAAGAATGCTTTTAGGGAAAAAACATTTACCTTTTTTGTTGGTTTTGACCTCCAGAGTGACCAGCGCCGACTCTTTCCCAGCAGTTTACGTGAGAAATCAGGTAATGAAAAGCAAATAATTCAAAATAAATCATTTTAAAACAACAACAGTCAAAATAAAACGCTTACTAAAAAAGGTTAAATAATTTGTTAACGTGCATGTCTTTTGACCTTTAACCAACGTCAGAACATGCCAATTATGAATAGATTATTAATAATTTATTGCTACTGTGTGAATAATACATAATCATGTAATCAATAAAAAAGTAAGTGTAGTCTGATACAAGTATTTTAAGATGTAATATAATCTAATTACAAGTACTTCATTTTTGGATAACACTTTATTTTAAGGTGTTCGTTACACATGTTGCATGTACTTTGCTATTATAATAACAATAAATTATGCATAATTACATGCAAGTAACCCTAACCATACAGGAAGTACAATTAATTTTACTCAGTACTTAAATGTATAATTGCACTGTAACAAGGACACCTTCAAATAAAGTGTAAGCAATTTTTGCAATCTGATTATTGCATGTAATCAGTTACTGTTTTATGATGTTTATTATGATTCCAACAGATGTTCTGTGTCTGAATGGAGGGACGTCTGTCTTGTCTCCGTCGGGTCGTCACATGCTCTGTTTCTGTCCTGATGGCTTCAGCGGCTCCAGCTGTGAAAGAGGTGCACATCACTCGTGTGTGCTTGTTATCATTAACTGCTGTTTGCATGCATTCATATTCATTATGATGTTTTTTGTGGCAGATGAATCCGTCTCCTGCTTTGACGGGATCGGTCTGCACTACAGAGGTCCTGTCTCTAAATCAGCGAGTGGGCGGGAATGTCTGGAATGGGATTCAGAGAGCGTGCGTGAAATCGGAGTCTCTCCCAAGAATCTTGGCCCGGGACGACACAACCACTGCAGGCAAGTTACACTGACTGAAGAGCTTCAGCACACTAGAACAAGAACAAACAGAGCAGGCGGTCCAGACCTGTCCCTTACTAGGAGTTCCCTGGAGACCGTAGATTAGCTGAAAAACTGAAAAAATACTAAATCAACATGCATTTGTCCTGAAGGCTTGGACATGAATAGAACAAGAAAACTGGTGTAATGTTATGGAGTTCAGTTTATGAGCGAATCTCACGAAAGGTGTCAAGAACATGTCTTTGGCATAATTCACCCTGGAGATAAAAGAAATAATTGATGTTACATTTAATTAAAACTTAAAAAAAAAAAATTTAAATAAATAAAATATTTTATATTTTAAATTAAACTTAAATTTTCAATTTAATGTATGTTTTGCATCAAATTAAGCCTTATTATAAGGATTATTATTAGTCCAATTTTTGGAATTATTATTATTATAGTATTTAATGAAAATTGAACACATTTAACAATTTAACATTACTTTTTATTAAAATTATATCATTTAAAAACATTACAACAAATGTCATACTTTGCAGTTTAAATAATAAAACATATATATTTAATGTATAAATACATGCAATATTTAATTTTTACAGTAAATTTTAAATAATTTAATCATGATTTTATTTGATAAAGTTTTGCATGAAGATTATTATTAATTAAGCATTTTAGATGATTAAGATTTTTTCATTGTGTTATTATTTTAATGACAATTAAACACATTTACCCTGTTTATTAAATTACATTTATTTACATTTTGTATTAAAGTAAATCAATACAATTACTAATTATTTTATTTAATAAAGAATGTTTTGGATGATTATGTAAATCAATACTTTTAAAGTCAATATACAATTACACTTTTATTATTTTTATTCACATTAATTAAAAAGAGTACAACAAATATCAGCACACTTCATACACACTGTAAAAAGAGAAAACTTGTTGAGAAAACTTAAAAGTTTAAGGCAACCAGCTTCAGCAGATTTTTGAGTTTTCTCAACTTATTTTTGTAGATTTTTGACTTTTTGTTGTATAAACTGAATACAACAAGTTGAGAAAACTAAAAAATCTGCTGAAGCTGGTTGCCTTAAACTTTTAAGTTTTCTCAATTTATTTTTTTTGACAGTGCAGTATATATATATATATATATATTATATTACAGTATAGTGAGAATTTAGTCAGTGCAAAGAAATTTTCTTTTCATTTTGGGGTGAAATATGACCCAGACATGTTTTTAGCAGGATTTCATTCCCCCTTATTCTCAAGCCCAGACGTGAAGATCTCCTGCAAAAAAATATTCACAAACACACCTCGCGCACCTGTCTGAGCCTGTGCCGCACTGCTGCTGAATCCTGAGCCATTCAGGTGTTTTTCATCTCTCTTATCATGTCAGCTACATCCATCATAACAGACAAACATGTTCCATCACCCACAGAAACCCAGACTACACCCGCAGACCCTGGTGTTACGTACGGACCGCGTTTGGGATCGTGAAAGAAGACTGTGATATTCCACGCTGTGCAAAAGATCAAGGTCCGATTCCGTCCTTTTCATTGTATTAATGTAATATTACTAAATATCTGTAATGATCTGACATATGAAATGGTTTGACGCAGGTTCTGGCAGTCTGAAAGGCGCTCAGTCAGGTGAGATCATTGATGAGCATCATTATTGTGGAGCATCTGTCTGTATTTACTGCGGTTTGATTGACAGGCTGACCTGTCTTTTCGTCCAATAGGATGGCAGTGTGGCCAGAGGGAGGAGCGGAGCATGAAGGTAGTGGGCGGGGCTTTGAGCGCGGTGGAGCGCCACCCCTGGATGGCAGCGGTGTTCAGCAGGAGCTCACGCGGGAGAACGTTCACCTGCGGCGGGAGTCTCATCTCACCCTGCTGGGTCCTCACGGCCGCCCACTGCTTCCCTGACGGGTCAGTGCACATGTCAATGCGTTCCCCCGAGAAACTTTGCGTTTTTGCGAACAAAGGCAAATGTTTTCTGAACGCAAGTTGGGAGGACAAATTATATAGCAATGCTTTCGCAAAACTTTTATTTCACAAAGGTTTTGAAGCTTCGAAAGTGCCCCCATCACTACTTAAAATAAATTAATAAACAAACAAATAAATAATAATACACTGTAAAAAGTGATGTTGAGTTAACTTAAAAAAATTGCCTTAAAATTTTTAAGTAAATGATATTAAAAAAAATAAGTTAATTGAATTGTCAAGTTCACTTAACTTTTTTTTTTTTTTTTTAATTATTATGTACTTAATAATTTTAAGGCAACGGGTTTCCTCAATTTTTTTAAGTTAAGTCAACTTTCACTTTTTACAGTGTAATAATAATAATATGAAATTAGAGGGAAAGTATATATTACAGTAGTACACTTTTGCACTTACCCTACTTACAATTTTTGCGTTCCTTTGAACTTCGAATTCTTGCTCGCAAATATTTTCATTCCCAATAATATTTTTTGCAAGTGAGGGCGAAGTTTTTCAATGTAATGCTTATGTTCTTGTGATGACAAATAAAATGTAAAAACGCAACCGTGCTGGTGATGGAAACAATATGAGATGGGTTTGAAAACTGTTTCAATGGCAAAACTTTTGTGTTCTGCCGAGAAACTGTTTGGTTTTGCCAGCAAAGGCAATGCCTCTTTTTCTTTCATTATACCTTGTCTCTTTAGTAGACCCTTCATGATAAATGCAGCTGGATACAATTAATGAATAAATGGGAAGCAAGGGAAATGGACTGAAGCAGGAAAAAAGGGATGGACTGATGTGTTTTTGATATATATTTACACATTTCTCTCTTCTCATTTGTTTTCAGCGCTCAGACTAAACTCCATAAACTGTCAGTATTTCTGGGGAGGAATGCCATCAATGAGACCGACGTTCAGAGAGAGCAGGAGTTCAGTGTCTCTGAGCTCTTCATCCATGAACACTTCGACAACGCAGACGGCAACTTCAACAACGACATCGGTAATGCTGACTGACTAAACCCCAAACAACCCATTCATTCACTTTGAAAAGTACTTTCTGTCCAGTGAGCAAATGTAAACACATTTCTGAGCATCAACCTTCTGAAAAGACCAGTTTATGCTAGTCCAGACTGGTTTTGTGACCGGTGAAGCTGGCTGACCTGTAAAGTTTGGCTGGTTAAGCTAGACGCATTCAGAATCCAAGACTCAACATATTCTGGTCTTTTCAGCAAAGTCAAAGTAGCTTTATGAGTTTAGCTTTATGAGACGTGTAATGCAGTAAAATGCATTTCACATCAGACTGTCATTAACATCTGATTGACTGCTGTGTGTTCAGCGCTGTTGAAGATTCACAGTCCTGACGGTCACTGTGCTAAAGAGTCCAGTTCAGTCAAGACGGTCTGCATCCCTGAAGCGCATCAGTCACTCAGTGACGGGACGTCTTGCGAGGTCACTGGATACGGCAGAGAACAAGAAGGTACATCAGCTGAGAGTGATGACTGTGTTTGTTCTGTTTGCACTAAAGAAGGGTTCATTCATCACACTTGTGTGTGTGTGTGTGTGTGTGTTGTAGGGTCGTGGTATTACTCTCAGTATCTCAGAGAAGCAAAGGTCAACCTGCTGTCAAAGGATTTGTGTTCAAGTAAAGCATATTACGGCAACTTGATCACAGACAACATGCTGTGTGCCGGGAGTCCCGACTGGAGCGCAGACTCGTGTAAGGTGAGCCAGAAACAACTTTTTTAACAATAATGACCCTTATATATACACATATATAAAATGCATGTCATGGCACTACATATTGGGTACAAATTTACATTTATTCATTTAGCAGATACAGATAGAGTACAATTTGGTCTCATTACTTTTCTAAAGCAATAAAGGCATAAATCCAATACGTGAAATGCATGAAAAGTAATTTGTTTCAAAATCAGAAAATGTCTGTACTGCCTCCTTAAAATAGTGTTTTTAATCTGCCCCACCAAACTGATGTTTTCAAACAATAAATTCATAATTTTGATATAATATTATGTATTGAATTCACTGAACAAAATAATTAGCTAATATTAATTACCAGTTAACATTTAGCTGTGTCTTATATAAACTTATACAAACAAAATCTGGCATCCCACTGACATATTCATTTACAACTATTTCTTTAAATTATTTAAGATCTGTTACTTATTCTGTATCATTATGTTATTAAAATGTTTTTTTTTTTTTTTTTTTAATGATTATTTTGTTGTTATTATTATTTCTATTTTCAATTTCTTTTACATTTATTGAATGTTTATTTGTAGAAAAAACTAAATCAGAAATCAGGGTTTTAAACTTCACACATATCACAATGTTTGGGAAAATACTGAATATATACACACACACACACACACACACATAAATATATGCTGGGACATTATCCATTAATTTTATAAACATTTCCGTTAACCCTAAAACACAATGCAATGCAAAATTCAAATACAGGTAAAACACCTGTAAAAAATCAATACAGAAAATTCCTTTACAGTATATTAATACAGTACATTGTGCCCTTTTTTACAGGCCACATGTAAAATTATTGCACATTTTTATCACTGAGAAGCAAGAAAATTCTATCAGGTTGATGCATCTGTTCTTCTGGGTTGTTTCAGGGTGACTCTGGCGGGCCGCTGGTGTGTCGCGTCCGTGAGCGTGTGTTTCTGTTCGGTGTGGTGAGTTGGGGAGAGGGATGTTCCAGATCCTTCCGTCCTGGAGTTTATGCCAAAGTCAGCAACTACCACCGCTGGATCCTGGAGAAAACCGGCTTGTCGTCGCTGAGCTGAGAACAGGAGCTCACCTGCCCTCAGAGACCAATATACAGAACATGAACAAACAGTGCAAACAAGTCGTGTTCAAACTGATTTCTGTTCAGTTACTCGTTAATATGTCCATCATTCTTACATAATAGCAGCTCAAAGGACTTTCTATGTGAAAAATGTTTATAAAAGTACTGTTTTGCATTGGTATTGAAATGTATAGTCCATTTTCTTTTCGTTCCGGATGTTTTTATATTGTTGTATAATTTTATATTGTTGTGTAACTATTTATTTTATGTCAATGATAAAAGCCAATTATTAGGCCAATAAACAAATACTGTTTTTAACTGTTGTGTGCATTCTGAGTAAATATTATGTACAATAAGTGTTTGTATTAATGTGTGTGTTTGTATATATATATATATATATATATATATGTATTAGTGCTGTCAAACGATTAATTGCGATTAATCACATCAAAATAAAAGTTTTTGTTTACACAATATATGTGTGTATACAGTGTATATGTATAGATTAATACAAACACATGCATGTATATATTTAAGAAAAATATGTCATGTTTATATATTAAATATATATATATAATATAAAATATAAGAATATAAATATATAAATGTATATACATGTAAATACTTTCAAAATATATACTGTATGTGTGTGTATTTATATATACATAATAAATATACACAGTACACATACATATATTATGTAAACAAAAACTTTTTATTTTGGATGTGATTAATCGCAATTAATAGTTTGACAGCACTATATATATATATATATATATATACATAGATGTATATAAAGTAGCTTTATTTTACTGGAACTTTAAAGTAACTATAATGTAATAAAGTTTTGACCCACCTGTTTGTTTAAAGATTTAGATTATGAAGATTTGACAGTCTGTGCATTTACTCAGAAGATTTCCTTTGTGTTGTATTAGCACATATGACATGCTTCTGCATGTTTAATCTCCTTGAGTAGTATATACACTCCATGAACAGTCAAAACAAACACACACCCTGAATTTACACACTCTTTATTTAAACACGTGCATAACCATATAATCACTGCAGTTTACACAGATACTCACTATCAGCTATTATATACTATCGTATTATAACAATGGGACAAAATGTGTGTAAAATGTCATGACTAAGTCTGGATCGTTGTAACAGCTGCGTGTGTAAATCCAGTGCAGCTGGTGAATCCGTCGCCATAGTAACAGGTAATGATGATGTCACTGGGTCAGCAGAGGTCACTGACTCACAGATGGCATCACTCACAAAAACAATGTCACTAATGCAACACTGAACAATATTAAAATAGCATCTGTAATAAAGAGCATAATTATAGAATATGTCATTTTACAATCTCAAGGTACAAGCCTGTCACTGGGGCAGTACCCTATCAAAAGACACTAATATGTATCTTTAAGGTACTAACATGAACCATTTAGGGGTAAATAAGGAACAAAGATGTACATTTTAGCTTTTGTATGTTAAAGTAAGCCTACCTGATTTTCTGAGAGCGTATCTTTATCTGCTACAGTTTCTTATTCAGCCACTTGATGGCAGACTAAAGACACTGAAGTACATACTGATATTGTCAACTCTTCATCCTGCAGATGACATTAGTATGAAAATTAGTTTGTGTGCTCAAGGCCTAACTGCTAGATTGTGGTATATGGAAAAGATGATACATTAACGACATATGACATACTGACCAATGCTAAAAATATTTAGTATAGGCCACTAAAATACGGAAATAACAGAATGTGTAATATAAACTCTAAAAATAGAGATCTGTTTCATAGAATCATACATTATATGATAACCCAAGTTTTTATTGGCAAAGTTACACTTACAAGGAATTTGACTGCATGCTTGGGTTGCTGCAAAAAATAGTCAGCGTGCCACATCAATTACTTCAGATCTAATATAAGTAGTAACTAATAAAATATTTTGAAAAAAAATATTTAAGCAATAGTTCACCCAATTCTATATGGGAATTATTCTTTTAATACTTGGAGTGCATTAATTACTTGATTTAATGTATTATGCATTTTCATAAGGGGCTTCTGTACTGTTAAAAAAAAAATGGTTCAAATATGTTATGTAATATTGCTGAAACAATCTGACAACATTGTGAGTGTCACTTTATAGGTGAGCAGAATCTGCTGTTTTATATTGAGGTGTGCAGCATAAACACACACACACACACACACACACACACGTGTTTACTCTGTGCTCTCTAAACTGACTTTCTCAATTCTTTCTTTTCAGACTCTTCCATATTCGGTCATGCAGCCTGTTGAGGGTCTCTGGGCAAATTCTTGGGCTGTTTGAGGTGTCTGATGGGTTGAAACAGCTTGAGATCCTGTTATTGTTATTTCAGTATGATCAGATGAAGGTTGCAACCTGCTCTTATGATTATGAATCTGGAATGTGCAACATGAACAAAATGAACGACAATTATATAATGATATAACATTTGTTTTCATCCACCTATAACTTGGCATATGCATTTATGCATTCAAGAGTTTCAACACAAGTTTGTTCATCAGTAAATAATGTTTAATTCATATTAAAATTTTAAAGCAGTAGTTGTCCCAGTACAAATGTGACAATGCTACGACAAACAAAAATATAAAGAATATATAGGCTATAGCAAAAAGTATACATAATTTTATAATTATAGTTATATTTTACTCTTTTTTTTTATCAGATTCATCAGTGAATAAATAGGTCTATGTGTTTTTTTTTCGGCTTATGAAACCGTACACATTGTAAATTAATTAATTATATTGTATGTTGTTTCATTAGCCTATTGTTTACTGATCTTGTTGCAAATAAAGATGAAAATAGATCCTCACAAGGCCTCAAACAGATCCTAAACAGTGCTGAGCAATATTCAGACCCAGCAGACCGCTTTGGTGCCCCCTGGCACTCAGAATTCCTCATCCAGAACAGAAGAATCAAGTTTCCTTTTTAGGGCATGAGAATGTATTACGTAATTTGGGAAGAACTCGCGTCTCTAGCAGACGCTACAAAGGTTATGGGCGGAGCCAATCAGGAAGAATGACGTTTGCGCGAACCAATCGCGTTCACGGGCGCGCCGGCGCTTGCTTTGTGGTTGGTGGACGGAGTGTTTGCGTCATCGGGGAGGTTTAGGTTCAGTGTAATGTGGGAAGCGCGAATCGATTCTTTCGAACGGTTCATTTCAACGAGTCAGTTCAAAGAGAGAGTTCGTCATCACGTACTCCTAGAGGTTTAAACAGGTTTTAAATAAATATGTAGATAAACATAGAGTTCTTTGACAAAAAATGTTACAGTAGAATAGCTGCCATAGCGATTAATAGCAAAGGATTTAGTGGCCTATGTAATGAATCAAATTCTAGACAATTAAATAGGCTACTATTTACGTTTTGTTATACACACACACACACATATATATATATATCTATTCTTCTATTGTCCTCATTTGTAAGTCGCTTTGGATAAAAGCATCTGCTAAACGACTAAAATGTAAAAATGCAAAATGTACTAGAATGTTATATTATAGTAGACCTGCTAGTATGGTATAGCTTTTTCATAGTAAACCTAATACTTTAACTACTGTGCTTTGTTAATATTCTAAATGCTTACAAAGTTTATCTGACTCTAGAATCTAATGAATAGTTTCTAGTGACATTAAAAGATATTATTACAGTTGGTTTATTTACTATTTAAAATTACTGGTAACAAAACACACACACAAAACAAGTTTAGTTTTAGTGAATAACATGTTGTCAAATTCAGTGACTCGTGAAGCGCGATGCGCGAACGAATCGTTTTGCGAACGGGAAAGAATCGACTCCAACGAGCGATTCATTCGGTAGACGAGTCGCTTCCCACGATAGTTAGTTAGTTGCATGAAGGAGAGTCAGTGTGATCTTGAGTGGGATAGTCTCGGCGCTCGGATACGGAGAGGGGAGTCTGGATACACACTTGGAAAGAGAGTTTGCGTTCTCTTAAGAGCTCATCATGCCGGTTTTTCACACGAAGACGATAGAGAGTATCCTGGAGCCGGTGGCCCAGCAGATCTCTCATCTGGTCATCATGCATGAGGAGGGAGAGGTGGACGGGAAAGCCATCCCGGATCTCACCGCTCCCGTAGCCGCCGTGCAAGCAGCTGTCAGCAACCTGGTCCGGGTAAGAGTTCGGGGTTTTTACTCTCGTTTCTAAGCGCGAATGCACGTGTAAAACTCTCAGGGTGGATGTAAAGTATCGCTGTTTGATGTTAATGTATCCGCGAAAGTTTCCTGAAGTTCTCTGGCTTTGATCCAAACCGAGTTCCGCCTTTTCCTCTTGGATTTCGCCCTGCCCACTGAAACACCGCTGTGCCACGACATGCCATTCAATGCTTCTTCTGATGTCTGACCAAAAAGGTGAAACTAGTCGTTCAGCTGATGATTTATGCTAACATTGCATGTTCACTCCCCTTCAGGAACATGAGATGAGCTGTCTTGCTCAAGGTTACACAATGAAAGTTCACGAATCAGTGATTCATTCTTAAAAATAGAGGTTTTTGTTGCCATCTAAAGAAGTTTTAACATCAATGGAACCTTTATATTCTACAAGAGGCTCTTCGTGGTGGAAAATCTTCATTAAAATGTTTGATGCATGAAGAAAAATGGTTCTTTTAAGAACTGTTCGCTGGAAGGTTCTCTTATATGGCTTTGTTGTGAAAACCCCTGTTTGGAAACTTTACTTTTAAGAGTGTTGTGTGGTTTGGACCACATTCTTTCATGTAGGGTGTTTAATTTTACATGCAGCGCGTTCATTTAGACTGATTCTTCTCATCAGCATCTGACTAACCTCAGATAACCACAGAGAATCTACAGTTCATAGAGATATTGATATGAGGCATCCACATCAAACCACATGATTCTTTAAGCTCTGTAGTCACAGCAGAGTCAGAAAACTTTAAAGGGCAATATTTCCCCCAGGAATCGATTTCAGGGACATTTTTACAATAGCATATGTTTTTCAAATCATAGAAAAGACTCCATTTATGACAAAAAGTTAATAAATTAAGTATGTCCTGCAAATTTAAGTACAATTTACATGTGCAAATGTAATGATGCAGAAGATATCACAACACAATTAACACTCTACTAGAATAGAATAAAATGAAATAATTTTGTTAGATGATAGCTACAGTTCTATACTGTATACACAACCACTGATGTCTGTTTTTCTTTTTTCTGATTTCTTTCTGTTTTTATTTTTATACATGTAAACAATTATTAATTATATTTTACGTTTTTGTTATATATCGGATCGGTACATGGATTCAAGTACTCGCCGATACCGATGCCAGATTTTTTGATGGTATCGGTGGAATTTCCGATACTAGTATCGGAATCGGAACAACCCTAATTTTAAATTATTATTTTAAAATAATGTTTTTAAACAATTACATTTTATGTATACATTTTATTTTATTATTGTACTTATGGTTAAAAATAATGTACTATTTGTAAATATAACTGCATGTTAATTAATTAAAATGTTAATATTTAAAATTATTAATATTATACATTTAAAAATATTTTAATTTTTAAATAATTTTAAATGTATAATATTTCGAATTAATATTTTTATTTGTAATTTTATATGTATATAATATATATATATATATATATATATATATATATATATATATATATATATATATATATATATATATATATATATATATCAGTATATAAATAATTATATACATATAAAATTACAAATAAAAACATTAATTTTAACATTGCTTTTTTCCTCACATGCAAAGAGAGAGAGAGAGAGAGAGAGAGAGAGTCTTATGTAGCGCGTCAATTCTGCTTGGTATGTAAACGATATTCTTTGTTGTATTTTCCTGTCAGAATAACGGAGTTCCTTTGGAATTCTTCATCTTTTAAGAACTGCCGGGTTCTCCGGTAGTAGGCGGAGCTAATGCGCAAACGACAATCTCATTGGCTGGCGCTCACCTATAATCGTCCCTGTTTTGATTTCAGCAAATCAGTTCGCTTAACGCAGACAACGTGATTAATATTCATGAATCCAGCAGCTCGTTAATCCTTAGTGCTTTTATATTGTTCTTAGTAGAATTCATAGTATGATTATTATCTTATCAGTATTATTGATAGTTCCCCCCCCATTTTTTAGAGAAACACTGAATGACCAAAAAAGCACCACCACCAGTTCAGTTAAAATGACTGTATTCATGGTTACCAAGTTTTAATTCTAATTGCTAAAGTTATATCATTAAATAATACTCGATTATCATAATACATTTATAATGCTTCACTGACTGATGTTAAGAGTGTACTTTTAGATATTTAAATAGATTTTAAAAATGGAATGCCATTTTCCAAACATTATATATTATATTTTTTTGTTTACTCGCCAGTCTATCTATCTATCTATCTATCTATCTATCTATCTATCTATCTATCTATCTATCTATCTATCTATCTATCTATCTATCTATCTATCTATCTATCTATCTATCTATCTATCTATCTATCTATCTATCTATCTATCTATCTATCTATCTATCTATCTATCTATCTATCGTGAAGCACACCATAAAATAATTGTATCTATACAGATCTAGTAATACATACAGCTGTATAACCAGATACACACCCATGTATCGGATCAGTACTCGGTATCGGCCGATACCCTGAGAATCGGTATCGGGAAGGGAAAAAGGGTATCGGAACATCTCTATTTAAAATGATTTAAAAATCCAAATAATTTATTTAAAAAGTGATTAATAAATTATGATATATGATAAATTGTGATATCAACGTTTTTGTATTTATATAAAATAATATAGTTAAATTATACATCTATAATTTTAGTTGCTTTCAGTTGTGGTGACCTCAAGCCCTAGTTCAATTCTGACCCTGGTTTTCACATTATGACAGGTCTGATCTGCTGTCAGTCTCTCCAGCGCTGTGTGTTTAACAGAGGAAGGAAAATGGTGTGTCCTGGAGAGATTCTGCAGAAGTGCGTCTATCAGCTGTCTGCTGGTGTGTGTGCGGTTACCTAAAACAGAAACAAAACCTTCAGAAGCCTCATCAACACACTGCTGCTCTTCAGTTATTCTTAGCAGTTGTCCAGGGTTAACTTTAGACTCTTGAAATAACATGCACAGTGGTTTTTGTTCCTTTGAATCTGACTCGAGTCTGTGTCACAGTAACTTAAGATCTACTAAAGCTGAGAAACTGGGAGTTGAGTGTGATTAGATCATGACTCGTTTAGGCATCTAAAGGTGTCTCAATCTGACTGCAAGGCTTGTGTAAATGTGACCCCACCCTGTCAAACACTTCCTCTGCGTGCAGCTTTAGAGGATGTTTTTTTCTCAAATATCTCACGCCGTTGCAGTTTCTAATGTCACTTGTCTTCGTCTCAGGTTAATCTGAGATTTTCTGAGCTCTTTACAGCATGAGGCTCAGTTTAGTACAATATTAAAGCTTTATTCCTCCCACCCTCGTGTTTGAACAGTTTTTTCTCTCTCTCGTGTATTTTTCATCTTCCTTCCTCCTTTGCTTTATTTTTCTTCCTCTATTTATTTATGTGTAATTTGGTTTGTTAGTGGTGTTTCGTGTAGTTTCGGGGGCGTGTTTCAGACGGTCGGAAAGGATTTCCTGCTTTAGTTGAGAAGGGATATCAGAGCTCAGAGTGCTTAATAGAAATTATGTTTTGATCCTGAATGAACTCTAGTGAATTATTCATAGCGTCTCTCCAGGACAGAACGCAGAGGGACTCCTCAGACAGAGCATCAGACTCGCTGAATCATCTCATTTTATCCTGCTTTTTCTGTGAAATGAGAGCATCATCAGTCATAAAGAATGGCATGAGGCTGCTAATTAAATTCAATAAAAAAATAAACATCAGTATTCATTTTTAACAGTCAACAATAAGAAAATAAAAATGTATAGATATAAAAAAGTAGTTGTTTAAAAGTCTTAATTATATTATTTCAAATGATTTAAAAACAAAAATGTTTTAAAAAGTAAATATATAATATTTATCATTTTAAACATTAAAATATTAATTGATGTGCAATTAAAATCTGCAATTATATTTACAAATATAACATTCACTCTTTTTAACTATATAAGTACAATAATAAAATAAAATAATTGTATACATATAATAAAATGTAATTGTTTAAAAACATTTTTAAATAATTTAAAAATCAAAATAAATTATTTAAACGGTAATTATGTGATAAAACAAATTTATATTTATATAAAATATTTATATTTAAAATATAATTTATTTTACCCATCTGAGTAGAATAATAAAATGTAATTGTTTAAAAACATTTTTAATAATTTAAAAATCAAAATAAATTATTTAAACGGTAATTATGTGATAAAACAAATTTATATTTATATAATATTTATATAAAATATTTATATTTATTTAAAATATAATTTCTTTTTACCCATCTGAGTAGAATAATAAAATGTAATTGTTTAAAACATGAATTTATAATAGAGTATTATATAAAATGATTTAAAATAAAATATTATAACATTTTTAAATGTTAAAATATATATTTTGCAATTATATTTTAAATATTAAATTAATTATGAATGAATTTGTCTTGCGTTGCCATCTCTAGATTCTTAAATCTTTTTATCTTGAAGTCAGTGAGTTCAGGATGCCACTGATCTAAAAATGATGTTCCTACATTGTTGTTTTGCGTAACGGCTCATATTTTGTGGTCAGTGCTGGGAATGTGGCTCCGTGTCTTCTTTAGGATCTCTGTCTTGAGTTGTTAGAGGCTGAAGGGTCAAACGCTGGATGAACATTTCTCAAGACCACACGGGCGAAAACCTCCTCCCTACACTACAAGAGAAGCGTTTGTTATCAGAAGTGAGAGAAATGCAGCTGTATTAGGCAACACTACACTACTACTGCTGAATGCCATGAACTCCTTCAGTTCTTATTTTAGGAGATTTCTTTTAGAAGAAAGAATTTTATCTGCATTATTAACAGGCACCAAGGAGAAGGGAGTTGTGTTTATTTACCTTGTTCCAGCCTTAAAAACATGGACTTCCAGATGGAAGATCAGTGGAGATCTTGGTCTTGATTCTCTTTCTAGAAAGCTTCTGCAGAAAGTTGCTTTAGACTGAAATGTGATCTTTCCCAGCATCAGCTCAAACACACGACTCATTACACAACGCATCTCATTACCTTAAACAGAAGCTGCATTCATCTACAGACATGAAAGATACCACAAATCAGTTGTTATTAAAATGTGGTTAAGTCATTAAAAGAGAATCCAGAAAAATGAAAGCAGAAAACACATATTCTGGGAAAGAAATTACATTGATTTCATAGCTCCCTAAAAATGTAATTTTTGTTGAACTTTTAATCAGTTGCTGTTTAATCGTATACGTTTCATGACTTTAGTTAATTCAACAGGTGTTCTGATTAATACAATTTATTTTCAGACAAAATTCAAACAATTAACAGAATCCAGAAAATTTTTAATTCTAAATAAATAAACCTCAAACAAACTGAATTTCAGGAAAAAAGTAAATAAAATTTGATTTAAGAAATAAAATGTATTTCACGGGGCCCTAAAAGTTACATTTTTGTTCAACTTAATAAATTGTATGCGTTTAGATTAATTAGTTTGTATAAGTTTAAATTAATTAGACATGTTTTTGATTTATAAAACTTAATTTAACTTAAAACAGAATCCAGAAAAATTGAAATGGGGGGGGGTGAAAATTGATAGTTTAACAGAATTTGTGAAAAGTGGATTTCACAGGCTCTAAAGTGTAATTTTTGTTAAATTTTTAATCAATAGTTGTTAGATTGTATACGTTTTAATAAATTAGACATGCTTTTTGATTAATAAAATGTAATTTAACTGTTAAAACAGAATCCAGAAAAATTTTAATGGGGGAAAAAACCGAGAAAAAATATTTAATAAATAAAATTGTAATTCATTAGACATGTCTTTTGATTAATAATATTTAATTTAACTGTTAAAACAGAATCCAAAAAAATTAAAATTAAAAAAAAGAAAATTGTGGAAAATATTTAACAGAATTTGTGAAAAAATAAAGTGGATTTCACAGGCTCTAAAATGTAATTTTTGCTAAACTTTTAATCAGTTGTTGTAAGATTGTATACGTCTTTAATAAAGTAGACATGCTTTTTGATTAATAAAATGTAATTTAACTGAAAATTAATAGAATCCAGAAAAATGTAAATGGTGGGGAAAAAAACAAAGAAAGAAATGCATTTAGAGAAAAAATATTTAATAAATAAAATTTAAATTCATTAGACATGTCTTTTGATTAATTATATTTAATTTAACTCTTAAAACAGAATCGAAATGGGGGGGAAAAATGGGAAAATAATAAATAAAAGAGATTTCATAGGGCCTTAGTTTCTAGATAATCTAGTTTCAAGATGTCCAAAATGTAGGCATTACTGTGTGTTCAGATTTGAGGAATCCTTTTTTGGATTATTTATTTGCCCGTTTTTGTTATAGGACTTCCAATAGTCATCCTGGAGCCTTTGCTCTCTGCAGATTGTGTTTGAAGTGATCTGAGGAAGTGTCTGTAATGGACGGAGGGGGATGGAGCTGCTCTGGACGAGGAAACAGCGCGTCCGGAAGCTCTGGCTTCATCTCAGGATTATAATGTTCCAGCAGATGTTCCAGAGCTGAGAGAGAAGAGAGGGTTTTTACTCACTAAACTGTTCCTCAGGATTCAGTCCAGCGTCTGTTGTTGTTTATGTGTCTCGGACCGGACAGATATGCAGTCTCTCTCCATTCACCCAGCGCTCACAGAAGGGAACATTTATCATCAGCCTGTAGCCGGGGAAAGCAGTTTAATTACACGCTGAGATAATGTGTCCTAAATAACCCTTTAGGAGGAACGTCAGGTTTGGAAACGAGAGCAGAGCTTCATTCATGCAGAACCGAGTTTTCATATCAATCACAGAGTGTTGCTGCATTGTTTGGGTGCCAGATATTTAATTGCTTTTGTGTGCGGAAAGGACTGGATTATGTTATGGTTAGTGAGGATGGCTGTGGTTTATGAGGTTAATTAAAAGGGTTTACAAACCTGTCGAGATTGAAATGGTTGGGTTGGTGACAGGATAACTCAGTCCAGTTAAAGATTGACTTTTTGTTTGTGTGAAGTGCCTTGATTTCTTTTAGTGCTGGTTATCACAACTACGTCATGATATGATGCATGCTTTACGATGCCATAGAGTGCAACAGACATATATAACTATAAAACAGACGATATATATGATTCTGTAGAAGACACGTCACAAAAAGTGTTTATAATCCTCGAAGTTGATGTTGTTATCCTGAAAGTGGAAATTGTTGCAAAAGAACAGAATGTCTTCTGTAAAGCACTGCATCACATACTTGCATGCATGCATGTTTATATACACTTATTAATTATAAACGCAACACTTTTGTTTTTGCCCCCATTTTTCACAAGCTGAACTCAAAGATCGAAGACTTTTTCAGTGTACACAAAAGGCCTATTTCTCTCAAATATTGTTCACAAATCTGTCTTAATGCTGGATTTGTTTCAGTTTTTGTCTTCTCCAGATGTTAACTGATGGACTGGAGTGGTGTGGATTATTGTGATGTTTTTATCAGCTGTTCTCATTCTGACGGCACCCATTCACTGCAGAGCATCCATTGCTGAGCAAGAAAGAGAAACACTAATCTAATCAAAGTGGCGTTTCTGCAATTTCCACCATGATAGAGTTTTCTCTAGTCTCTTTTTACTCCAAATGCAAGTATTTTTATGGGATTCGTTGCTATAATAACTCAATTTCAAAATAAGATGGTTGTGGGATGATTGTCTTATTCAATAGAGTCGAGCACAGGAGCTCTGTGTGTGTGTGTGTGTGTGTGTGTGAGTGAGAGCTCTTCAGCTCTGAGGGCTCTTCTTCAGTGTGTGTGTAGAGCATTGAGAAGCACGTACAAAGAACCGTCTGTTAGCTGGACGCGAGCAGACTGTCCTTGCATTTCCACCACTGGACCGTCAGTGTTCACGACTCTGCATGAAGCCTTTTATCAGCTGCTGTGAGTGTGTGCGGAGCTGACAGCGTTATAATGAGAGTTACGGGAAGTGACTTCATCATTAAGTGAGGTTTCAGCATGAATGCTTCTCAAAACCTACGGCGCCACAACTGTTCTTCAGTACTACAAGATGTGTGAGGCCTTCAGTAACAGTTCATTCTGTCTTCATTTACTCCTCCTCATGAAGATCCAAACCCTTTCTTCAGTGGAAAACAAAAGCAGATGGTTTTATTGTCGTAATGAGGTTGTTGAGTTCCAAAAATGATGAAAACAGCAGCATGAAAGTAGTTTACATGACTCATACACTATATTTTGAGTCTCCTGAAGTCATGCGATTGCTATGTTTAAAGAACAGCTACATTTAAGTGCTGTTCACTGAAAATGATTCACTTTATCTCAATTCAAATACAGTGGGGCAAAAAAGTATTTAGTCAGCCACCAATTGTGCAAGTTCTCCCACTTAAAAAGATGAGAGAAGCCTGTAATTTTCATCATAGGTATACCTCAACTATGAGATACAAAACGAGAAAGAAAAAAAATCCAGAAAATCACATTGTAGGATTTTTAAAGAATTTATTTGCAAATTATGGTGGAAAATAAGTATTTGGTCAATAACAAAATTTCATCTCAATACTTTGTTATATACCCTTTGTTGGCAATGACAGAGGTCAGATGTTTTCTGTAAGTCTTCACACACTGTTGCTGGTATTTTGGCCCATTCCTCCATGCAGATCTCCTCTAGAGCAGTAATGTTTTGGGGCTGTCGCTGGGCAACACGGACTTTCAACTCCCTCAAAGATTTTCGATGGGGTTGAGATCTGAGACTGGCTAGGCCACTCCAGGACCTTGAAATGCTTCTTACGAAGCCACTCCTTCGTTGCCCGGGCGGTGTGTTTGGGATCATTGTCATGCTGAAAGTTTCATCTTCAATGCCCTTGCTGATGGAAGGAGGTTTTCACTCAAAATCTCACGATACATGGCCCCATTCATTCTGTCGTTTACACGGATCAGTCGTCCTGGTCCCTTTGCAGAAAAACAGCCCCAAAGCATGATGTTTCCACCCCCATGCTTCACAGTAGGTATGGTGTTCTTTGGATGCAGCTCCGCATTCTTTCTCCTCCAAACACGACAAGTTGAGTTTTTACCAAAAAGTTCTATTTGGTTTCATCTGACCATATGACATTCTCCCAATCCTCTTCTGGATCATCCAAATGCTCTCTAGCAAACTTCAGACGGGCCGGACATGTACTGGCTTAAGCAGGGGGACACGTCTGGCACTGCAGGATTTGAGTCCCTGGCGGCGCAGTGTGTTACTGATGGTAGCCTTTGTTACTTTGGTCCCAGCTCTCTGCAGGTCATTCACTAGGTCCCCGTGTGGTTCTGGGATTTTGCTCACAGTTCTTGTGATCATTTTGACCCCACGGGTGAGATCTTCGTGGAGCCCCAGATCGAGGAGATTATCAGTGGTCTTGTATGTCTTCCATTTTCTAATAATTGCTCCCACAGTTGATTTCTTCACACCAAGCTGCTTACCTATTGCAGATTCAGTCTTCCCAGCCTGGTGCAGGTCTACAGTTTTGTTTCTGGTGTCCTTTGACAGCTCTTTGGTCTCGGCCATGCTGGAGTTTGGAGTTGGACTGTTTGAGGTTGTGGTGTCTTTTATACTGATAACGAGTTCAAACAGATGCCATTAATACAGGTAACGAGTGGAGGACAGAGGAGCCTCTTAAAGAAGAAGTTACAGGTCTGTGAGAGCCAGAAATCTTGCTTGTTTGTAGGTGACCAAATACTTATTTTACCGAGGAATTTACCAATTAATTCTTTAAAAATCCTACAATTTGATTTTCTTTTCTCATTTTGTCTCTCATAGTTGAGATATACCTATGATGTAAATTAGAGGCCTCTCTCATCTTTTTTGAGTGGGAGAACTTGCACAATTGGTGGCTGACTAAATACTTTTTTGCCCCACTGTATGTTTTGTTGGATTTGACATCAATGAAAAGAATAAACAATTTCAAATCATGCTTGAATTAATGGACATGAAATCATTTTGGAATTGAACATTAGTGCAAACAAGATTCATGAGCATCACTAAAGGGGAATATTTTTGGAAAGAACTAATATAAATTTTGTTTAGTGGACTTTATAAGACTTGGAATATAGTGGAAGTCATGTAGAATTAATTAAAATTTCTGCATTTGTATTTATTTTAATTCTAATTATTATTATTTTTATTAATTAATTAATTTAATTGTTTAAAAAAATAAAAATAAATGAATAAAATATACAGGTGCTGGTCATATAATTAGAATATCATCAAAAAGTTGATTTATTTCACTAATTCCATTCAAAAAGTGAAACTTGTATATTATATTCATTCATTAATTTTATTTTACTTTATGACCTTCATGAAAAACATTCTGGAATTTATGCAACGAATCTCTTTTTGTGTTTCACAGAAAATAGTGAAAGATTGAAAGGCAACACTTTCATTTTTGGGTGGACTATCCCTTTAAAGCAGCGTAGCATTTGACTAAACCTGCTCTTACCTGTCTGATAGGAATGCTGTAACCTGACAGCAGCATTTGTGTGTGTGTGTGTGTGTGTGTGTGTTTTAAACACAAACGGCTGGTATGTGAGTGGTGTGAACTGCCAGGCACCCGTCACCGTTTCTATTTTAGTTGAGCATCTCGTATAGAAGAACACACTGCTCTCTTTCGTGAGGAAACGCAGACAGAGAGCGAGTGGAAAAACAGAGGAATTTTCTCTGATCTGACGTCATCCGATTCGTCTGAACATGAAGCCTATGATTGAACAGAGTTATGCTTATTAGTGGGATTACTATTACTCTTGCTTATATTAACGATTTGAATAAAGCTCCAACTCTTTTAGTATCAAACTTAATTTGTGCTACAGACAGAAACAGTTGCTCAAATTGTGTAGTTGATTGACACTGAAAAAGGGACCTGAGCCTTATCTAGAGACCAGAATAACACAGAGATGTGAAACAGGACTTATTTCACATCACATTGCAGAAATAAACTAGTAGACTTGAGTACTGCAGGTAAATGCTAAAAATGACTGGGTTTAGTTGCATCATGTTAAAATCACATCAGTGAGCTAATTTTGGGAGAAAATGGTTAAACGTGGCCTTGAGTTTCCTAAGTGAGACCATATTGTCAACCCACAGAAGCTGGAGACCAACCAAACATGAAGTCATGTGGATGACAGCAGACCTGCTCGTGTGATTATCTGGAGTTAAATACTGACTCGCAGACGTGGAAATGTTGAGGTGACTCTGAATGAAAGGACCTGCTGACCTGATGAGAGCCAAGCGGTCATTATGGTCACGCCAAACACACGACCAATGAATCGAGAGCTGTTACTTTGTACTTTACTTGAGAGACTTGAATCAGTGTAATTATTAACTTGTTTATATGATGACGTGTAGTTAAAGATACAGATTCACAACCGTTTAGTAGCAATAAATGTTCATTTTATTAAAATATCATTGCAAATGTGTGCATTGTGGACAATATAAAGAACAAATAAATGTAAAAGTGTAGTAAGTTCTAACTGTTTGATATGCAGCTACTTTCATGATGGAGTCTGAGCTGAATTGATTCGCTTAAAGAAATATTGAACTATTTTATTGAAAGAAATCAAGCTTACTAAGTTTAATTTATTTATTTATTTGCTTTCTTTATTTTCATGCTTATTTATTATGAAAAAAACATTTTGGAAATTATGCCATATAGGCTATCTTGTTTTGTGTCGCACAGAAGAAATAAAGTCATTAAACTTAAGTTCTTGTGCATTAAAATATTTTAATATATGAAAAAGCAATGCGGCTGCTGAGTGATGAACGAAACGAATCATCGAATCTGAGCTGAACTGATTTGCTTAAAGAATTTTTTAACCATTTTATTGAAATGAATCAAACTTACCATGTTCAGCTGATTTATTTATTCATTTAATTACTTGTTTATTTATTATGAAAAATCTTCTGGAAATTATGCAATAAATTTATTTTGTATTGCACTGAAGAAATAAAGTCATATATTCTGGAAATTAAATTTGCCATGCTGTTGTGCATTTCCGTTCAGATGAGCCTCATGTTTGAGAGTGTGTGATGATGCTGTGTGTGTGTGTGTATAGTATGCTTTATACATGTATTTACTGTGTGTTTTGTGTGTGTTCAATGCAGGTGGGCAAAGAGACGGTTCAGACCACCGAGGATGCCATCATGAGGAGAGACATGCCGCCTGCCTTTATAAAGTAAGGCACACACACACACACACACACACCCTTCTGTTGAACGTAAAGGTCATGGAAGGCATGTTAAGTGTGTGGTCCTGTGTGAATAATGGCACTGCACTCTGTGTTTTTGTCTGCATCAGCCTTTTGCTTTAAATGAAAATCTGTGTGTAACCTCACAACTCTAAACTCTTCCTCCTTCCTCCTTTTCTGTATTTTTAAATGCCACGGCTTTGATTCACATGAAATGCATGAACTTATAAAATGCATTGTAAATCACTTTTGGATGAATGCATAAATGTATACTTAAATGCACGTTATCTTAGCCAACTCTGTTGTGTGTGTGTGAGAGTGTGTGTGTGTGTGTGTGTGTGTGCTGAGGGAGGAAGTGCACTAATGCAGGTGTGTTGACTAATAAATCAGGTGTGGACATGCTGGAGCAGCTGCGTTCGTGAGCAAACACAACTACACCTCCTGAGAGCAGCACTAGAGCTCTTCTACATGCGTTACTGCCTCAGAAATCATACAAAATCTCTGCTTTACTCTTGAAATATGAAATATAGTTGTATAGATCATTCAGAATTAATAGTGTTGTTCAGTACAGGGGTTGTTCACACTGAAGTTGATTCGCATCTACATACAAACCGGAGTTGTTCATTTTAAATGAGACTTGAGGCAACATCATCGACATGTAACAAGGTATCAAATGTCTGCATTACATCACTGCTCATTTGCATAAAAATGGTGCTCAACTTAAAGGGACAGTTCACCCAAAAATGCCATGTTGTTCTAAACCCGTATGACACAAAAAAAGACATTTTAAATAATGCATTAGTTGGTCTTTTGCACTCTTAAAATGGAGACTGGCACTTTTAAGATTCAAAAACAGTAGTCGAAGTCTTCTGTTCTTCCTGGTTTGTCTTTTTGGTTGTATGCACGCTTTAAAAATACTGGAACCAAATCATTTTTATGACATTGAATCTTGTGAATCAAAGTCATTTCTTTGACCTTATTCAACAAATTATTTGTGATTTTGACTTGTGAGACTAGAGCTAGCATGCTTCAAAAAGGATGAAAACACCATAAAATATCATAACAGTATTTCAAGTCTTCTGAAATAATCAGTAATACTGATAATCTTCATCTCCAGTGTGTCAAGTGCTGCGAACAAATCCAGTTAGTGAGTTGAACTGAATCAGTTCGATTCATGAGCAAATCATTCAGAGATTCTATACCATGAATTATTGAATGATTCAAATAAAAAAATTAATCGCTACTTCTCGCAGTAAAATCCATTCAAATCGCCAACTCTCATTGAAAACGAATGGCTTTCGCTTGATTTATCAGTGTCAGTGTGAAGGTCCCTCAGGAACACAGTCCAGCAGCTGGGAAATCTCCAACCATATACACAAACATCTGTGTATCACGATGCTGTTTAGGGAATAACTAAATAAAATAAAACAGGAAATAGCTGAAAATCTTCTGAACCATAAACCATCTCCAGACCAGCAGGACTGGTTCACAGAGGTTTATCTGTTCCAGTTTGATGCTGCTGACCTCAGAGCCCACAAACATGCTGTTTTTGTTGGTGTTTTGAGCTGTTTGCTCAGACTTCGTGTCATTCTTGTGGTTGTGTTGTGCTCAAACATGATTTATTTACAATAACGACATGTTAGACGAGTCTGAAAGCCTTTAGCATTAGATGCTCCTGCGCAGCTGCTTTGAGTCATACGTGAATTCATTCTGCTGTGCTCAGATCCCTGACTCAGGAGGAACGTATGGATTACTGGAAACACTGACACACACATAATGGACAGCCTCTGTTTCCCTCTAAATATAGTTTGTGTTTGTGTGTGGCCTGGTGCAGGAATGCTGATTAAAATTCATATGCATTACTGTAGCATACACACACACACACACACAGACACAGACACACACAGACACACTGTCGTGACCTTGCTCTCCTGTCTCACACACACACACACAGCTGTGGTCTGTCCTGCCACAGAGAAATATGACCCCAGTCTCCATTCTGCAGCTACAACAAAACCCCCCTGATGACAGTCGGACACAGATGAATAGGACATGATTGTGTGTGTGTGTGTGTTGTGGGAATTGGGGCCTAATACGTCACTCCTGCGTGATTTAGAGCTGCTGACTGTGAAAAAGCATGCATGTGGGACCGACAGTGTTGGGGAGTGACTGACTAAAACCAAAACTGAAAAAATACATACTATACAGAATCAGAACATGTAATGCATATGATCTGTGCGCATTGAAATTTCAACATTGGTTGATCTTTTGCATCCATTTTTATGCTTGCAAATGTAAACATTAGGTTTTCTGTGATGTTCTACATTGTGTTGTTGCAATTTCTACTTATCTGACACCAAGATGATGTTATCTAGGTGGTTGACATAAATTAGGTTTTGCGAAATTTGCAAAAGTGACTTGCATTGTATGCATTCATGATTTGAAAGTACTGAAAATTGCAAACCAATCAGTAATGATTTTTGAATTTATGCGTTATAGGTGTATACTTACCAGATTGCTGATTGTTTATTTTTTTTAGTAAAGGTTTTTTTTTTTTTTTTTTTTTTTTTTTTAAAGGAAAAAAATAAATTACATTTAAAATATTGACAATAAAATATTAAAATACTACCGTTAACAAGTTAAGTAATATTTGTTAAAGAAATTAATAATTTTATTCATCAAGGTTGCATTAAATTGATCAAAAGTGACAGTAAAGACATGTATAATGTTACAAAAAAATTATATTTGAAATAAACGCTGTTCTTTTGACTTTGTTCATCAAAGAATCCTGAAAAATAAAATGTATCAGAGTTTCCACAAAAATATTGTGCAGCACAACTGTTTTCAACATTGATAATAATCAGAAATGTTTCTTGAGCAGCAAATCAGCATATTAGAATGATATCTGAAGATCATGTGACACTGAAGACTGGAGTAATGAAGATGAAAATTCAGCTTTGATCACAGAAATACATTACAGTTTAACAGTGTAGGGGAATTTACAGTAAAGACCCTCGGACCAGGTGTGTTGAATAAAGACCAGAAGTCAAGAGATTCGATCAAAAATGAAGAAAATTTACTGAAGACAGTTTGCCGTTTCATCAGCAGAAGTCAGCTTCATGACTCACAATGGAGTTCGTAGGTCGCTCTGCGTACAATTCAAAAACACCAGCAATTATACCCTAACAGAGGTTGCTAATTGCGTCAATGCATAAGTCATCAAAATTCTGATAGGTTCTAAAACCTAGATAAACTTAGACAATCTCCACATATGGACGTAAACACTTCAAACATATCTCCATCAGATTGGGCAGACGTCAGCGATCAGGGATCATACAAGATAGGTGTCTTCCGGACACCTATTTTTGGTCAGGATGGCGGCAGCTGACAGAGACAGTCTTCTAACTAGAGATGTTCCGATACCCTTTTTCCCTTCCCGATACCGATTCCGATACCTAGGCTCAGGGTATCGGCTGATACTGAGTATTGATCCGATACCTGGGTGTGTATCTGGTTATACAGCTGTATGTAGTACTAGATCTGTATAGATACAATTATTTTATGGTGTGCTTCACCATAGATAGATAGATAGATAGATAGATAGATAGATAGATAGATAGTCTGGCGAGTAAACAAAAAAATATAATATATAATGTTTGGAAAATGGCATTCCATTTTTAAAATCTATTTAAATATCTAAAAGTACACTCTTAACATCAGTCAGTGAAGCATTATAAATGTATTATGATAATCGAGTATTATTTAATGATATAACTTTAGCAATTAGAATTAACTTGGTAACCATGAATACAGTCATTTTAACTGAACTGGTGGTGGTGCTTTTTTGGTCATTCAGTGTTTCTCTAAAAAATGGGGGGGGAACTATCAATAATACTGATAAGATAATAATCATACTATGAATTCTACTAAGAACAATATAAAACGCTCTAAGGATTAACGAGCTGCTGGATTCATGAATATTAATCACGTTGCCTGCGTTCGCTTGAACTGATTTGCTGAAATCGAAACAGGGACGATTATAGGTGAGCTCCAGCCAATGAGATTGTCGCTTGCGCATTAGCTCCGCCTACTACCGGAGAACCCGGCAGTTCTTAAAAGATGAAGAATTCCAAAGGAACTCCGTTATTCTGACAGGAAAATACAACAAAGAATATCGTTTACATACCAAGCAGAATTGACGCGCTACATAAGACTCACTCTCTCTCTCTCTCTCTCTCTCTCTCTCTCTTTGCATGTGAGGAAAAAAAGCAAAGCGACGGCGAAAAGCAAAGCTCACACTAGAGCTTACGGTGCGTCAAATACAGGTGCGCTGCGCATTCATTCAGATGAACTGAAACATAGCCCAGATCGCTTGACGGAGAGTGAAACTCTGAAGCGCTTGGTCAGAGTTCAGCGAGTGACAATATATCTGTGCTAAACTTATACATAGCCTCCAACTCACACACTGGCGAGTATAATCTGAGCATTTATTAGCCAGTGGCTAATATTATACACTATTTAGTCGCCCAGGGTGAAGATTTAGTCGCATATGCGAGTGATTACTGGCAATGTGCTACCACGTTTGTATTTATTCTTTGCTGCTCTAAATAGTGGTTGCTTGTGCACAACTTCCTGTGTTTGCATTCTGAGCAGCGAAGAAGAATTGATTTCCGATTTGCAGCGTTAAGCAAAGCTAGCGGGCATAACTATAGATCTTGTTTAAGAATGGTATCGGATCGGTACATGGATTCAAGTACTCGCCGATACCAGATTTTTTTGTGGTATCGGTGGAATTTCCGATACTAGTATCGGAATCGGAACAACCCTACTTCTAACACACACAGAGAGAGAGAGCTACCAGCACACATACATACACACAGAGCACTTATCAGAACTTAAAGGCCGCCTTGCCTTCGTTACACACACACACTATGAAGTCATCATCTTAGAGAGTAGAAATACAGCATAAAGCAGGATTCTTTAATATCTCATAAGCACACATAAGGTTACACATTTCACTCTTGCCATAACTTGATTAATAGTCAAACAAGAAATAAAATAATAATATAATTAATATCAATATGAAGGATATGGCAGCTCGGCATCCACTCCTTCAACAGATATACACACAGAAAACAGCTATTTTAAATTGTAATAATATTTCACAATTTTTACTGTATTTTTGATCAAATAAATGCAGCCTTGGTGAGCAGAAGAGATACTGAGTGTTTATAGCTTCAGCATACAATCAGATGAATGTGTAACCATAAAGGCAGTAACTAACCCTCTCTCTCTCGCTCTCTTCATCTCGTTCTCTGTAGGGTTGAGACCGCGTGCACTAAACTGGTTCAGGCGGCTCAGATGCTGAAGGCCGACCCGTATTCTGTCCAAGCCAGAGATTATCTGATCGATGGGTCCCGCGGGATCCTGTCCGGAACCTCTGACCTGCTTCTGACATTCGATGAGGCCGAGGTCTGTTGCATTTAAAACCCTTTAATGGCTTTATTCCTGAGGGTCTGAGCTTGTGCATCGACGCTGACTGAATGTTTGCTCTTTTCCCTGATCTCAGGTTCGTAAGATCATCCGTGTGTGTAAAGGGATTCTGGAGTATCTGACCGTGGCTGAGGTGGTGGAGTCCATGGAGGACCTGATCACCTACACCAAAAACCTGGGACCAGGTATTTTAATGTTAAAATGACATTTACAAACAACATGAGTCGTGTTTTATATGCAGTTATGTGGAGCAGGATTTGGACCAATAAGATTTCACTGAGGGCGGGGCTTCACACTGTGACTTGATTGTGTGCCTGATTAGGATAAAAACAGATGAATTTGAATGAGTTAAGTTATCACCTAATGCATGTATTGTTTTTTTGATTATAATTA